>NW_026974970.1:0-340206 GCF_030014295.1 Loxodonta africana
CATAGAGAGATAGTACGATTCCACGGGATTCGGCGTGATTCGTCTTGGTTTCTATCCATTTAGCTCTTTTGGGCTCTATTTGGCTCTATTCGGCAATGTTCGACTCTACTCTACTCTACTCTTCTATACTCTGCTCTTCTCGACCCTATTCTTTCAGTTCTGTTCTCTTCTGTTCTGTTCTACTGCACTCTATTCTACCCTACCCTACCCTAACTTAGCCTACTGTAATCTGTTCTATGCTATTCGACACACTTGAATGGGATTCGACCTGATTCGGGTCATATCGGCTCGATTCATCTCCTTTCTGCTCCATTAAACTCGATTCGGTTCTATTCGGCTCTTTTCCACTCTATTCGGCTCTTTTTGGCAGTATTCGACTCTATTTGACTCTAGTCGACTCGATTCTTTCTGTTCTGTTCTATTCTACTCTATTCTATTCTTCTCTACCCTACCCTAACCCTACCTTCCCCACACTAATCTATTTGATTCGATTCGACACATTTCAAACGACTCGACATGATTCATCTCGATTCACCTTGAATTTGGTCAATTCGGCTGTATTCAGCTCTGTTTGGCTCTTTTCGGCTCTCTTCAACTCGATTTGACTCTATTCTACTGGACCCGACTCTACTTAATTCTATTCTCTTCTTTCTCTTGTGTTCTGTTGTGTTGTAGTCTAGCCTCTGCTACCGTACCCTTCTCTACTCTAATCTATTCGATTCAACGCATTTCGACGCGATTCCATGTGATTAGGCTTGAATCGGCTCGATTTAGCTTTATTTGGCTTGAATTGGGTCAATTCGTCTCGATCCTGCTCAATTCAGCATAATTAGGCTCCAGTAAACCTTATTCAGCCCTGTTCAGCTCTACTCAACCCTTTCTACTTTATTTGTCTCTATTTGGCTCCATTCAACTCCATTCCACACCACTCTACTCTTTTCTACTCTATTCTATTCTGTTCTACCCTACCCTACTCTAATCTATTCTAATCGATTCGATTCATCACGATTTGTCTCCTTTCCTCTCCATTCGAATCGATTCGGCTTGAATTGGATCTATTCATCTATATTCTGCACTACCCGACTCTGACTATTCCACTCTACTCAACTCTACTCCGTTCTACTCTTGGTATTCTCTTCTGTTCTACTCTATTCTATTCTTCTGTGCCCTTCCCTACTGAATCCCAGTCTAACCTACACTACTCTAATCTATTCAATTTAATTCGATTCCATTCAGTTTGACACCATTCGACCCGATTTGAGACAATTCGACGGGATTCGGTGAGATTCCGCGAGATTTGATGCGTTTTGGTGGGATTTGATGGAATTCGACGAGATCCGATGCAATAGGATGCAATTAAGTGTGTTTTGGCTCGATTTTGCTGGGTTCAGTTTGTCTCTATTTGGCTCATTTCAGCTCCACTAGGCTCCATTCATCCCGAATCTGGTCGACTCAACTCGATTCGGCTCATTTTGGCCATATTTGGTCCTATTCAGCGTTATTCGGCTCTATTCAACTCTTTTCTACTCTCTGCATCTGTGTTCGAATCCATTTGACTCCATTCCACACCATTCTATTCCGTTCTACACTACTGTATTCTACAAAACCCTCCCCCACCCTACCCTATCCTAATCTAGTCTGCTCTTTTCTAGTCTCCTTTTCTATTTTCTCAATTCCATCCTATGCTACTCTACCATACCCTGCACTAAGCTAACGTACCCTGACCTATGCTGTTCTATTCTATTTCCTTCTATTTTCTCTGTTCCACCGTATGCTTCCCTACCCTATGCTACCCCACCGTACCATACTCTACTACTTAGGGTTACTCAATAAGGGTCCTAATTAAGGGGAGTAGTTCGGGCAAGGGTACTCCTTAAGGCAAGTGTACTAGTTCAGGCTACTAGTTAAGGCCAGGGTACTAGTTAAGGCCAGGCTACTAGTTAAGGCATGGGTACTTGTTGAGGGTACTGGTTAAGGCAAGGGTACCAGTTCAGGTTACTTGTTAAGGACGTACTACTAGTGAAGGCAAGGGTACTAGTGAAGACTACTGGTTAAGGCAAGGGTACTAGATTAGGCTAAGAGTTCAGGCAAGGGTACTCGTTCAGCTTACTGACTTAGGGTACTCTTCAAGACTAGTTGTCTAGGCTACTGCTCTATGCCACTAGTCTAGCTGACTAGTCCAGCTTACTAGTCTAGGCTTCTACTCTAGCCTTCTCTTGTCTACTCTAATGTAGTCTACTTGCATCTACCCTAGTCTTCCTATCATAAACTACCCTACCCTAACCTATTCTAATCGATTCCATTTGATTCGATTCAAAGCATTTCGATGCGACCGGACACCATCACGCTTGAGTCGGCTCGATTCCGCAACATCAGCTCGATTCAGCTCGATTTGGCTCGAATCGCTTCAATTCAGCTCGTTTCCACTCGGTTCAGCCTTATTCGGCCCTATTTGGCTCGATTCGACTCTTTTCTACTCTATTTGTCTCTGTTCGACTCCATTTGACTCCACTCTTCTCCATTCTACGCTATTCTACTCTATTCTGTTCTACTCTACCCTACGATACTCCAATCTATTCGATTGGATGCGATTCGAAGCAATTCGGTGTGATTCATCTCGTTTTGTTTCCATTTGACTCGATTCGGCCAGAATTGGCTCTATTCAGCTATATCCTGCACTCTTTGACTCTATTGGACTCAATTCTACTCTGCTCTACTCTTGTCTGCTTTACTCTCTCTACTCTACCCTACTGTACTATATTCTATTCTGTACTATTCTGTTCTATTCTACCCACCCGCCCCTCCCCTACCCTTCCCTAATCTATTTGATTAGATTCGATGTGACGTATTTCCACGCGATTTGACGCGATTAGGCTTGAATCAGCTCGATTCAGTTCGAATCGGCTCTACTCGGCTCGACTTGGCTCCATTTCACTCCATTCGGCTCGATTAGGCTCGAATTCCATCGATTCTGCTGGATTCTGCTCAATTAGGCCTTATTTGGGCCTATTCGGCCCTATTCTGCTCTATTAGACTCTTTTGTACTCTATTCATATCTATCCGTCTCTATTGGACTCCGTTCAACTCCATTCCTCACTATTTTCCTCTCTTCTATTCTACCCTTCCCTACCCTAATCTCTTCTAATCGATTCGATTTGATTTGACGCGATTCGAAGCAACCGGACGTGATTCGTCTCGTTTTGTCTCCACTCGGCTCAATTCGGCTATGTTCTCTCTCTTTGACTCTATTCTATTCTGTTGTATTCTTTCTGTTCTGTTCTATTCTCTCCTATTCTGTTGTACTCTATTCTATTCTACCCTACCCGACCCAACGGCACCCCACCCGAACCTACCCTACTTTAATCTATTGGATTCAATTCGATTCCGTGCAAAGCGATTTGATAGGACTTGACTGGATTCGGCAAGATCTGAAGGGATTTGATGAGATTCCATGCGACTCGACGTGATTCAGTAGGATTCTCTGAGGTTTGACGCAATTCGAAGTTATTCGACGTGATTCGATGGGATTCGACACGATATGAAGCGATTTGACCTTGTTTGAGTCAAAACGATGTGACTCGACTCGATTCGACCTGATTCGATTCGACGCTGTTCGGTGACAGTCAGTGCGATTCTGCTTGATTCCGCTCGATTAGGTGTGATTCGGCAGTATACAGCTCTTTTCGGCTGTATTCAGCTCCATTCGTCTCTATTCAGCTTATTCGGCTCTATTCGACTGTATTCGACTCTACTCTTTTCCACTCGATTCTACTCGATTCTATTCCTTCTATTCTGTTCTAATCTCTTCTATTCCACTCTACTCTGTTCTATTCTCCCCTCCCCTCCCCTCCCCTTCTCTAATCTATACGTCTCGATTGGATTTGACGCGTTGAACGCGATTCGAGGCGATGAAGCTTGAATCGGCTCGATTCGGCTCGATTTGGCTCTATTCGGCTCAGTTAGGCTCCATTCAGCTTGTTTTGGCTTCAATCGCTTCGAATCTGCTCGATTTGGCCTTCTTCGGCCCTATTCTGCTCTATTCGACTCTTTTCTACTCTATTCGTTTCTACTTGACTCCATTCTACTCCATTCTATTCATTCCACACTATTCTACTTTATTCTGCTCTACCCTACCCAACACCACTCTAATTTACTCTACTTGCTTCTACACGATTCCTCTCATTTTGTCTGCATTTGGCTCTATTCAGCTCTATTCTACTCTTCTCTACTCTATTGTATTGTTTCTACTCTGTTCTGTACTATTCTACTCTATTCTACCCTACCCTATGCTACCCAACTCTAAGGTATTGTAATCCACTTGATTGGATTTGATTCAACCCATTTCAACGCGATTCGGCTCAATTTGGCTCTGTTCAAATCTATTCTACTCTACTCTATTCCCCTCTACTCCACTCTAGCCTACTCTTTTCTGTATTCGTTCTGTGTCGTTCGGTTCTATTTTGTTGTGTTCTGTTCTGTTTTATTCTATTCTACTCTATTCTACCCTACTCTAGCCTACCCGAACCTCCCCTAGTCTAGTCTATTCAATTGAATTCGAGAAATTTTGACGCGACTAGGGACCGAATCAGTGTGATTCATGTCCATTCGGCTCCATTTGTCTCGAATAGTGTCGATTCAGCTCGATTAGGCTCGATTTGGCTCCATTAGGCTCGATTCACTGGATTCGGCTCGATTTCGCTCAATTCAGCTCGATTTGGCCCTCTTTGGCCCTATTCGGCTCTATTCAGCTCTTTTCTACTCTACTCGATTCCATTGCACACCATTCTACTCCATTCTACGCTCTTCTACTATACCCTACTGTAATTGATTCGATGGGATTCGACGCCATTCGACGCGATTTGTCTCGTTTCGTCTCCATTCAGCTTGATTCGACTCTGTTCTACTCTACTCTCTTCTACTCTACACTATTCTGCTCTGCTCTACCCTTTTCTACTCTATTCTATTGTATCCTTTCCATTCTCTTCTACTGTGTTCAAGTCTACTCTATTCCATCCTACCCTAATCTAATCTATTCTACTGGATTCGATTCCACGCATCTCCATGCGATTCGGCTCAAATCGGCTCCTTTCCACTCCATTCATCCCCAATCGGCTCAAATCGGTTCGATTCAGCTCTAATCGGCTCCATTCGGCTCTAGTCAGCTCGAATAGGCTCTGTTCAGCTCTATTCGGCTCTATTAGACTCTACTCAACTCTATTATCTCTTTTCGACTCCACTCGACTCCATGCTACACCATTCTACTCCATCCTAAACTATTCTCTACTGTATTGTATTGTACTCTCCCGTACTGTAGTCTATTCTAATTGATTGGATTGGATTGGATTGGAACTGATCAGATGCAATGCAATTCGACCGGATTCGACGCGATACGGCACGATTCCACGGGATTCGGCGTGATTCGTCTTGGTTTCTATCCATTTAGCTCTTTTGGGCTCTATTTGGCTCTATTCGGCAATGTTCGACTCTACTCTACTCTACTCTTCTATACTCTGCTCTTCTCGACCCTATTCTTTCAGTTCTGTTCTCTTCTGTTCTGTTCTACTGCACTCTATTCTACCCTACCCTACCCTAACTTAGCCTACTGTAATCTGTTCTATGCTATTCGACACACTTGAATGGGATGCGACCTGATTCGGGTCATATCGGCTCGATTCATCTCCTTTCTGCTCCATTAAACTCGATTCGGTTCTATTCGGCTCTTTTCCACTCTATTCGGCTCTTTTTGGCAGTATTCGACTCTATTTGACTCTAGTCGACTCGATTCTTTCTGTTCTGTTCTATTCTACTCTATTCTATTCTTCTCTACCCTACCCTAACCCTACCTTCCCCACACTAATCTATTTGATTCGATTCGACACATTTCAAACGACTCGACATGATTCATCTCGATTCACCTTGAATTTGGTCAATTCGGCTGTATTCAGCTCTGTTTGGCTCTTTTCGGCTCTCTTCAACTCGATTTGACTCTATTCTACTGGACCCGACTCTACTTAATTCTATTCTCTTCTTTCTCTTGTGTTCTGTTGTGTTGTAGTCTAGCCTCTGCTACCGTACCCTTCTCTACTCTAATCTATTCGATTCAACGCATTTCGACGCGATTCCATGTGATTAGGCTTGAATCGGCTCGATTTAGCTTTATTTGGCTTGAATTGGGTCAATTCGTCTCGATCCTGCTCAATTCAGCATAATTAGGCTCCAGTAAACCTTATTCAGCCCTGTTCAGCTCTACTCAACCCTTTCTACTTTATTTGTCTCTATTTGGCTCCATTCAACTCCATTCCACACCACTCTACTCTTTTCTACTCTATTCTATTCTGTTCTACCCTACCCTACTCTAATCTATTCTAATCGATTCGATTCATCACGATTTGTCTCCTTTCCTCTCCATTCGAATCGATTCGGCTTGAATTGGATCTATTCATCTATATTCTGCACTACCCGACTCTGACTATTCCACTCTACTCAACTCTACTCCGTTCTACTCTTGGTATTCTCTTCTGTTCTACTCTATTCTATTCTTCTGTGCCCTTCCCTACTGAATCCCAGTCTAACCTACACTACTCTAATCTATTCAATTTAATTCAATTCCATTCAGTTTGACACCATTCGACCCGATTTGAGACAATTCGACGGGATTCGGTGAGATTCCGCGAGATTTGATGCGTTTTGGTGGGATTTGATGGAATTCGACGAGATCCGATGCAATAGGATGCAATTAAGTGTGTTTTGGCTCGATTTTGCTGGGTTCAGTTTGTCTCTATTTGGCTCATTTCAGCTCCACTAGGCTCCATTCATCCCGAATCTGGTCGACTCAACTCGATTCGGCTCATTTTGGCCATATTTGGTCCTATTCAGCGTTATTCGGCTCTATTCAACTCTTTTCTACTCTCTGCATCTGTGTTCGAATCCATTTGACTCCATTCCACACCATTCTATTCCGTTCTACACTACTGTATTCTACAAAACCCTCCCCCACCCTAGCCTATCCTAATCTAGTCTGCTCTTTTCTAGTCTCCTTTTCTATTTTCTCAATTCCATCCTATGCTACTCTACCATACCCTGCACTAAGCTAACGTACCCTGACCTATGCTGTTCTATTCTATTTCCTTCTATTTTCTCTGTTCCACCGTATGCTTCCCTACCCTATGCTACCCCACCGTACCATACTCTACTACTTAGGGTTACTCAATAAGGGTCCTAATTAAGGGGAGTAGTTCGGGCAAGGGTACTCCTTAAGGCAAGTGTACTAGTTCAGGCTACTAGTTAAGGCCAGGGTACTAGTTAAGGCCAGGCTACTAGTTAAGGCATGGGTACTTGTTGAGGGTACTGGTTAAGGCAAGGGTACCAGTTCAGGTTACTTGTTAAGGACGTACTACTAGTGAAGGCAAGGGTACTAGTGAAGACTACTGGTTAAGGCAAGGGTACTAGATTAGGCTAAGAGTTCAGGCAAGGGTACTCGTTCAGCTTACTGACTTAGGGTACTCTTCAAGACTAGTTGTCTAGGCTACTGCTCTATGCCACTAGTCTAGCTGACTAGTCCAGCTTACTAGTCTAGGCTTCTACTCTAGCCTTCTCTTGTCTACTCTAATGTAGTCTACTTGCATCTACCCTAGTCTTCCTATCATAAACTACCCTACCCTAACCTATTCTAATCGATTCCATTTGATTCGATTCAAAGCATTTCGATGCGACCGGACACCATCACGCTTGAGTCGGCTCGATTCCGCAACATCAGCTCGATTCAGCTCGATTTGGCTCGAATCGCTTCAATTCAGCTCGTTTCCACTCGGTTCAGCCTTATTCGGCCCTATTTGGCTCGATTCGACTCTTTTCTACTCTATTTGTCTCTGTTCGACTCCATTTGACTCCACTCTTCTCCATTCTACGCTATTCTACTCTATTCTGTTCTACTCTACCCTACGATACTCCAATCTATTCGATTGGATGCGATTCGAAGCAATTCGGTGTGATTCATCTCGTTTTGTTTCCATTTGACTCGATTCGGCCAGAATTGGCTCTATTCAGCTATATCCTGCACTCTTTGACTCTATTGGACTCAATTCTACTCTGCTCTACTCTTGTCTGCTTTACTCTCTCTACTCTACCCTACTGTACTATATTCTATTCTGTACTATTCTGTTCTATTCTACCCACCCGCCCCTCCCCTACCCTTCCCTAATCTATTTGATTAGATTCGATGTGACGTATTTCCACGCGATTTGACGCGATTAGGCTTGAATCAGCTCGATTCAGTTCGAATCGGCTCTACTCGGCTCGACTTGGCTCCATTTCACTCCATTCGGCTCGATTAGGCTCGAATTCCATCGATTCTGCTGGATTCTGCTCAATTAGGCCTTATTTGGGCCTATTCGGCCCTATTCTGCTCTATTAGACTCTTTTGTACTCTATTCATATCTATCCGTCTCTATTGGACTCCGTTCAACTCCATTCCTCACTATTTTCCTCTCTTCTATTCTACCCTTCCCTACCCTAATCTCTTCTAATCGATTCGATTTGATTTGACGCGATTCGAAGCAACCGGACGTGATTCGTCTCGTTTTGTCTCCACTCGGCTCAATTCGGCTATGTTCTCTCTCTTTGACTCTATTCTATTCTGTTGTATTCTTTCTGTTCTGTTCTATTCTCTCCTATTCTGTTGTACTCTATTCTATTCTACCCTACCCGACCCAACGGCACCCCACCCGAACCTACCCTACTTTAATCTATTGGATTCAATTCGATTCCGTGCAAAGCGATTTGATAGGACTTGACTGGATTCGGCAAGATCTGAAGGGATTTGATGAGATTCCATGCGACTCGACGTGATTCAGTAGGATTCTCTGAGGTTTGACGCAATTCGAAGTTATTCGACGTGATTCGATGGGATTCGACACGATATGAAGCGATTTGACCTTGTTTGAGTCAAAACGATGTGACTCGACTCGATTCGACCTGATTCGATTCGACGCTGTTCGGTGACAGTCAGTGCGATTCTGCTTGATTCCGCTCGATTAGGTGTGATTCGGCAGTATACAGCTCTTTTCGGCTGTATTCAGCTCCATTCGTCTCTATTCAGCTTATTCGGCTCTATTCGACTGTATTCGACTCTACTCTTTTCCACTCGATTCTACTCGATTCTATTCCTTCTATTCTGTTCTAATCTCTTCTATTCCACTCTACTCTGTTCTATTCTCCCCTCCCCTCCCCTCCCCTTCTCTAATCTATACGTCTCGATTGGATTTGACGCGTTGAACGCGATTCGAGGCGATGAAGCTTGAATCGGCTCGATTCGGCTCGATTTGGCTCTATTCGGCTCAGTTAGGCTCCATTCAGCTTGTTTTGGCTTCAATCGCTTCGAATCTGCTCGATTTGGCCTTCTTCGGCCCTATTCTGCTCTATTCGACTCTTTTCTACTCTATTCGTTTCTACTTGACTCCATTCTACTCCATTCTATTCATTCCACACTATTCTACTTTATTCTGCTCTACCCTACCCAACACCACTCTAATTTACTCTACTTGCTTCTACACGATTCCTCTCATTTTGTCTGCATTTGGCTCTATTCAGCTCTATTCTACTCTTCTCTACTCTATTGTATTGTTTCTACTCTGTTCTGTACTATTCTACTCTATTCTACCCTACCCTATGCTACCCAACTCTAAGGTATTGTAATCCACTTGATTGGATTTGATTCAACCCATTTCAACGCGATTCGGCTCAATTTGGCTCTGTTCAAATCTATTCTACTCTACTCTATTCCCCTCTACTCCACTCTAGCCTACTCTTTTCTGTATTCGTTCTGTGTCATTCGGTTCTATTTTGTTGTGTTCTGTTCTGTTTTATTCTATTCTACTCTATTCTACCCTACTCTAGCCTACCCGAACCTCCCCTAGTCTAGTCTATTCAATTGAATTCGAGAAATTTTGACGCGACTAGGGACCGAATCAGTGTGATTCATGTCCATTCGGCTCCATTTGTCTCGAATAGTGTCGATTCAGCTCGATTAGGCTCGATTTGGCTCCATTAGGCTCGATTCACTGGATTCGGCTCGATTTCGCTCAATTCAGCTCGATTTGGCCCTCTTTGGCCCTATTCGGCTCTATTCAGCTCTTTTCTACTCTACTCGATTCCATTGCACACCATTCTACTCCATTCTACGCTCTTCTACTATACCCTACTGTAATTGATTCGATGGGATTCGACGCCATTCGACGCGATTTGTCTCGTTTCGTCTCCATTCAGCTTGATTCGACTCTGTTCTACTCTACTCTATTCTACTCTACACTATTCTGCTCTGCTCTACCCTTTTCTACTCTATTCTATTGTATCCTTTCCATTCTCTTCTACTGTGTTCAAGTCTACTCTATTCCATCCTACCCTAATCTAATCTATTCTACTGGATTCGATTCCACGCATCTCCATGCGATTCGGCTCAAATCGGCTCCTTTCCACTCCATTCATCCCCAATCGGCTCAAATCGGTTCGATTCAGCTCTAATCGGCTCCATTCGGCTCTAGTCAGCTCGAATAGGCTCTGTTCAGCTCTATTCGGCTCTATTAGACTCTACTCAACTCTATTATCTCTTTTCGACTCCACTCGACTCCATGCTACACCATTCTACTCCATCCTAAACTATTCTCTACTGTATTGTATTGTACTCTCCCGTACTGTAGTCTATTCTAATTGATTGGATTGGATTGGATTGGAACTGATCAGATGCAATGCAATTCGACCGGATTCGACGCGATACGGCACGATTCCACGGGATTCGGCGTGATTCGTCTTGGTTTCTATCCATTTAGCTCTTTTGGGCTCTATTTGGCTCTATTCGGCAATGTTCGACTCTACTCTACTCTACTCTTCTATACTCTGCTCTTCTCGACCCTATTCTTTCAGTTCTGTTCTCTTCTGTTCTGTTCTACTGCACTCTATTCTACCCTACCCTACCCTAACTTAGCCTACTGTAATCTGTTCTATGCTATTCGACACACTTGAATGGGATTCGACCTGATTCGGGTCATATCGGCTCGATTCATCTCCTTTCTGCTCCATTAAACTCGATTCGGTTCTATTCGGCTCTTTTCCACTCTATTCGGCTCTTTTTGGCAGTATTCGACTCTATTTGACTCTAGTCGACTCGATTCTTTCTGTTCTGTTCTATTCTACTCTATTCTATTCTTCTCTACCCTACCCTAACCCTACCTTCCCCACACTAATCTATTTGATTCGATTCGACACATTTCAAACGACTCGACATGATTCATCTCGATTCACCTTGAATTTGGTCAATTCGGCTGTATTCAGCTCTGTTTGGCTCTTTTCGGCTCTCTTCAACTCGATTTGACTCTATTCTACTGGACCCGACTCTACTTAATTCTATTCTCTTCTTTCTCTTGTGTTCTGTTGTGTTGTAGTCTAGCCTCTGCTACCGTACCCTTCTCTACTCTAATCTATTCGATTCAACGCATTTCGACGCGATTCCATGTGATTAGGCTTGAATCGGCTCGATTTAGCTTTATTTGGCTTGAATTGGGTCAATTCGTCTCGATCCTGCTCAATTCAGCATAATTAGGCTCCAGTAAACCTTATTCAGCCCTGTTCAGCTCTACTCAACCCTTTCTACTTTATTTGTCTCTATTTGGCTCCATTCAACTCCATTCCACACCACTCTACTCTTTTCTACTCTATTCTATTCTGTTCTACCCTACCCTACTCTAATCTATTCTAATCGATTCGATTCATCACGATTTGTCTCCTTTCCTCTCCATTCGAATCGATTCGGCTTGAATTGGATCTATTCATCTATATTCTGCACTACCCGACTCTGACTATTCCACTCTACTCAACTCTACTCCGTTCTACTCTTGGTATTCTCTTCTGTTCTACTCTATTCTATTCTTCTGTGCCCTTCCCTACTGAATCCCAGTCTAACCTACACTACTCTAATCTATTCAATTTAATTCGATTCCATTCAGTTTGACACCATTCGACCCGATTTGAGACAATTCGACGGGATTCGGTGAGATTCCGCGAGATTTGATGCGTTTTGGTGGGATTTGATGGAATTCGACGAGATCCGATGCAATAGGATGCAATTAAGTGTGTTTTGGCTCGATTTTGCTGGGTTCAGTTTGTCTCTATTTGGCTCATTTCAGCTCCACTAGGCTCCATTCATCCCGAATCTGGTCGACTCAACTCGATTCGGCTCATTTTGGCCATATTTGGTCCTATTCAGCGTTATTCGGCTCTATTCAACTCTTTTCTACTCTCTGCATCTGTGTTCGAATCCATTTGACTCCATTCCACACCATTCTATTCCGTTCTACACTACTGTATTCTACAAAACCCTCCCCCACCCTACCCTATCCTAATCTAGTCTGCTCTTTTCTAGTCTCCTTTTCTATTTTCTCAATTCCATCCTATGCTACTCTACCATACCCTGCACTAAGCTAACGTACCCTGACCTATGCTGTTCTATTCTATTTCCTTCTATTTTCTCTGTTCCACCGTATGCTTCCCTACCCTATGCTACCCCACCGTACCATACTCTACTACTTAGGGTTACTCAATAAGGGTCCTAATTAAGGGGAGTAGTTCGGGCAAGGGTACTCCTTAAGGCAAGTGTACTAGTTCAGGCTACTAGTTAAGGCCAGGGTACTAGTTAAGGCCAGGCTACTAGTTAAGGCATGGGTACTTGTTGAGGGTACTGGTTAAGGCAAGGGTACCAGTTCAGGTTACTTGTTAAGGACGTACTACTAGTGAAGGCAAGGGTACTAGTGAAGACTACTGGTTAAGGCAAGGGTACTAGATTAGGCTAAGAGTTCAGGCAAGGGTACTCGTTCAGCTTACTGACTTAGGGTACTCTTCAAGACTAGTTGTCTAGGCTACTGCTCTATGCCACTAGTCTAGCTGACTAGTCCAGCTTACTAGTCTAGGCTTCTACTCTAGCCTTCTCTTGTCTACTCTAATGTAGTCTACTTGCATCTACCCTAGTCTTCCTATCATAAACTACCCTACCCTAACCTATTCTAATCGATTCCATTTGATTCGATTCAAAGCATTTCGATGCGACCGGACACCATCACGCTTGAGTCGGCTCGATTCCGCAACATCAGCTCGATTCAGCTCGATTTGTCTCGAATCGCTTCAATTCAGCTCGTTTCCACTCGGTTCAGCCTTATTCGGCCCTATTTGGCTCGATTCGACTCTTTTCTACTCTATTTGTCTCTGTTCGACTCCATTTGACTCCACTCTTCTCCATTCTACGCTATTCTACTCTATTCTGTTCTACTCTACCCTACGATACTCCAATCTATTCGATTGGATGCGATTCGAAGCAATTCGGTGTGATTCATCTCGTTTTGTTTCCATTTGACTCGATTCGGCCAGAATTGGCTCTATTCAGCTATATCCTGCACTCTTTGACTCTATTGGACTCAATTCTACTCTGCTCTACTCTTGTCTGCTTTACTCTCTCTACTCTACCCTACTGTACTATATTCTATTCTGTACTATTCTGTTCTATTCTACCCACCCGCCCCTCCCCTACCCTTCCCTAATCTATTTGATTAGATTCGATGTGACGTATTTCCACGCGATTTGACGCGATTAGGCTTGAATCAGCTCGATTCAGTTCGAATCGGCTCTACTCGGCTCGACTTGGCTCCATTTCACTCCATTCGGCTCGATTAGGCTCGAATTCCATCGATTCTGCTGGATTCTGCTCAATTAGGCCTTATTTGGGCCTATTCGGCCCTATTCTGCTCTATTAGACTCTTTTGTACTCTATTCATATCTATCCGTCTCTATTGGACTCCGTTCAACTCCATTCCTCACTATTTTCCTCTCTTCTATTCTACCCTTCCCTACCCTAATCTCTTCTAATCGATTCGATTTGATTTGACGCGATTCGAAGCAACCGGACGTGATTCGTCTCGTTTTGTCTCCACTCGGCTCAATTCGGCTATGTTCTCTCTCTTTGACTCTATTCTATTCTGTTGTATTCTTTCTGTTCTGTTCTATTCTCTCCTATTCTGTTGTACTCTATTCTATTCTACCCTACCCGACCCAACGGCACCCCACCCGAACCTACCCTACTTTAATCTATTGGATTCAATTCGATTCCGTGCAAAGCGATTTGATAGGACTTGACTGGATTCGGCAAGATCTGAAGGGATTTGATGAGATTCCATGCGACTCGACGTGATTCAGTAGGATTCTCTGAGGTTTGACGCAATTCGAAGTTATTCGACGTGATTCGATGGGATTCGACACGATATGAAGCGATTTGACCTTGTTTGAGTCAAAACGATGTGACTCGACTCGATTCGACCTGATTCGATTCGACGCTGTTCGGTGACAGTCAGTGCGATTCTGCTTGATTCCGCTCGATTAGGTGTGATTCGGCAGTATACAGCTCTTTTCGGCTGTATTCAGCTCCATTCGTCTCTATTCAGCTTATTCGGCTCTATTCGACTGTATTCGACTCTACTCTTTTCCACTCGATTCTACTCGATTCTATTCCTTCTATTCTGTTCTAATCTCTTCTATTCCACTCTACTCTGTTCTATTCTCCCCTCCCCTCCCCTCCCCTTCTCTAATCTATACGTCTCGATTGGATTTGACGCGTTGAACGCGATTCGAGGCGATGAAGCTTGAATCGGCTCGATTCGGCTCGATTTGGCTCTATTCGGCTCAGTTAGGCTCCATTCAGCTTGTTTTGGCTTCAATCGCTTCGAATCTGCTCGATTTGGCCTTCTTCGGCCCTATTCTGCTCTATTCGACTCTTTTCTACTCTATTCGTTTCTACTTGACTCCATTCTACTCCATTCTATTCATTCCACACTATTCTACTTTATTCTGCTCTACCCTACCCAACACCACTCTAATTTACTCTACTTGCTTCTACACGATTCCTCTCATTTTGTCTGCATTTGGCTCTATTCAGCTCTATTCTACTCTTCTCTACTCTATTGTATTGTTTCTACTCTGTTCTGTACTATTCTACTCTATTCTACCCTACCCTATGCTACCCAACTCTAAGGTATTGTAATCCACTTGATTGGATTTGATTCAACCCATTTCAACGCGATTCGGCTCAATTTGGCTCTGTTCAAATCTATTCTACTCTACTCTATTCCCCTCTACTCCACTCTAGCCTACTCTTTTCTGTATTCGTTCTGTGTCGTTCGGTTCTATTTTGTTGTGTTCTGTTCTGTTTTATTCTATTCTACTCTATTCTACCCTACTCTAGCCTACCCGAACCTCCCCTAGTCTAGTCTATTCAATTGAATTCGAGAAATTTTGACGCGACTAGGGACCGAATCAGTGTGATTCATGTCCATTCGGCTCCATTTGTCTCGAATAGTGTCGATTCAGCTCGATTAGGCTCGATTTGGCTCCATTAGGCTCGATTCACTGGATTCGGCTCGATTTCGCTCAATTCAGCTCGATTTGGCCCTCTTTGGCCCTATTCGGCTCTATTCAGCTCTTTTCTACTCTACTCGATTCCATTGCACACCATTCTACTCCATTCTACGCTCTTCTACTATACCCTACTGTAATTGATTCGATGGGATTCGACGCCATTCGACGCGATTTGTCTCGTTTCGTCTCCATTCAGCTTGATTCGACTCTGTTCTACTCTACTCTCTTCTACTCTACACTATTCTGCTCTGCTCTACCCTTTTCTACTCTATTCTATTGTATCCTTTCCATTCTCTTCTACTGTGTTCAAGTCTACTCTATTCCATCCTACCCTAATCTAATCTATTCTACTGGATTCGATTCCACGCATCTCCATGCGATTCGGCTCAAATCGGCTCCTTTCCACTCCATTCATCCCCAATCGGCTCAAATCGGTTCGATTCAGCTCTAATCGGCTCCATTCGGCTCTAGTCAGCTCGAATAGGCTCTGTTCAGCTCTATTCGGCTCTATTAGACTCTACTCAACTCTATTATCTCTTTTCGACTCCACTCGACTCCATGCTACACCATTCTACTCCATCCTAAACTATTCTCTACTGTATTGTATTGTACTCTCCCGTACTGTAGTCTATTCTAATTGATTGGATTGGATTGGATTGGATTGGAACTGATCAGATGCAATGCAATTCGACCGGATTCGACGCGATACGGCACGATTCCACGGGATTCGGCGTGATTCGTCTTGGTTTCTATCCATTTAGCTCTTTTGGGCTCTATTTGGCTCTATTCGGCAATGTTCGACTCTACTCTACTCTACTCTTCTATACTCTGCTCTTCTCGACCCTATTCTTTCAGTTCTGTTCTCTTCTGTTCTGTTCTACTGCACTCTATTCTACCCTACCCTACCCTAACTTAGCCTACTGTAATCTGTTCTATGCTATTCGACACACTTGAATGGGATTCGACCTGATTCGGGTCATATCGGCTCGATTCATCTCCTTTCTGCTCCATTAAACTCGATTCGGTTCTATTCGGCTCTTTTCCACTCTATTCGGCTCTTTTTGGCAGTATTCGACTCTATTTGACTCTAGTCGACTCGATTCTTTCTGTTCTGTTCTATTCTACTCTATTCTATTCTTCTCTACCCTACCCTAACCCTACCTTCCCCACACTAATCTATTTGATTCGATTCGACACATTTCAAACGACTCGACATGATTCATCTCGATTCACCTTGAATTTGGTCAATTCGGCTGTATTCAGCTCTGTTTGGCTCTTTTCGGCTCTCTTCAACTCGATTTGACTCTATTCTACTGGACCCGACTCTACTTAATTCTATTCTCTTCTTTCTCTTGTGTTCTGTTGTGTTGTAGTCTAGCCTCTGCTACCGTACCCTTCTCTACTCTAATCTATTCGATTCAACGCATTTCGACGCGATTCCATGTGATTAGGCTTGAATCGGCTCGATTTAGCTTTATTTGGCTTGAATTGGGTCAATTCGTCTCGATCCTGCTCAATTCAGCATAATTAGGCTCCAGTAAACCTTATTCAGCCCTGTTCAGCTCTACTCAACCCTTTCTACTTTATTTGTCTCTATTTGGCTCCATTCAACTCCATTCCACACCACTCTACTCTTTTCTACTCTATTCTATTCTGTTCTACCCTACCCTACTCTAATCTATTCTAATCGATTCGATTCATCACGATTTGTCTCCTTTCCTCTCCATTCGAATCGATTCGGCTTGAATTGGATCTATTCATCTATATTCTGCACTACCCGACTCTGACTATTCCACTCTACTCAACTCTACTCCGTTCTACTCTTGGTATTCTCTTCTGTTCTACTCTATTCTATTCTTCTGTGCCCTTCCCTACTGAATCCCAGTCTAACCTACACTACTCTAATCTGTTCAATTTAATTCAATTCCATTCAGTTTGACACCATTCGACCCGATTTGAGACAATTCGACGGGATTCGGTGAGATTCCGCGAGATTTGATGCGTTTTGGTGGGATTTGATGGAATTCGACGAGATCCGATGCAATAGGATGCAATTAAGTGTGTTTTGGCTCGATTTTGCTGGGTTCAGTTTGTCTCTATTTGGCTCATTTCAGCTCCACTAGGCTCCATTCATCCCGAATCTGGTCGACTCAACTCGATTCGGCTCATTTTGGCCATATTTGGTCCTATTCAGCGTTATTCGGCTCTAGTCAACTCTTTTCTACTCTCTGCATCTGTGTTCGAATCCATTTGACTCCATTCCACACCATTCTATTCCGTTCTACACTACTGTATTCTACAAAACCCTCCCCCACCCTACCCTATCCTAATCTAGTCTGCTCTTTTCTAGTCTCCTTTTCTATTTTCTCAATTCCATCCTATGCTACTCTACCATACCCTGCACTAAGCTAACGTACCCTGACCTATGCTGTTCTATTCTATTTCCTTCTATTTTCTCTGTTCCACCGTATGCTTCCCTACCCTATGCTACCCCACCGTACCATACTCTACTACTTAGGGTTACTCAATAAGGGTCCTAATTAAGGGGAGTAGTTCGGGCAAGGGTACTCCTTAAGGCAAGTGTACTAGTTCAGGCTACTAGTTAAGGCCAGGGTACTAGTTAAGGCCAGGCTACTAGTTAAGGCATGGGTACTTGTTGAGGGTACTGGTTAAGGCAAGGGTACCAGTTCAGGTTACTTGTTAAGGACGTACTACTAGTGAAGGCAAGGGTACTAGTGAAGACTACTGGTTAAGGCAAGGGTACTAGATTAGGCTAAGAGTTCAGGCAAGGGTACTCGTTCAGCTTACTGACTTAGGGTACTCTTCAAGACTAGTTGTCTAGGCTACTGCTCTATGCCACTAGTCTAGCTGACTAGTCCAGCTTACTAGTCTAGGCTTCTACTCTAGCCTTCTCTTGTCTACTCTAATGTAGTCTACTTGCATCTACCCTAGTCTTCCTATCATAAACTACCCTACCCTAACCTATTCTAATCGATTCCATTTGATTCGATTCAAAGCATTTCGATGCGACCGGACACCATCACGCTTGAGTCGGCTCGATTCCGCAACATCAGCTCGATTCAGCTCGATTTGGCTCGAATCGCTTCAATTCAGCTCGTTTCCACTCGGTTCAGCCTTATTCGGCCCTATTTGGCTCGATTCGACTCTTTTCTACTCTATTTGTCTCTGTTCGACTCCATTTGACTCCACTCTTCTCCATTCTACGCTATTCTACTCTATTCTGTTCTACTCTACCCTACGATACTCCAATCTATTCGATTGGATGCGATTCGAAGCAATTCGGTGTGATTCATCTCGTTTTGTTTCCATTTGACTCGATTCGGCCAGAATTGGCTCTATTCAGCTATATCCTGCACTCTTTGACTCTATTGGACTCAATTCTACTCTGCTCTACTCTTGTCTGCTTTACTCTCTCTACTCTACCCTACTGTACTATATTCTATTCTGTACTATTCTGTTCTATTCTACCCACCCGCCCCTCCCCTACCCTTCCCTAATCTATTTGATTAGATTCGATGTGACGTATTTCCACGCGATTTGACGCGATTAGGCTTGAATCAGCTCGATTCAGTTCGAATCGGCTCTACTCGGCTCGACTTGGCTCCATTTCACTCCATTCGGCTCGATTAGGCTCGAATTCCATCGATTCTGCTGGATTCTGCTCAATTAGGCCTTATTTGGGCCTATTCGGCCCTATTCTGCTCTATTAGACTCTTTTGTACTCTATTCATATCTATCCGTCTCTATTGGACTCCGTTCAACTCCATTCCTCACTATTTTCCTCTCTTCTATTCTACCCTTCCCTACCCTAATCTCTTCTAATCGATTCGATTTGATTTGACGCGATTCGAAGCAACCGGACGTGATTCGTCTCGTTTTGTCTCCACTCGGCTCAATTCGGCTATGTTCTCTCTCTTTGACTCTATTCTATTCTGTTGTATTCTTTCTGTTCTGTTCTATTCTCTCCTATTCTGTTGTACTCTATTCTATTCTACCCTACCCGACCCAACGGCACCCCACCCGAACCTACCCTACTTTAATCTATTGGATTCAATTCGATTCCGTGCAAAGCGATTTGATAGGACTTGACTGGATTCGGCAAGATCTGAAGGGATTTGATGAGATTCCATGCGACTCGACGTGATTCAGTAGGATTCTCTGAGGTTTGACGCAATTCGAAGTTATTCGACGTGATTCGATGGGATTCGACACGATATGAAGCGATTTGACCTTGTTTGAGTCAAAACGATGTGACTCGACTCGATTCGACCTGATTCGATTCGACGCTGTTCGGTGACAGTCAGTGCGATTCTGCTTGATTCCGCTCGATTAGGTGTGATTCGGCAGTATACAGCTCTTTTCGGCTGTATTCAGCTCCATTCGTCTCTATTCAGCTTATTCGGCTCTATTCGACTGTATTCGACTCTACTCTTTTCCACTCGATTCTACTCGATTCTATTCCTTCTATTCTGTTCTAATCTCTTCTATTCCACTCTACTCTGTTCTATTCTCCCCTCCCCTCCCCTCCCCTTCTCTAATCTATACGTCTCGATTGGATTTGACGCGTTGAACGCGATTCGAGGCGATGAAGCTTGAATCGGCTCGATTCGGCTCGATTTGGCTCTATTCGGCTCAGTTAGGCTCCATTCAGCTTGTTTTGGCTTCAATCGCTTCGAATCTGCTCGATTTGGCCTTCTTCGGCCCTATTCTGCTCTATTCGACTCTTTTCTACTCTATTCGTTTCTACTTGACTCCATTCTACTCCATTCTATTCATTCCACACTATTCTACTTTATTCTGCTCTACCCTACCCAACACCACTCTAATTTACTCTACTTGCTTCTACACGATTCCTCTCATTTTGTCTGCATTTGGCTCTATTCAGCTCTATTCTACTCTTCTCTACTCTATTGTATTGTTTCTACTCTGTTCTGTACTATTCTACTCTATTCTACCCTACCCTATGCTACCCAACTCTAAGGTATTGTAATCCACTTGATTGGATTTGATTCAACCCATTTCAACGCGATTCGGCTCAATTTGGCTCTGTTCAAATCTATTCTACTCTACTCTATTCCCCTCTACTCCACTCTAGCCTACTCTTTTCTGTATTCGTTCTGTGTCGTTCGGTTCTATTTTGTTGTGTTCTGTTCTGTTTTATTCTATTCTACTCTATTCTACCCTACTCTAGCCTACCCGAACCTCCCCTAGTCTAGTCTATTCAATTGAATTCGAGAAATTTTGACGCGACTAGGGACCGAATCAGTGTGATTCATGTCCATTCGGCTCCATTTGTCTCGAATAGTGTCGATTCAGCTCGATTAGGCTCGATTTGGCTCCATTAGGCTCGATTCACTGGATTCGGCTCGATTTCGCTCAATTCAGCTCGATTTGGCCCTCTTTGGCCCTATTCGGCTCTATTCAGCTCTTTTCTACTCTACTCGATTCCATTGCACACCATTCTACTCCATTCTACGCTCTTCTACTATACCCTACTGTAATTGATTCGATGGGATTCGACGCCATTCGACGCGATTTGTCTCGTTTCGTCTCCATTCAGCTTGATTCGACTCTGTTCTACTCTACTCTCTTCTACTCTACACTATTCTGCTCTGCTCTACCCTTTTCTACTCTATTCTATTGTATCCTTTCCATTCTCTTCTACTGTGTTCAAGTCTACTCTATTCCATCCTACCCTAATCTAATCTATTCTACTGGATTCGATTCCACGCATCTCCATGCGATTCGGCTCAAATCGGCTCCTTTCCACTCCATTCATCCCCAATCGGCTCAAATCGGTTCGATTCAGCTCTAATCGGCTCCATTCGGCTCTAGTCAGCTCGAATAGGCTCTGTTCAGCTCTATTCGGCTCTATTAGACTCTACTCAACTCTATTATCTCTTTTCGACTCCACTCGACTCCATGCTACACCATTCTACTCCATCCTAAACTATTCTCTACTGTATTGTATTGTACTCTCCCGTACTGTAGTCTATTCTAATTGATTGGATTGGATTGGATTGGAACTGATCAGATGCAATGCAATTCGACCGGATTCGACGCGATACGGCACGATTCCACGGGATTCGGCGTGATTCGTCTTGGTTTCTATCCATTTAGCTCTTTTGGGCTCTATTTGGCTCTATTCGGCAATGTTCGACTCTACTCTACTCTACTCTTCTATACTCTGCTCTTCTCGACCCTATTCTTTCAGTTCTGTTCTCTTCTGTTCTGTTCTACTGCACTCTATTCTACCCTACCCTACCCTAACTTAGCCTACTGTAATCTGTTCTATGCTATTCGACACACTTGAATGGGATTCGACCTGATTCGGGTCATATCGGCTCGATTCATCTCCTTTCTGCTCCATTAAACTCGATTCGGTTCTATTCGGCTCTTTTCCACTCTATTCGGCTCTTTTTGGCAGTATTCGACTCTATTTGACTCTAGTCGACTCGATTCTTTCTGTTCTGTTCTATTCTACTCTATTCTATTCTTCTCTACCCTACCCTAACCCTACCTTCCCCACACTAATCTATTTGATTCGATTCGACACATTTCAAACGACTCGACATGATTCATCTCGATTCACCTTGAATTTGGTCAATTCGGCTGTATTCAGCTCTGTTTGGCTCTTTTCGGCTCTCTTCAACTCGATTTGACTCTATTCTACTGGACCCGACTCTACTTAATTCTATTCTCTTCTTTCTCTTGTGTTCTGTTGTGTTGTAGTCTAGCCTCTGCTACCGTACCCTTCTCTACTCTAATCTATTCGATTCAACGCATTTCGACGCGATTCCATGTGATTAGGCTTGAATCGGCTCGATTTAGCTTTATTTGGCTTGAATTGGGTCAATTCGTCTCGATCCTGCTCAATTCAGCATAATTAGGCTCCAGTAAACCTTATTCAGCCCTGTTCAGCTCTACTCAACCCTTTCTACTTTATTTGTCTCTATTTGGCTCCATTCAACTCCATTCCACACCACTCTACTCTTTTCTACTCTATTCTATTCTGTTCTACCCTACCCTACTCTAATCTATTCTAATCGATTCGATTCATCACGATTTGTCTCCTTTCCTCTCCATTCGAATCGATTCGGCTTGAATTGGATCTATTCATCTATATTCTGCACTACCCGACTCTGACTATTCCACTCTACTCAACTCTACTCCGTTCTACTCTTGGTATTCTCTTCTGTTCTACTCTATTCTATTCTTCTGTGCCCTTCCCTACTGAATCCCAGTCTAACCTACACTACTCTAATCTGTTCAATTTAATTCAATTCCATTCAGTTTGACACCATTCGACCCGATTTGAGACAATTCGACGGGATTCGGTGAGATTCCGCGAGATTTGATGCGTTTTGGTGGGATTTGATGGAATTCGACGAGATCCGATGCAATAGGATGCAATTAAGTGTGTTTTGGCTCGATTTTGCTGGGTTCAGTTTGTCTCTATTTGGCTCATTTCAGCTCCACTAGGCTCCATTCATCCCGAATCTGGTCGACTCAACTCGATTCGGCTCATTTTGGCCATATTTGGTCCTATTCAGCGTTATTCGGCTCTAGTCAACTCTTTTCTACTCTCTGCATCTGTGTTCGAATCCATTTGACTCCATTCCACACCATTCTATTCCGTTCTACACTACTGTATTCTACAAAACCCTCCCCCACCCTAGCCTATCCTAATCTAGTCTGCTCTTTTCTAGTCTCCTTTTCTATTTTCTCAATTCCATCCTATGCTACTCTACCATACCCTGCACTAAGCTAACGTACCCTGACCTATGCTGTTCTATTCTATTTCCTTCTATTTTCTCTGTTCCACCGTATGCTTCCCTACCCTATGCTACCCCACCGTACCATACTCTACTACTTAGGGTTACTCAATAAGGGTCCTAATTAAGGGGAGTAGTTCGGGCAAGGGTACTCCTTAAGGCAAGTGTACTAGTTCAGGCTACTAGTTAAGGCCAGGGTACTAGTTAAGGCCAGGCTACTAGTTAAGGCATGGGTACTTGTTGAGGGTACTGGTTAAGGCAAGGGTACCAGTTCAGGTTACTTGTTAAGGACGTACTACTAGTGAAGGCAAGGGTACTAGTGAAGACTACTGGTTAAGGCAAGGGTACTAGATTAGGCTAAGAGTTCAGGCAAGGGTACTCGTTCAGCTTACTGACTTAGGGTACTCTTCAAGACTAGTTGTCTAGGCTACTGCTCTATGCCACTAGTCTAGCTGACTAGTCCAGCTTACTAGTCTAGGCTTCTACTCTAGCCTTCTCTTGTCTACTCTAATGTAGTCTACTTGCATCTACCCTAGTCTTCCTATCATAAACTACCCTACCCTAACCTATTCTAATCGATTCCATTTGATTCGATTCAAAGCATTTCGATGCGACCGGACACCATCACGCTTGAGTCGGCTCGATTCCGCAACATCAGCTCGATTCAGCTCGATTTGGCTCGAATCGCTTCAATTCAGCTCGTTTCCACTCGGTTCAGCCTTATTCGGCCCTATTTGGCTCGATTCGACTCTTTTCTACTCTATTTGTCTCTGTTCGACTCCATTTGACTCCACTCTTCTCCATTCTACGCTATTCTACTCTATTCTGTTCTACTCTACCCTACGATACTCCAATCTATTCGATTGGATGCGATTCGAAGCAATTCGGTGTGATTCATCTCGTTTTGTTTCCATTTGACTCGATTCGGCCAGAATTGGCTCTATTCAGCTATATCCTGCACTCTTTGACTCTATTGGACTCAATTCTACTCTGCTCTACTCTTGTCTGCTTTACTCTCTCTACTCTACCCTACTGTACTATATTCTATTCTGTACTATTCTGTTCTATTCTACCCACCCGCCCCTCCCCTACCCTTCCCTAATCTATTTGATTAGATTCGATGTGACGTATTTCCACGCGATTTGACGCGATTAGGCTTGAATCAGCTCGATTCAGTTCGAATCGGCTCTACTCGGCTCGACTTGGCTCCATTTCACTCCATTCGGCTCGATTAGGCTCGAATTCCATCGATTCTGCTGGATTCTGCTCAATTAGGCCTTATTTGGGCCTATTCGGCCCTATTCTGCTCTATTAGACTCTTTTGTACTCTATTCATATCTATCCGTCTCTATTGGACTCCGTTCAACTCCATTCCTCACTATTTTCCTCTCTTCTATTCTACCCTTCCCTACCCTAATCTCTTCTAATCGATTCGATTTGATTTGACGCGATTCGAAGCAACCGGACGTGATTCGTCTCGTTTTGTCTCCACTCGGCTCAATTCGGCTAGGTTCTCTCTCTTTGACTCTATTCTATTCTGTTGTATTCTTTCTGTTCTGTTCTATTCTCTCCTATTCTGTTGTACTCTATTCTATTCTACCCTACCCGACCCAACGGCACCCCACCCGAACCTACCCTACTTTAATCTATTGGATTCAATTCGATTCCGTGCAAAGCGATTTGATAGGACTTGACTGGATTCGGCAAGATCTGAAGGGATTTGATGAGATTCCATGCGACTCGACGTGATTCAGTAGGATTCTCTGAGGTTTGACGCAATTCGAAGTTATTCGACGTGATTCGATGGGATTCGACACGATATGAAGCGATTTGACCTTGTTTGAGTCAAAACGATGTGACTCGACTCGATTCGACCTGATTCGATTCGACGCTGTTCGGTGACAGTCAGTGCGATTCTGCTTGATTCCGCTCGATTAGGTGTGATTCGGCAGTATACAGCTCTTTTCGGCTGTATTCAGCTCCATTCGTCTCTATTCAGCTTATTCGGCTCTATTCGACTGTATTCGACTCTACTCTTTTCCACTCGATTCTACTCGATTCTATTCCTTCTATTCTGTTCTAATCTCTTCTATTCCACTCTACTCTGTTCTATTCTCCCCTCCCCTCCCCTCCCCTTCTCTAATCTATACGTCTCGATTGGATTTGACGCGTTGAACGCGATTCGAGGCGATGAAGCTTGAATCGGCTCGATTCGGCTCGATTTGGCTCTATTCGGCTCAGTTAGGCTCCATTCAGCTTGTTTTGGCTTCAATCGCTTCGAATCTGCTCGATTTGGCCTTCTTCGGCCCTATTCTGCTCTATTCGACTCTTTTCTACTCTATTCGTTTCTACTTGACTCCATTCTACTCCATTCTATTCATTCCACACTATTCTACTTTATTCTGCTCTACCCTACCCAACACCACTCTAATTTACTCTACTTGCTTCTACACGATTCCTCTCATTTTGTCTGCATTTGGCTCTATTCAGCTCTATTCTACTCTTCTCTACTCTATTGTATTGTTTCTACTCTGTTCTGTACTATTCTACTCTATTCTACCCTACCCTATGCTACCCAACTCTAAGGTATTGTAATCCACTTGATTGGATTTGATTCAACCCATTTCAACGCGATTCGGCTCAATTTGGCTCTGTTCAAATCTATTCTACTCTACTCTATTCCCCTCTACTCCACTCTAGCCTACTCTTTTCTGTATTCGTTCTGTGTCGTTCGGTTCTATTTTGTTGTGTTCTGTTCTGTTTTATTCTATTCTACTCTATTCTACCCTACTCTAGCCTACCCGAACCTCCCCTAGTCTAGTCTATTCAATTGAATTCGAGAAATTTTGACGCGACTAGGGACCGAATCAGTGTGATTCATGTCCATTCGGCTCCATTTGTCTCGAATAGTGTCGATTCAGCTCGATTAGGCTCGATTTGGCTCCATTAGGCTCGATTCACTGGATTCGGCTCGATTTCGCTCAATTCAGCTCGATTTGGCCCTCTTTGGCCCTATTCGGCTCTATTCAGCTCTTTTCTACTCTACTCGATTCCATTGCACACCATTCTACTCCATTCTACGCTCTTCTACTATACCCTACTGTAATTGATTCGATGGGATTCGACGCCATTCGACGCGATTTGTCTCGTTTCGTCTCCATTCAGCTTGATTCGACTCTGTTCTACTCTACTCTATTCTACTCTACACTATTCTGCTCTGCTCTACCCTTTTCTACTCTATTCTATTGTATCCTTTCCATTCTCTTCTACTGTGTTCAAGTCTACTCTATTCCATCCTACCCTAATCTAATCTATTCTACTGGATTCGATTCCACGCATCTCCATGCGATTCGGCTCAAATCGGCTCCTTTCCACTCCATTCATCCCCAATCGGCTCAAATCGGTTCGATTCAGCTCTAATCGGCTCCATTCGGCTCTAGTCAGCTCGAATAGGCTCTGTTCAGCTCTATTCGGCTCTATTAGACTCTACTCAACTCTATTATCTCTTTTCGACTCCACTCGACTCCATGCTACACCATTCTACTCCATCCTAAACTATTCTCTACTGTATTGTATTGTACTCTCCCGTACTGTAGTCTATTCTAATTGATTGGATTGGATTGGATTGGAACTGATCAGATGCAATGCAATTCGACCGGATTCGACGCGATACGGCACGATTCCACGGGATTCGGCGTGATTCGTCTTGGTTTCTATCCATTTAGCTCTTTTGGGCTCTATTTGGCTCTATTCGGCAATGTTCGACTCTACTCTACTCTACTCTTCTATACTCTGCTCTTCTCGACCCTATTCTTTCAGTTCTGTTCTCTTCTGTTCTGTTCTACTGCACTCTATTCTACCCTACCCTACCCTAACTTAGCCTACTGTAATCTGTTCTATGCTATTCGACACACTTGAATGGGATTCGACCTGATTCGGGTCATATCGGCTCGATTCATCTCCTTTCTGCTCCATTAAACTCGATTCGGTTCTATTCGGCTCTTTTCCACTCTATTCGGCTCTTTTTGGCAGTATTCGACTCTATTTGACTCTAGTCGACTCGATTCTTTCTGTTCTGTTCTATTCTACTCTATTCTATTCTTCTCTACCCTACCCTAACCCTACCTTCCCCACACTAATCTATTTGATTCGATTCGACACATTTCAAACGACTCGACATGATTCATCTCGATTCACCTTGAATTTGGTCAATTCGGCTGTATTCAGCTCTGTTTGGCTCTTTTCGGCTCTCTTCAACTCGATTTGACTCTATTCTACTGGACCCGACTCTACTTAATTCTATTCTCTTCTTTCTCTTGTGTTCTGTTGTGTTGTAGTCTAGCCTCTGCTACCGTACCCTTCTCTACTCTAATCTATTCGATTCAACGCATTTCGACGCGATTCCATGTGATTAGGCTTGAATCGGCTCGATTTAGCTTTATTTGGCTTGAATTGGGTCAATTCGTCTCGATCCTGCTCAATTCAGCATAATTAGGCTCCAGTAAACCTTATTCAGCCCTGTTCAGCTCTACTCAACCCTTTCTACTTTATTTGTCTCTATTTGGCTCCATTCAACTCCATTCCACACCACTCTACTCTTTTCTACTCTATTCTATTCTGTTCTACCCTACCCTACTCTAATCTATTCTAATCGATTCGATTCATCACGATTTGTCTCCTTTCCTCTCCATTCGAATCGATTCGGCTTGAATTGGATCTATTCATCTATATTCTGCACTACCCGACTCTGACTATTCCACTCTACTCAACTCTACTCCGTTCTACTCTTGGTATTCTCTTCTGTTCTACTCTATTCTATTCTTCTGTGCCCTTCCCTACTGAATCCCAGTCTAACCTACACTACTCTAATCTATTCAATTTAATTCAATTCCATTCAGTTTGACACCATTCGACCCGATTTGAGACAATTCGACGGGATTCGGTGAGATTCCGCGAGATTTGATGCGTTTTGGTGGGATTTGATGGAATTCGACGAGATCCGATGCAATAGGATGCAATTAAGTGTGTTTTGGCTCGATTTTGCTGGGTTCAGTTTGTCTCTATTTGGCTCATTTCAGCTCCACTAGGCTCCATTCATCCCGAATCTGGTCGACTCAACTCGATTCGGCTCATTTTGGCCATATTTGGTCCTATTCAGCGTTATTCGGCTCTATTCAACTCTTTTCTACTCTCTGCATCTGTGTTCGAATCCATTTGACTCCATTCCACACCATTCTATTCCGTTCTACACTACTGTATTCTACAAAACCCTCCCCCACCCTACCCTATCCTAATCTAGTCTGCTCTTTTCTAGTCTCCTTTTCTATTTTCTCAATTCCATCCTATGCTACTCTACCATACCCTGCACTAAGCTAACGTACCCTGACCTATGCTGTTCTATTCTATTTCCTTCTATTTTCTCTGTTCCACCGTATGCTTCCCTACCCTATGCTACCCCACCGTACCATACTCTACTACTTAGGGTTACTCAATAAGGGTCCTAATTAAGGGGAGTAGTTCGGGCAAGGGTACTCCTTAAGGCAAGTGTACTAGTTCAGGCTACTAGTTAAGGCCAGGGTACTAGTTAAGGCCAGGCTACTAGTTAAGGCATGGGTACTTGTTGAGGGTACTGGTTAAGGCAAGGGTACCAGTTCAGGTTACTTGTTAAGGACGTACTACTAGTGAAGGCAAGGGTACTAGTGAAGACTACTGGTTAAGGCAAGGGTACTAGATTAGGCTAAGAGTTCAGGCAAGGGTACTCGTTCAGCTTACTGACTTAGGGTACTCTTCAAGACTAGTTGTCTAGGCTACTGCTCTATGCCACTAGTCTAGCTGACTAGTCCAGCTTACTAGTCTAGGCTTCTACTCTAGCCTTCTCTTGTCTACTCTAATGTAGTCTACTTGCATCTACCCTAGTCTTCCTATCATAAACTACCCTACCCTAACCTATTCTAATCGATTCCATTTGATTCGATTCAAAGCATTTCGATGCGACCGGACACCATCACGCTTGAGTCGGCTCGATTCCGCAACATCAGCTCGATTCAGCTCGATTTGGCTCGAATCGCTTCAATTCAGCTCGTTTCCACTCGGTTCAGCCTTATTCGGCCCTATTTGGCTCGATTCGACTCTTTTCTACTCTATTTGTCTCTGTTCGACTCCATTTGACTCCACTCTTCTCCATTCTACGCTATTCTACTCTATTCTGTTCTACTCTACCCTACGATACTCCAATCTATTCGATTGGATGCGATTCGAAGCAATTCGGTGTGATTCATCTCGTTTTGTTTCCATTTGACTCGATTCGGCCAGAATTGGCTCTATTCAGCTATATCCTGCACTCTTTGACTCTATTGGACTCAATTCTACTCTGCTCTACTCTTGTCTGCTTTACTCTCTCTACTCTACCCTACTGTACTATATTCTATTCTGTACTATTCTGTTCTATTCTACCCACCCGCCCCTCCCCTACCCTTCCCTAATCTATTTGATTAGATTCGATGTGACGTATTTCCACGCGATTTGACGCGATTAGGCTTGAATCAGCTCGATTCAGTTCGAATCGGCTCTACTCGGCTCGACTTGGCTCCATTTCACTCCATTCGGCTCGATTAGGCTCGAATTCCATCGATTCTGCTGGATTCTGCTCAATTAGGCCTTATTTGGGCCTATTCGGCCCTATTCTGCTCTATTAGACTCTTTTGTACTCTATTCATATCTATCCGTCTCTATTGGACTCCGTTCAACTCCATTCCTCACTATTTTCCTCTCTTCTATTCTACCCTTCCCTACCCTAATCTCTTCTAATCGATTCGATTTGATTTGACGCGATTCGAAGCAACCGGACGTGATTCGTCTCGTTTTGTCTCCACTCGGCTCAATTCGGCTATGTTCTCTCTCTTTGACTCTATTCTATTCTGTTGTATTCTTTCTGTTCTGTTCTATTCTCTCCTATTCTGTTGTACTCTATTCTATTCTACCCTACCCGACCCAACGGCACCCCACCCGAACCTACCCTACTTTAATCTATTGGATTCAATTCGATTCCGTGCAAAGCGATTTGATAGGACTTGACTGGATTCGGCAAGATCTGAAGGGATTTGATGAGATTCCATGCGACTCGACGTGATTCAGTAGGATTCTCTGAGGTTTGACGCAATTCGAAGTTATTCGACGTGATTCGATGGGATTCGACACGATATGAAGCGATTTGACCTTGTTTGAGTCAAAACGATGTGACTCGACTCGATTCGACCTGATTCGATTCGACGCTGTTCGGTGACAGTCAGTGCGATTCTGCTTGATTCCGCTCGATTAGGTGTGATTCGGCAGTATACAGCTCTTTTCGGCTGTATTCAGCTCCATTCGTCTCTATTCAGCTTATTCGGCTCTATTCGACTGTATTCGACTCTACTCTTTTCCACTCGATTCTACTCGATTCTATTCCTTCTATTCTGTTCTAATCTCTTCTATTCCACTCTACTCTGTTCTATTCTCCCCTCCCCTCCCCTCCCCTTCTCTAATCTATACGTCTCGATTGGATTTGACGCGTTGAACGCGATTCGAGGCGATGAAGCTTGAATCGGCTCGATTCGGCTCGATTTGGCTCTATTCGGCTCAGTTAGGCTCCATTCAGCTTGTTTTGGCTTCAATCGCTTCGAATCTGCTCGATTTGGCCTTCTTCGGCCCTATTCTGCTCTATTCGACTCTTTTCTACTCTATTCGTTTCTACTTGACTCCATTCTACTCCATTCTATTCATTCCACACTATTCTACTTTATTCTGCTCTACCCTACCCAACACCACTCTAATTTACTCTACTTGCTTCTACACGATTCCTCTCATTTTGTCTGCATTTGGCTCTATTCAGCTCTATTCTACTCTTCTCTACTCTATTGTATTGTTTCTACTCTGTTCTGTACTATTCTACTCTATTCTACCCTACCCTATGCTACCCAACTCTAAGGTATTGTAATCCACTTGATTGGATTTGATTCAACCCATTTCAACGCGATTCGGCTCAATTTGGCTCTGTTCAAATCTATTCTACTCTACTCTATTCCCCTCTACTCCACTCTAGCCTACTCTTTTCTGTATTCGTTCTGTGTCGTTCGGTTCTATTTTGTTGTGTTCTGTTCTGTTTTATTCTATTCTACTCTATTCTACCCTACTCTAGCCTACCCGAACCTCCCCTAGTCTAGTCTATTCAATTGAATTCGAGAAATTTTGACGCGACTAGGGACCGAATCAGTGTGATTCATGTTCATTCGGCTCCATTTGTCTCGAATAGTGTCGATTCAGCTCGATTAGGCTCGATTTGGCTCCATTAGGCTCGATTCACTGGATTCGGCTCGATTTCGCTCAATTCAGCTCGATTTGGCCCTCTTTGGCCCTCTTCGCCTCTCTTCAGCTCTTTTCTACTCTACTCGATTCCATTGCACACCATTCTACTCCATTCTACGCTCTTCTACTATACCCTACTGTAATTGATTCGATGGGATTCGACGCCATTCGACGCGATTTGTCTCGTTTCGTCTCCATTCAGCTTGATTCGACTCTGTTCTACTCTACTCTCTTCTACTCTACACTATTCTGCTCTGCTCTACCCTTTTCTACTCTATTCTATTGTATCCTTTCCATTCTCTTCTACTGTGTTCAAGTCTACTCTATTCCATCCTACCCTAATCTAATCTATTCTACTGGATTCGATTCCACGCATCTCCATGCGATTCGGCTCAAATCGGCTCCTTTCCACTCCATTCATCCCCAATCGGCTCAAATCGGTTCGATTCAGCTCTAATCGGCTCCATTCGGCTCTAGTCAGCTCGAATAGGCTCTGTTCAGCTCTATTCGGCTCTATTAGACTCTACTCAACTCTATTATCTCTTTTCGACTCCACTCGACTCCATGCTACACCATTCTACTCCATCCTAAACTATTCTCTACTGTATTGTATTGTACTCTCCCGTACTGTAGTCTATTCTAATTGATTGGATTGGATTGGATTGGAACTGATCAGATGCAATGCAATTCGACCGGATTCGACGCGATACGGCACGATTCCACGGGATTCGGCGTGATTCGTCTTGGTTTCTATCCATTTAGCTCTTTTGGGCTCTATTTGGCTCTATTCGGCAATGTTCGACTCTACTCTACTCTACTCTTCTATACTCTGCTCTTCTCGACCCTATTCTTTCAGTTCTGTTCTCTTCTGTTCTGTTCTACTGCACTCTATTCTACCCTACCCTACCCTAACTTAGCCTACTGTAATCTGTTCTATGCTATTCGACACACTTGAATGGGATTCGACCTGATTCGGGTCATATCGGCTCGATTCATCTCCTTTCTGCTCCATTAAACTCGATTCGGTTCTATTCGGCTCTTTTCCACTCTATTCGGCTCTTTTTGGCAGTATTCGACTCTATTTGACTCTAGTCGACTCGATTCTTTCTGTTCTGTTCTATTCTACTCTATTCTATTCTTCTCTACCCTACCCTAACCCTACCTTCCCCACACTAATCTATTTGATTCGATTCGACACATTTCAAACGACTCGACATGATTCATCTCGATTCACCTTGAATTTGGTCAATTCGGCTGTATTCAGCTCTGTTTGGCTCTTTTCGGCTCTCTTCAACTCGATTTGACTCTATTCTACTGGACCCGACTCTACTTAATTCTATTCTCTTCTTTCTCTTGTGTTCTGTTGTGTTGTAGTCTAGCCTCTGCTACCGTACCCTTCTCTACTCTAATCTATTCGATTCAACGCATTTCGACGCGATTCCATGTGATTAGGCTTGAATCGGCTCGATTTAGCTTTATTTGGCTTGAATTGGGTCAATTCGTCTCGATCCTGCTCAATTCAGCATAATTAGGCTCCAGTAAACCTTATTCAGCCCTGTTCAGCTCTACTCAACCCTTTCTACTTTATTTGTCTCTATTTGGCTCCATTCAACTCCATTCCACACCACTCTACTCTTTTCTACTCTATTCTATTCTGTTCTACCCTACCCTACTCTAATCTATTCTAATCGATTCGATTCATCACGATTTGTCTCCTTTCCTCTCCATTCGAATCGATTCGGCTTGAATTGGATCTATTCATCTATATTCTGCACTACCCGACTCTGACTATTCCACTCTACTCAACTCTACTCCGTTCTACTCTTGGTATTCTCTTCTGTTCTACTCTATTCTATTCTTCTGTGCCCTTCCCTACTGAATCCCAGTCTAACCTACACTACTCTAATCTATTCAATTTAATTCAATTCCATTCAGTTTGACACCATTCGACCCGATTTGAGACAATTCGACGGGATTCGGTGAGATTCCGCGAGATTTGATGCGTTTTGGTGGGATTTGATGGAATTCGACGAGATCCGATGCAATAGGATGCAATTAAGTGTGTTTTGGCTCGATTTTGCTGGGTTCAGTTTGTCTCTATTTGGCTCATTTCAGCTCCACTAGGCTCCATTCATCCCGAATCTGGTCGACTCAACTCGATTCGGCTCATTTTGGCCATATTTGGTCCTATTCAGCGTTATTCGGCTCTAGTCAACTCTTTTCTACTCTCTGCATCTGTGTTCGAATCCATTTGACTCCATTCCACACCATTCTATTCCGTTCTACACTACTGTATTCTACAAAACCCTCCCCCACCCTACCCTATCCTAATCTAGTCTGCTCTTTTCTAGTCTCCTTTTCTATTTTCTCAATTCCATCCTATGCTACTCTACCATACCCTGCACTAAGCTAACGTACCCTGACCTATGCTGTTCTATTCTATTTCCTTCTATTTTCTCTGTTCCACCGTATGCTTCCCTACCCTATGCTACCCCACCGTACCATACTCTACTACTTAGGGTTACTCAATAAGGGTCCTAATTAAGGGGAGTAGTTCGGGCAAGGGTACTCCTTAAGGCAAGTGTACTAGTTCAGGCTACTAGTTAAGGCCAGGGTACTAGTTAAGGCCAGGCTACTAGTTAAGGCATGGGTACTTGTTGAGGGTACTGGTTAAGGCAAGGGTACCAGTTCAGGTTACTTGTTAAGGACGTACTACTAGTGAAGGCAAGGGTACTAGTGAAGACTACTGGTTAAGGCAAGGGTACTAGATTAGGCTAAGAGTTCAGGCAAGGGTACTCGTTCAGCTTACTGACTTAGGGTACTCTTCAAGACTAGTTGTCTAGGCTACTGCTCTATGCCACTAGTCTAGCTGACTAGTCCAGCTTACTAGTCTAGGCTTCTACTCTAGCCTTCTCTTGTCTACTCTAATGTAGTCTACTTGCATCTACCCTAGTCTTCCTATCATAAACTACCCTACCCTAACCTATTCTAATCGATTCCATTTGATTCGATTCAAAGCATTTCGATGCGACCGGACACCATCACGCTTGAGTCGGCTCGATTCCGCAACATCAGCTCGATTCAGCTCGATTTGGCTCGAATCGCTTCAATTCAGCTCGTTTCCACTCGGTTCAGCCTTATTCGGCCCTATTTGGCTCGATTCGACTCTTTTCTACTCTATTTGTCTCTGTTCGACTCCATTTGACTCCACTCTTCTCCATTCTACGCTATTCTACTCTATTCTGTTCTACTCTACCCTACGATACTCCAATCTATTCGATTGGATGCGATTCGAAGCAATTCGGTGTGATTCATCTCGTTTTGTTTCCATTTGACTCGATTCGGCCAGAATTGGCTCTATTCAGCTATATCCTGCACTCTTTGACTCTATTGGACTCAATTCTACTCTGCTCTACTCTTGTCTGCTTTACTCTCTCTACTCTACCCTACTGTACTATATTCTATTCTGTACTATTCTGTTCTATTCTACCCACCCGCCCCTCCCCTACCCTTCCCTAATCTATTTGATTAGATTCGATGTGACGTATTTCCACGCGATTTGACGCGATTAGGCTTGAATCAGCTCGATTCAGTTCGAATCGGCTCTACTCGGCTCGACTTGGCTCCATTTCACTCCATTCGGCTCGATTAGGCTCGAATTCCATCGATTCTGCTGGATTCTGCTCAATTAGGCCTTATTTGGGCCTATTCGGCCCTATTCTGCTCTATTAGACTCTTTTGTACTCTATTCATATCTATCCGTCTCTATTGGACTCCGTTCAACTCCATTCCTCACTATTTTCCTCTCTTCTATTCTACCCTTCCCTACCCTAATCTCTTCTAATCGATTCGATTTGATTTGACGCGATTCGAAGCAACCGGACGTGATTCGTCTCGTTTTGTCTCCACTCGGCTCAATTCGGCTATGTTCTCTCTCTTTGACTCTATTCTATTCTGTTGTATTCTTTCTGTTCTGTTCTATTCTCTCCTATTCTGTTGTACTCTATTCTATTCTACCCTACCCGACCCAACGGCACCCCACCCGAACCTACCCTACTTTAATCTATTGGATTCAATTCGATTCCGTGCAAAGCGATTTGATAGGACTTGACTGGATTCGGCAAGATCTGAAGGGATTTGATGAGATTCCATGCGACTCGACGTGATTCAGTAGGATTCTCTGAGGTTTGACGCAATTCGAAGTTATTCGACGTGATTCGATGGGATTCGACACGATATGAAGCGATTTGACCTTGTTTGAGTCAAAACGATGTGACTCGACTCGATTCGACCTGATTCGATTCGACGCTGTTCGGTGACAGTCAGTGCGATTCTGCTTGATTCCGCTCGATTAGGTGTGATTCGGCAGTATACAGCTCTTTTCGGCTGTATTCAGCTCCATTCGTCTCTATTCAGCTTATTCGGCTCTATTCGACTGTATTCGACTCTACTCTTTTCCACTCGATTCTACTCGATTCTATTCCTTCTATTCTGTTCTAATCTCTTCTATTCCACTCTACTCTGTTCTATTCTCCCCTCCCCTCCCCTCCCCTTCTCTAATCTATACGTCTCGATTGGATTTGACGCGTTGAACGCGATTCGAGGCGATGAAGCTTGAATCGGCTCGATTCGGCTCGATTTGGCTCTATTCGGCTCAGTTAGGCTCCATTCAGCTTGTTTTGGCTTCAATCGCTTCGAATCTGCTCGATTTGGCCTTCTTCGGCCCTATTCTGCTCTATTCGACTCTTTTCTACTCTATTCGTTTCTACTTGACTCCATTCTACTCCATTCTATTCATTCCACACTATTCTACTTTATTCTGCTCTACCCTACCCAACACCACTCTAATTTACTCTACTTGCTTCTACACGATTCCTCTCATTTTGTCTGCATTTGGCTCTATTCAGCTCTATTCTACTCTTCTCTACTCTATTGTATTGTTTCTACTCTGTTCTGTACTATTCTACTCTATTCTACCCTACCCTATGCTACCCAACTCTAAGGTATTGTAATCCACTTGATTGGATTTGATTCAACCCATTTCAACGCGATTCGGCTCAATTTGGCTCTGTTCAAATCTATTCTACTCTACTCTATTCCCCTCTACTCCACTCTAGCCTACTCTTTTCTGTATTCGTTCTGTGTCGTTCGGTTCTATTTTGTTGTGTTCTGTTCTGTTTTATTCTATTCTACTCTATTCTACCCTACTCTAGCCTACCCGAACCTCCCCTAGTCTAGTCTATTCAATTGAATTCGAGAAATTTTGACGCGACTAGGGACCGAATCAGTGTGATTCATGTCCATTCGGCTCCATTTGTCTCGAATAGTGTCGATTCAGCTCGATTAGGCTCGATTTGGCTCCATTAGGCTCGATTCACTGGATTCGGCTCGATTTCGCTCAATTCAGCTCGATTTGGCCCTCTTTGGCCCTCTTCGCCTCTCTTCAGCTCTTTTCTACTCTACTCGATTCCATTGCACACCATTCTACTCCATTCTACGCTCTTCTACTATACCCTACTGTAATTGATTCGATGGGATTCGACGCCATTCGACGCGATTTGTCTCGTTTCGTCTCCATTCAGCTTGATTCGACTCTGTTCTACTCTACTCTCTTCTACTCTACACTATTCTGCTCTGCTCTACCCTTTTCTACTCTATTCTATTGTATCCTTTCCATTCTCTTCTACTGTGTTCAAGTCTACTCTATTCCATCCTACCCTAATCTAATCTATTCTACTGGATTCGATTCCACGCATCTCCATGCGATTCGGCTCAAATCGGCTCCTTTCCACTCCATTCATCCCCAATCGGCTCAAATCGGTTCGATTCAGCTCTAATCGGCTCCATTCGGCTCTAGTCAGCTCGAATAGGCTCTGTTCAGCTCTATTCGGCTCTATTAGACTCTACTCAACTCTATTATCTCTTTTCGACTCCACTCGACTCCATGCTACACCATTCTACTCCATCCTAAACTATTCTCTACTGTATTGTATTGTACTCTCCCGTACTGTAGTCTATTCTAATTGATTGGATTGGATTGGATTGGAACTGATCAGATGCAATGCAATTCGACCGGATTCGACGCGATACGGCACGATTCCACGGGATTCGGCGTGATTCGTCTTGGTTTCTATCCATTTAGCTCTTTTGGGCTCTATTTGGCTCTATTCGGCAATGTTCGACTCTACTCTACTCTACTCTTCTATACTCTGCTCTTCTCGACCCTATTCTTTCAGTTCTGTTCTCTTCTGTTCTGTTCTACTGCACTCTATTCTACCCTACCCTACCCTAACTTAGCCTACTGTAATCTGTTCTATGCTATTCGACACACTTGAATGGGATTCGACCTGATTCGGGTCATATCGGCTCGATTCATCTCCTTTCTGCTCCATTAAACTCGATTCGGTTCTATTCGGCTCTTTTCCACTCTATTCGGCTCTTTTTGGCAGTATTCGACTCTATTTGACTCTAGTCGACTCGATTCTTTCTGTTCTGTTCTATTCTACTCTATTCTATTCTTCTCTACCCTACCCTAACCCTACCTTCCCCACACTAATCTATTTGATTCGATTCGACACATTTCAAACGACTCGACATGATTCATCTCGATTCACCTTGAATTTGGTCAATTCGGCTGTATTCAGCTCTGTTTGGCTCTTTTCGGCTCTCTTCAACTCGATTTGACTCTATTCTACTGGACCCGACTCTACTTAATTCTATTCTCTTCTTTCTCTTGTGTTCTGTTGTGTTGTAGTCTAGCCTCTGCTACCGTACCCTTCTCTACTCTAATCTATTCGATTCAACGCATTTCGACGCGATTCCATGTGATTAGGCTTGAATCGGCTCGATTTAGCTTTATTTGGCTTGAATTGGGTCAATTCGTCTCGATCCTGCTCAATTCAGCATAATTAGGCTCGAGTGAACCTTATTCAGCCCTGTTCAGCTCTACTCAACCCTTTCTACTTTATTTGTCTCTATTTGGCTCCATTCAACTCCCTTCCACACCACTCTACTCTTTTCTACTCTATTCTATTCTGTTCTACCCTACCCTACTCTAATCTATTCTAATCGATTCGATTCATCACGATTTGTCTCCTTTCCTCTCCATTCGAATCGATTCGGCTTGAATTGGATCTATTCATCTATATTCTGCACTACCCGACTCTGACTATTCCACTCTACTCAACTCTACTCCGTTCTACTCTTGGTATTCTCTTCTGTTCTACTCTATTCTATTCTTCTGTGCCCTTCCCTACTGAATCCCAGTCTAACCTACACTACTCTAATCTATTCAATTTAATTCAATTCCATTCAGTTTGACACCATTCGACCCGATTTGAGACAATTCGACGGGATTCGGTGAGATTCCGCGAGATTTGATGCGTTTTGGTGGGATTTGATGGAATTCGACGAGATCCGATGCAATAGGATGCAATTAAGTGTGTTTTGGCTCGATTTTGCTGGGTTCAGTTTGTCTCTATTTGGCTCATTTCAGCTCCACTAGGCTCCATTCATCCCGAATCTGGTCGACTCAACTCGATTCGGCTCATTTTGGCCATATTTGGTCCTATTCAGCGTTATTCGGCTCTATTCAACTCTTTTCTACTCTCTGCATCTGTGTTCGAATCCATTTGACTCCATTCCACACCATTCTATTCCGTTCTACACTACTGTATTCTACAAAACCCTCCCCCACCCTACCCTATCCTAATCTAGTCTGCTCTTTTCTAGTCTCCTTTTCTATTTTCTCAATTCCATCCTATGCTACTCTACCATACCCTGCACTAAGCTAACGTACCCTGACCTATGCTGTTCTATTCTATTTCCTTCTATTTTCTCTGTTCCACCGTATGCTTCCCTACCCTATGCTACCCCACCGTACCATACTCTACTACTTAGGGTTACTCAATAAGGGTCCTAATTAAGGGGAGTAGTTCGGGCAAGGGTACTCCTTAAGGCAAGTGTACTAGTTCAGGCTACTAGTTAAGGCCAGGGTACTAGTTAAGGCCAGGCTACTAGTTAAGGCATGGGTACTTGTTGAGGGTACTGGTTAAGGCAAGGGTACCAGTTCAGGTTACTTGTTAAGGACGTACTACTAGTGAAGGCAAGGGTACTAGTGAAGACTACTGGTTAAGGCAAGGGTACTAGATTAGGCTAAGAGTTCAGGCAAGGGTACTCGTTCAGCTTACTGACTTAGGGTACTCTTCAAGACTAGTTGTCTAGGCTACTGCTCTATGCCACTAGTCTAGCTGACTAGTCCAGCTTACTAGTCTAGGCTTCTACTCTAGCCTTCTCTTGTCTACTCTAATGTAGTCTACTTGCATCTACCCTAGTCTTCCTATCATAAACTACCCTACCCTAACCTATTCTAATCGATTCCATTTGATTCGATTCAAAGCATTTCGATGCGACCGGACACCATCACGCTTGAGTCGGCTCGATTCCGCAACATCAGCTCGATTCAGCTCGATTTGGCTCGAATCGCTTCAATTCAGCTCGTTTCCACTCGGTTCAGCCTTATTCGGCCCTATTTGGCTCGATTCGACTCTTTTCTACTCTATTTGTCTCTGTTCGACTCCATTTGACTCCACTCTTCTCCATTCTACGCTATTCTACTCTATTCTGTTCTACTCTACCCTACGATACTCCAATCTATTCGATTGGATGCGATTCGAAGCAATTCGGTGTGATTCATCTCGTTTTGTTTCCATTTGACTCGATTCGGCCAGAATTGGCTCTATTCAGCTATATCCTGCACTCTTTGACTCTATTGGACTCAATTCTACTCTGCTCTACTCTTGTCTGCTTTACTCTCTCTACTCTACCCTACTGTACTATATTCTATTCTGTACTATTCTGTTCTATTCTACCCACCCGCCCCTCCCCTACCCTTCCCTAATCTATTTGATTAGATTCGATGTGACGTATTTCCACGCGATTTGACGCGATTAGGCTTGAATCAGCTCGATTCAGTTCGAATCGGCTCTACTCGGCTCGACTTGGCTCCATTTCACTCCATTCGGCTCGATTAGGCTCGAATTCCATCGATTCTGCTGGATTCTGCTCAATTAGGCCTTATTTGGGCCTATTCGGCCCTATTCTGCTCTATTAGACTCTTTTGTACTCTATTCATATCTATCCGTCTCTATTGGACTCCGTTCAACTCCATTCCTCACTATTTTCCTCTCTTCTATTCTACCCTTCCCTACCCTAATCTCTTCTAATCGATTCGATTTGATTTGACGCGATTCGAAGCAACCGGACGTGATTCGTCTCGTTTTGTCTCCACTCGGCTCAATTCGGCTATGTTCTCTCTCTTTGACTCTATTCTATTCTGTTGTATTCTTTCTGTTCTGTTCTATTCTCTCCTATTCTGTTGTACTCTATTCTATTCTACCCTACCCGACCCAACGGCACCCCACCCGAACCTACCCTACTTTAATCTATTGGATTCAATTCGATTCCGTGCAAAGCGATTTGATAGGACTTGACTGGATTCGGCAAGATCTGAAGGGATTTGATGAGATTCCATGCGACTCGACGTGATTCAGTAGGATTCTCTGAGGTTTGACGCAATTCGAAGTTATTCGACGTGATTCGATGGGATTCGACACGATATGAAGCGATTTGACCTTGTTTGAGTCAAAACGATGTGACTCGACTCGATTCGACCTGATTCGATTCGACGCTGTTCGGTGACAGTGCGATTCTGCTTGATTCCGCTCGATTAGGTGTGATTCGGCAGTATACAGCTCTTTTCGGCTGTATTCAGCTCCATTCGTCTCTATTCAGCTTATTCGGCTCTATTCGACTGTATTCGACTCTACTCTTTTCCACTCGATTCTACTCGATTCTATTCCTTCTATTCTGTTCTAATCTCTTCTATTCCACTCTACTCTGTTCTATTCTCCCCTCCCCTCCCCTCCCCTTCTCTAATCTATACGTCTCGATTGGATTTGACGCGTTGAACGCGATTCGAGGCGATGAAGCTTGAATCGGCTCGATTCGGCTCGATTTGGCTCTATTCGGCTCAGTTAGGCTCCATTCAGCTTGTTTTGGCTTCAATCGCTTCGAATCTGCTCGATTTGGCCTTCTTCGGCCCTATTCTGCTCTATTCGACTCTTTTCTACTCTATTCGTTTCTACTTGACTCCATTCTACTCCATTCTATTCATTCCACACTATTCTACTTTATTCTGCTCTACCCTACCCAACACCACTCTAATTTACTCTACTTGCTTCTACACGATTCCTCTCATTTTGTCTGCATTTGGCTCTATTCAGCTCTATTCTACTCTTCTCTACTCTATTGTATTGTTTCTACTCTGTTCTGTACTATTCTACTCTATTCTACCCTACCCTATGCTACCCAACTCTAAGGTATTGTAATCCACTTGATTGGATTTGATTCAACCCATTTCAACGCGATTCGGCTCAATTTGGCTCTGTTCAAATCTATTCTACTCTACTCTATTCCCCTCTACTCCACTCTAGCCTACTCTTTTCTGTATTCGTTCTGTGTCGTTCGGTTCTATTTTGTTGTGTTCTGTTCTGTTTTATTCTATTCTACTCTATTCTACCCTACTCTAGCCTACCCGAACCTCCCCTAGTCTAGTCTATTCAATTGAATTCGAGAAATTTTGACGCGACTAGGGACCGAATCAGTGTGATTCATGTCCATTCGGCTCCATTTGTCTCGAATAGTGTCGATTCAGCTCGATTAGGCTCGATTTGGCTCCATTAGGCTCGATTCACTGGATTCGGCTCGATTTCGCTCAATTCAGCTCGATTTGGCCCTCTTTGGCCCTATTCGGCTCTATTCAGCTCTTTTCTACTCTACTCGATTCCATTGCACACCATTCTACTCCATTCTACGCTCTTCTACTATACCCTACTGTAATTGATTCGATGGGATTCGACGCCATTCGACGCGATTTGTCTCGTTTCGTCTCCATTCAGCTTGATTCGACTCTGTTCTACTCTACTCTATTCTACTCTACACTATTCTGCTCTGCTCTACCCTTTTCTACTCTATTCTATTGTATCCTTTCCATTCTCTTCTACTGTGTTCAAGTCTACTCTATTCCATCCTACCCTAATCTAATCTATTCTACTGGATTCGATTCCACGCATCTCCATGCGATTCGGCTCAAATCGGCTCCTTTCCACTCCATTCATCCCCAATCGGCTCAAATCGGTTCGATTCAGCTCTAATCGGCTCCATTCGGCTCTAGTCAGCTCGAATAGGCTCTGTTCAGCTCTATTCGGCTCTATTAGACTCTACTCAACTCTATTATCTCTTTTCGACTCCACTCGACTCCATGCTACACCATTCTACTCCATCCTAAACTATTCTCTACTGTATTGTATTGTACTCTCCCGTACTGTAGTCTATTCTAATTGATTGGATTGGATTGGATTGGAACTGATCAGATGCAATGCAATTCGACCGGATTCGACGCGATACGGCACGATTCCACGGGATTCGGCGTGATTCGTCTTGGTTTCTATCCATTTAGCTCTTTTGGGCTCTATTTGGCTCTATTCGGCAATGTTCGACTCTACTCTACTCTACTCTTCTATACTCTGCTCTTCTCGACCCTATTCTTTCAGTTCTGTTCTCTTCTGTTCTGTTCTACTGCACTCTATTCTACCCTACCCTACCCTAACTTAGCCTACTGTAATCTGTTCTATGCTATTCGACACACTTGAATGGGATTCGACCTGATTCGGGTCATATCGGCTCGATTCATCTCCTTTCTGCTCCATTAAACTCGATTCGGTTCTATTCGGCTCTTTTCCACTCTATTCGGCTCTTTTTGGCAGTATTCGACTCTATTTGACTCTAGTCGACTCGATTCTTTCTGTTCTGTTCTATTCTACTCTATTCTATTCTTCTCTACCCTACCCTAACCCTACCTTCCCCACACTAATCTATTTGATTCGATTCGACACATTTCAAACGACTCGACATGATTCATCTCGATTCACCTTGAATTTGGTCAATTCGGCTGTATTCAGCTCTGTTTGGCTCTTTTCGGCTCTCTTCAACTCGATTTGACTCTATTCTACTGGACCCGACTCTACTTAATTCTATTCTCTTCTTTCTCTTGTGTTCTGTTGTGTTGTAGTCTAGCCTCTGCTACCGTACCCTTCTCTACTCTAATCTATTCGATTCAACGCATTTCGACGCGATTCCATGTGATTAGGCTTGAATCGGCTCGATTTAGCTTTATTTGGCTTGAATTGGGTCAATTCGTCTCGATCCTGCTCAATTCAGCATAATTAGGCTCCAGTAAACCTTATTCAGCCCTGTTCAGCTCTACTCAACCCTTTCTACTTTATTTGTCTCTATTTGGCTCCATTCAACTCCATTCCACACCACTCTACTCTTTTCTACTCTATTCTATTCTGTTCTACCCTACCCTACTCTAATCTATTCTAATCGATTCGATTCATCACGATTTGTCTCCTTTCCTCTCCATTCGAATCGATTCGGCTTGAATTGGATCTATTCATCTATATTCTGCACTACCCGACTCTGACTATTCCACTCTACTCAACTCTACTCCGTTCTACTCTTGGTATTCTCTTCTGTTCTACTCTATTCTATTCTTCTGTGCCCTTCCCTACTGAATCCCAGTCTAACCTACACTACTCTAATCTATTCAATTTAATTCAATTCCATTCAGTTTGACACCATTCGACCCGATTTGAGACAATTCGACGGGATTCGGTGAGATTCCACGAGATTTGATGCGTTTTGGTGGGATTTGATGGAATTCGACGAGATCCGATGCAATAGGATGCAATTAAGTGTGTTTTGGCTCGATTTTGCTGGGTTCAGTTTGTCTCTATTTGGCTCATTTCAGCTCCACTAGGCTCCATTCATCCCGAATCTGGTCGACTCAACTCGATTCGGCTCATTTTGGCCATATTTGGTCCTATTCAGCGTTATTCGGCTCTATTCAACTCTTTTCTACTCTCTGCATCTGTGTTCGAATCCATTTGACTCCATTCCACACCATTCTATTCCGTTCTACACTACTGTATTCTACAAAACCCTCCCCCACCCTACCCTATCCTAATCTAGTCTGCTCTTTTCTAGTCTCCTTTTCTATTTTCTCAATTCCATCCTATGCTACTCTACCATACCCTGCACTAAGCTAACGTACCCTGACCTATGCTGTTCTATTCTATTTCCTTCTATTTTCTCTGTTCCACCGTATGCTTCCCTACCCTATGCTACCCCACCGTACCATACTCTACTACTTAGGGTTACTCAATAAGGGTCCTAATTAAGGGGAGTAGTTCGGGCAAGGGTACTCCTTAAGGCAAGTGTACTAGTTCAGGCTACTAGTTAAGGCCAGGGTACTAGTTAAGGCCAGGCTACTAGTTAAGGCATGGGTACTTGTTGAGGGTACTGGTTAAGGCAAGGGTACCAGTTCAGGTTACTTGTTAAGGACGTACTACTAGTGAAGGCAAGGGTACTAGTGAAGACTACTGGTTAAGGCAAGGGTACTAGATTAGGCTAAGAGTTCAGGCAAGGGTACTCGTTCAGCTTACTGACTTAGGGTACTCTTCAAGACTAGTTGTCTAGGCTACTGCTCTATGCCACTAGTCTAGCTGACTAGTCCAGCTTACTAGTCTAGGCTTCTACTCTAGCCTTCTCTTGTCTACTCTAATGTAGTCTACTTGCATCTACCCTAGTCTTCCTATCATAAACTACCCTACCCTAACCTATTCTAATCGATTCCATTTGATTCGATTCAAAGCATTTCGATGCGACCGGACACCATCACGCTTGAGTCGGCTCGATTCCGCAACATCAGCTCGATTCAGCTCGATTTGGCTCGAATCGCTTCAATTCAGCTCGTTTCCACTCGGTTCAGCCTTATTCGGCCCTATTTGGCTCGATTCGACTCTTTTCTACTCTATTTGTCTCTGTTCGACTCCATTTGACTCCACTCTTCTCCATTCTACGCTATTCTACTCTATTCTGTTCTACTCTACCCTACGATACTCCAATCTATTCGATTGGATGCGATTCGAAGCAATTCGGTGTGATTCATCTCGTTTTGTTTCCATTTGACTCGATTCGGCCAGAATTGGCTCTATTCAGCTATATCCTGCACTCTTTGACTCTATTGGACTCAATTCTACTCTGCTCTACTCTTGTCTGCTTTACTCTCTCTACTCTACCCTACTGTACTATATTCTATTCTGTACTATTCTGTTCTATTCTACCCACCCGCCCCTCCCCTACCCTTCCCTAATCTATTTGATTAGATTCGATGTGACGTATTTCCACGCGATTTGACGCGATTAGGCTTGAATCAGCTCGATTCAGTTCGAATCGGCTCTACTCGGCTCGACTTGGCTCCATTTCACTCCATTCGGCTCGATTAGGCTCGAATTCCATCGATTCTGCTGGATTCTGCTCAATTAGGCCTTATTTGGGCCTATTCGGCCCTATTCTGCTCTATTAGACTCTTTTGTACTCTATTCATATCTATCCGTCTCTATTGGACTCCGTTCAACTCCATTCCTCACTATTTTCCTCTCTTCTATTCTACCCTTCCCTACCCTAATCTCTTCTAATCGATTCGATTTGATTTGACGCGATTCGAAGCAACCGGACGTGATTCGTCTCGTTTTGTCTCCACTCGGCTCAATTCGGCTATGTTCTCTCTCTTTGACTCTATTCTATTCTGTTGTATTCTTTCTGTTCTGTTCTATTCTCTCCTATTCTGTTGTACTCTATTCTATTCTACCCTACCCGACCCAACGGCACCCCACCCGAACCTACCCTACTTTAATCTATTGGATTCAATTCGATTCCGTGCAAAGCGATTTGATAGGACTTGACTGGATTCGGCAAGATCTGAAGGGATTTGATGAGATTCCATGCGACTCGACGTGATTCAGTAGGATTCTCTGAGGTTTGACGCAATTCGAAGTTATTCGACGTGATTCGATGGGATTCGACACGATATGAAGCGATTTGACCTTGTTTGAGTCAAAACGATGTGACTCGACTCGATTCGACCTGATTCGATTCGACGCTGTTCGGTGACAGTCAGTGCGATTCTGCTTGATTCCGCTCGATTAGGTGTGATTCGGCAGTATACAGCTCTTTTCGGCTGTATTCAGCTCCATTCGTCTCTATTCAGCTTATTCGGCTCTATTCGACTGTATTCGACTCTACTCTTTTCCACTCGATTCTACTCGATTCTATTCCTTCTATTCTGTTCTAATCTCTTCTATTCCACTCTACTCTGTTCTATTCTCCCCTCCCCTCCCCTCCCCTTCTCTAATCTATACGTCTCGATTGGATTTGACGCGTTGAACGCGATTCGAGGCGATGAAGCTTGAATCGGCTCGATTCGGCTCGATTTGGCTCTATTCGGCTCAGTTAGGCTCCATTCAGCTTGTTTTGGCTTGAATCGCTTCGAATCTGCTCGATTTGGCCTTCTTCGGCCCTATTCTGCTCTATTCGACTCTTTTCTACTCTATTCGTTTCTACTTGACTCCATTCTACTCCATTCTATTCATTCCACACTATTCTACTTTATTCTGCTCTACCCTACCCAACACCACTCTAATTTACTCTACTTGCTTCTACACGATTCCTCTCATTTTGTCTGCATTTGGCTCTATTCAGCTCTATTCTACTCTTCTCTACTCTATTGTATTGTTTCTACTCTGTTCTGTACTATTCTACTCTATTCTACCCTACCCTATGCTACCCAACTCTAAGGTATTGTAATCCACTTGATTGGATTTGATTCAACCCATTTCAACGCGATTCGGCTCAATTTGGCTCTGTTCAAATCTATTCTACTCTACTCTATTCCCCTCTACTCCACTCTAGCCTACTCTTTTCTGTATTCGTTCTGTGTCGTTCGGTTCTATTTTGTTGTGTTCTGTTCTGTTTTATTCTATTCTACTCTATTCTACCCTACTCTAGCCTACCCGAACCTCCCCTAGTCTAGTCTATTCAATTGAATTCGAGAAATTTTGACGCGACTAGGGACCGAATCAGTGTGATTCATGTCCATTCGGCTCCATTTGTCTCGAATAGTGTCGATTCAGCTCGATTAGGCTCGATTTGGCTCCATTAGGCTCGATTCACTGGATTCGGCTCGATTTCGCTCAATTCAGCTCGATTTGGCCCTCTTTGGCCCTATTCGGCTCTATTCAGCTCTTTTCTACTCTACTCGATTCCATTGCACACCATTCTACTCCATTCTACGCTCTTCTACTATACCCTACTGTAATTGATTCGATGGGATTCGACGCCATTCGACGCGATTTGTCTCGTTTCGTCTCCATTCAGCTTGATTCGACTCTGTTCTACTCTACTCTATTCTACTCTACACTATTCTGCTCTGCTCTACCCTTTTCTACTCTATTCTATTGTATCCTTTCCATTCTCTTCTACTGTGTTCAAGTCTACTCTATTCCATCCTACCCTAATCTAATCTATTCTACTGGATTCGATTCCACGCATCTCCATGCGATTCGGCTCAAATCGGCTCCTTTCCACTCCATTCATCCCCAATCGGCTCAAATCGGTTCGATTCAGCTCTAATCGGCTCCATTCGGCTCTAGTCAGCTCGAATAGGCTCTGTTCAGCTCTATTCGGCTCTATTAGACTCTACTCAACTCTATTATCTCTTTTCGACTCCACTCGACTCCATGCTACACCATTCTACTCCATCCTAAACTATTCTCTACTGTATTGTATTGTACTCTCCCGTACTGTAGTCTATTCTAATTGATTGGATTGGATTGGATTGGAACTGATCAGATGCAATGCAATTCGACCGGATTCGACGCGATACGGCACGATTCCACGGGATTCGGCGTGATTCGTCTTGGTTTCTATCCATTTAGCTCTTTTGGGCTCTATTTGGCTCTATTCGGCAATGTTCGACTCTACTCTACTCTACTCTTCTATACTCTGCTCTTCTCGACCCTATTCTTTCAGTTCTGTTCTCTTCTGTTCTGTTCTACTGCACTCTATTCTACCCTACCCTACCCTAACTTAGCCTACTGTAATCTGTTCTATGCTATTCGACACACTTGAATGGGATTCGACCTGATTCGGGTCATATCGGCTCGATTCATCTCCTTTCTGCTCCATTAAACTCGATTCGGTTCTATTCGGCTCTTTTCCACTCTATTCGGCTCTTTTTGGCAGTATTCGACTCTATTTGACTCTAGTCGACTCGATTCTTTCTGTTCTGTTCTATTCTACTCTATTCTATTCTTCTCTACCCTACCCTAACCCTACCTTCCCCACACTAATCTATTTGATTCGATTCGACACATTTCAAACGACTCGACATGATTCATCTCGATTCACCTTGAATTTGGTCAATTCGGCTGTATTCAGCTCTGTTTGGCTCTTTTCGGCTCTCTTCAACTCGATTTGACTCTATTCTACTGGACCCGACTCTACTTAATTCTATTCTCTTCTTTCTCTTGTGTTCTGTTGTGTTGTAGTCTAGCCTCTGCTACCGTACCCTTCTCTACTCTAATCTATTCGATTCAACGCATTTCGACGCGATTCCATGTGATTAGGCTTGAATCGGCTCGATTTAGCTTTATTTGGCTTGAATTGGGTCAATTCGTCTCGATCCTGCTCAATTCAGCATAATTAGGCTCCAGTAAACCTTATTCAGCCCTGTTCAGCTCTACTCAACCCTTTCTACTTTATTTGTCTCTATTTGGCTCCATTCAACTCCATTCCACACCACTCTACTCTTTTCTACTCTATTCTATTCTGTTCTACCCTACCCTACTCTAATCTATTCTAATCGATTCGATTCATCACGATTTGTCTCCTTTCCTCTCCATTCGAATCGATTCGGCTTGAATTGGATCTATTCATCTATATTCTGCACTACCCGACTCTGACTATTCCACTCTACTCAACTCTACTCCGTTCTACTCTTGGTATTCTCTTCTGTTCTACTCTATTCTATTCTTCTGTGCCCTTCCCTACTGAATCCCAGTCTAACCTACACTACTCTAATCTATTCAATTTAATTCAATTCCATTCAGTTTGACACCATTCGACCCGATTTGAGACAATTCGACGGGATTCGGTGAGATTCCGCGAGATTTGATGCGTTTTGGTGGGATTTGATGGAATTCGACGAGATCCGATGCAATAGGATGCAATTAAGTGTGTTTTGGCTCGATTTTGCTGGGTTCAGTTTGTCTCTATTTGGCTCATTTCAGCTCCACTAGGCTCCATTCATCCCGAATCTGGTCGACTCAACTCGATTCGGCTCATTTTGGCCATATTTGGTCCTATTCAGCGTTATTCGGCTCTATTCAACTCTTTTCTACTCTCTGCATCTGTGTTCGAATCCATTTGACTCCATTCCACACCATTCTATTCCGTTCTACACTACTGTATTCTACAAAACCCTCCCCCACCCTACCCTATCCTAATCTAGTCTGCTCTTTTCTAGTCTCCTTTTCTATTTTCTCAATTCCATCCTATGCTACTCTACCATACCCTGCACTAAGCTAACGTACCCTGACCTATGCTGTTCTATTCTATTTCCTTCTATTTTCTCTGTTCCACCGTATGCTTCCCTACCCTATGCTACCCCACCGTACCATACTCTACTACTTAGGGTTACTCAATAAGGGTCCTAATTAAGGGGAGTAGTTCGGGCAAGGGTACTCCTTAAGGCAAGTGTACTAGTTCAGGCTACTAGTTAAGGCCAGGGTACTAGTTAAGGCCAGGCTACTAGTTAAGGCATGGGTACTTGTTGAGGGTACTGGTTAAGGCAAGGGTACCAGTTCAGGTTACTTGTTAAGGACGTACTACTAGTGAAGGCAAGGGTACTAGTGAAGACTACTGGTTAAGGCAAGGGTACTAGATTAGGCTAAGAGTTCAGGCAAGGGTACTCGTTCAGCTTACTGACTTAGGGTACTCTTCAAGACTAGTTGTCTAGGCTACTGCTCTATGCCACTAGTCTAGCTGACTAGTCCAGCTTACTAGTCTAGGCTTCTACTCTAGCCTTCTCTTGTCTACTCTAATGTAGTCTACTTGCATCTACCCTAGTCTTCCTATCATAAACTACCCTACCCTAACCTATTCTAATCGATTCCATTTGATTCGATTCAAAGCATTTCGATGCGACCGGACACCATCACGCTTGAGTCGGCTCGATTCCGCAACATCAGCTCGATTCAGCTCGATTTGGCTCGAATCGCTTCAATTCAGCTCGTTTCCACTCGGTTCAGCCTTATTCGGCCCTATTTGGCTCGATTCGACTCTTTTCTACTCTATTTGTCTCTGTTCGACTCCATTTGACTCCACTCTTCTCCATTCTACGCTATTCTACTCTATTCTGTTCTACTCTACCCTACGATACTCCAATCTATTCGATTGGATGCGATTCGAAGCAATTTGGTGTGATTCATCTCGTTTTGTTTCCATTTGACTCGATTCGGCCAGAATTGGCTCTATTCAGCTATATCCTGCACTCTTTGACTCTATTGGACTCAATTCTACTCTGCTCTACTCTTGTCTGCTTTACTCTCTCTACTCTACCCTACTGTACTATATTCTATTCTGTACTATTCTGTTCTATTCTACCCACCCGCCCCTCCCCTACCCTTCCCTAATCTATTTGATTAGATTCGATGTGACGTATTTCCACGCGATTTGACGCGATTAGGCTTGAATCAGCTCGATTCAGTTCGAATCGGCTCTACTCGGCTCGACTTGGCTCCATTTCACTCCATTCGGCTCGATTAGGCTCGAATTCCATCGATTCTGCTGGATTCTGCTCAATTAGGCCTTATTTGGGCCTATTCGGCCCTATTCTGCTCTATTAGACTCTTTTGTACTCTATTCATATCTATCCGTCTCTATTGGACTCCGTTCAACTCCATTCCTCACTATTTTCCTCTCTTCTATTCTACCCTTCCCTACCCTAATCTCTTCTAATCGATTCGATTTGATTTGACGCGATTCGAAGCAACCGGACGTGATTCGTCTCGTTTTGTCTCCACTCGGCTCAATTCGGCTATGTTCTCTCTCTTTGACTCTATTCTATTCTGTTGTATTCTTTCTGTTCTGTTCTATTCTCTCCTATTCTGTTGTACTCTATTCTATTCTACCCTACCCGACCCAACGGCACCCCACCCGAACCTACCCTACTTTAATCTATTGGATTCAATTCGATTCCGTGCAAAGCGATTTGATAGGACTTGACTGGATTCGGCAAGATCTGAAGGGATTTGATGAGATTCCATGCGACTCGACGTGATTCAGTAGGATTCTCTGAGGTTTGACGCAATTCGAAGTTATTCGACGTGATTCGATGGGATTCGACACGATATGAAGCGATTTGACCTTGTTTGAGTCAAAACGATGTGACTCGACTCGATTCGACCTGATTCGATTCGACGCTGTTCGGTGACAGTCAGTGCGATTCTGCTTGATTCCGCTCGATTAGGTGTGATTCGGCAGTATACAGCTCTTTTCGGCTGTATTCAGCTCCATTCGTCTCTATTCAGCTTATTCGGCTCTATTCGACTGTATTCGACTCTACTCTTTTCCACTCGATTCTACTCGATTCTATTCCTTCTATTCTGTTCTAATCTCTTCTATTCCACTCTACTCTGTTCTATTCTCCCCTCCCCTCCCCTCCCCTTCTCTAATCTATACGTCTCGATTGGATTTGACGCGTTGAACGCGATTCGAGGCGATGAAGCTTGAATCGGCTCGATTCGGCTCGATTTGGCTCTATTCGGCTCAGTTAGGCTCCATTCAGCTTGTTTTGGCTTCAATCGCTTCGAATCTGCTCGATTTGGCCTTCTTCGGCCCTATTCTGCTCTATTCGACTCTTTTCTACTCTATTCGTTTCTACTTGACTCCATTCTACTCCATTCTATTCATTCCACACTATTCTACTTTATTCTGCTCTACCCTACCCAACACCACTCTAATTTACTCTACTTGCTTCTACACGATTCCTCTCATTTTGTCTGCATTTGGCTCTATTCAGCTCTATTCTACTCTTCTCTACTCTATTGTATTGTTTCTACTCTGTTCTGTACTATTCTACTCTATTCTACCCTACCCTATGCTACCCAACTCTAAGGTATTGTAATCCACTTGATTGGATTTGATTCAACCCATTTCAACGCGATTCGGCTCAATTTGGCTCTGTTCAAATCTATTCTACTCTACTCTATTCCCCTCTACTCCACTCTAGCCTACTCTTTTCTGTATTCGTTCTGTGTCGTTCGGTTCTATTTTGTTGTGTTCTGTTCTGTTTTATTCTATTCTACTCTATTCTACCCTACTCTAGCCTACCCGAACCTCCCCTAGTCTAGTCTATTCAATTGAATTCGAGAAATTTTGACGCGACTAGGGACCGAATCAGTGTGATTCATGTCCATTCGGCTCCATTTGTCTCGAATAGTGTCGATTCAGCTCGATTAGGCTCGATTTGGCTCCATTAGGCTCGATTCACTGGATTCGGCTCGATTTCGCTCAATTCAGCTCGATTTGGCCCTCTTTGGCCCTCTTCGCCTCTCTTCAGCTCTTTTCTACTCTACTCGATTCCATTGCACACCATTCTACTCCATTCTACGCTCTTCTACTATACCCTACTGTAATTGATTCGATGGGATTCGACGCCATTCGACGCGATTTGTCTCGTTTCGTCTCCATTCAGCTTGATTCGACTCTGTTCTACTCTACTCTATTCTACTCTACACTATTCTGCTCTGCTCTACCCTTTTCTACTCTATTCTATTGTATCCTTTCCATTCTCTTCTACTGTGTTCAAGTCTACTCTATTCCATCCTACCCTAATCTAATCTATTCTACTGGATTCGATTCCACGCATCTCCATGCGATTCGGCTCAAATCGGCTCCTTTCCACTCCATTCATCCCCAATCGGCTCAAATCGGTTCGATTCAGCTCTAATCGGCTCCATTCGGCTCTAGTCAGCTCGAATAGGCTCTGTTCAGCTCTATTCGGCTCTATTAGACTCTACTCAACTCTATTATCTCTTTTCGACTCCACTCGACTCCATGCTACACCATTCTACTCCATCCTAAACTATTCTCTACTGTATTGTATTGTACTCTCCCGTACTGTAGTCTATTCTAATTGATTGGATTGGATTGGATTGGAACTGATCAGATGCAATGCAATTCGACCGGATTCGACGCGATACGGCACGATTCCACGGGATTCGGCGTGATTCGTCTTGGTTTCTATCCATTTAGCTCTTTTGGGCTCTATTTGGCTCTATTCGGCAATGTTCGACTCTACTCTACTCTACTCTTCTATACTCTGCTCTTCTCGACCCTATTCTTTCAGTTCTGTTCTCTTCTGTTCTGTTCTACTGCACTCTATTCTACCCTACCCTACCCTAACTTAGCCTACTGTAATCTGTTCTATGCTATTCGACACACTTGAATGGGATTCGACCTGATTCGGGTCATATCGGCTCGATTCATCTCCTTTCTGCTCCATTAAACTCGATTCGGTTCTATTCGGCTCTTTTCCACTCTATTCGGCTCTTTTTGGCAGTATTCGACTCTATTTGACTCTAGTCGACTCGATTCTTTCTGTTCTGTTCTATTCTACTCTATTCTATTCTTCTCTACCCTACCCTAACCCTACCTTCCCCACACTAATCTATTTGATTCGATTCGACACATTTCAAACGACTCGACATGATTCATCTCGATTCACCTTGAATTTGGTCAATTCGGCTGTATTCAGCTCTGTTTGGCTCTTTTCGGCTCTCTTCAACTCGATTTGACTCTATTCTACTGGACCCGACTCTACTTAATTCTATTCTCTTCTTTCTCTTGTGTTCTGTTGTGTTGTAGTCTAGCCTCTGCTACCGTACCCTTCTCTACTCTAATCTATTCGATTCAACGCATTTCGACGCGATTCCATGTGATTAGGCTTGAATCGGCTCGATTTAGCTTTATTTGGCTTGAATTGGGTCAATTCGTCTCGATCCTGCTCAATTCAGCATAATTAGGCTCCAGTAAACCTTATTCAGCCCTGTTCAGCTCTACTCAACCCTTTCTACTTTATTTGTCTCTATTTGGCTCCATTCAACTCCATTCCACACCACTCTACTCTTTTCTACTCTATTCTATTCTGTTCTACCCTACCCTACTCTAATCTATTCTAATCGATTCGATTCATCACGATTTGTCTCCTTTCCTCTCCATTCGAATCGATTCGGCTTGAATTGGATCTATTCATCTATATTCTGCACTACCCGACTCTGACTATTCCACTCTACTCAACTCTACTCCGTTCTACTCTTGGTATTCTCTTCTGTTCTACTCTATTCTATTCTTCTGTGCCCTTCCCTACTGAATCCCAGTCTAACCTACACTACTCTAATCTATTCAATTTAATTCAATTCCATTCAGTTTGACACCATTCGACCCGATTTGAGACAATTCGACGGGATTCGGTGAGATTCCGCGAGATTTGATGCGTTTTGGTGGGATTTGATGGAATTCGACGAGATCCGATGCAATAGGATGCAATTAAGTGTGTTTTGGCTCGATTTTGCTGGGTTCAGTTTGTCTCTATTTGGCTCATTTCAGCTCCACTAGGCTCCATTCATCCCGAATCTGGTCGACTCAACTCGATTCGGCTCATTTTGGCCATATTTGGTCCTATTCAGCGTTATTCGGCTCTATTCAACTCTTTTCTACTCTCTGCATCTGTGTTCGAATCCATTTGACTCCATTCCACACCATTCTATTCCGTTCTACACTACTGTATTCTACAAAACCCTCCCCCACCCTACCCTATCCTAATCTAGTCTGCTCTTTTCTAGTCTCCTTTTCTATTTTCTCAATTCCATCCTATGCTACTCTACCATACCCTGCACTAAGCTAACGTACCCTGACCTATGCTGTTCTATTCTATTTCCTTCTATTTTCTCTGTTCCACCGTATGCTTCCCTACCCTATGCTACCCCACCGTACCATACTCTACTACTTAGGGTTACTCAATAAGGGTCCTAATTAAGGGGAGTAGTTCGGGCAAGGGTACTCCTTAAGGCAAGTGTACTAGTTCAGGCTACTAGTTAAGGCCAGGGTACTAGTTAAGGCCAGGCTACTAGTTAAGGCATGGGTACTTGTTGAGGGTACTGGTTAAGGCAAGGGTACCAGTTCAGGTTACTTGTTAAGGACGTACTACTAGTGAAGGCAAGGGTACTAGTGAAGACTACTGGTTAAGGCAAGGGTACTAGATTAGGCTAAGAGTTCAGGCAAGGGTACTCGTTCAGCTTACTGACTTAGGGTACTCTTCAAGACTAGTTGTCTAGGCTACTGCTCTATGCCACTAGTCTAGCTGACTAGTCCAGCTTACTAGTCTAGGCTTCTACTCTAGCCTTCTCTTGTCTACTCTAATGTAGTCTACTTGCATCTACCCTAGTCTTCCTATCATAAACTACCCTACCCTAACCTATTCTAATCGATTCCATTTGATTCGATTCAAAGCATTTCGATGCGACCGGACACCATCACGCTTGAGTCGGCTCGATTCCGCAACATCAGCTCGATTCAGCTCGATTTGGCTCGAATCGCTTCAATTCAGCTCGTTTCCACTCGGTTCAGCCTTATTCGGCCCTATTTGGCTCGATTCGACTCTTTTCTACTCTATTTGTCTCTGTTCGACTCCATTTGACTCCACTCTTCTCCATTCTACGCTATTCTACTCTATTCTGTTCTACTCTACCCTACGATACTCCAATCTATTCGATTGGATGCGATTCGAAGCAATTCGGTGTGATTCATCTCGTTTTGTTTCCATTTGACTCGATTCGGCCAGAATTGGCTCTATTCAGCTATATCCTGCACTCTTTGACTCTATTGGACTCAATTCTACTCTGCTCTACTCTTGTCTGCTTTACTCTCTCTACTCTACCCTACTGTACTATATTCTATTCTGTACTATTCTGTTCTATTCTACCCACCCGCCCCTCCCCTACCCTTCCCTAATCTATTTGATTAGATTCGATGTGACGTATTTCCACGCGATTTGACGCGATTAGGCTTGAATCAGCTCGATTCAGTTCGAATCGGCTCTACTCGGCTCGACTTGGCTCCATTTCACTCCATTCGGCTCGATTAGGCTCGAATTCCATCGATTCTGCTGGATTCTGCTCAATTAGGCCTTATTTGGGCCTATTCGGCCCTATTCTGCTCTATTAGACTCTTTTGTACTCTATTCATATCTATCCGTCTCTATTGGACTCCGTTCAACTCCATTCCTCACTATTTTCCTCTCTTCTATTCTACCCTTCCCTACCCTAATCTCTTCTAATCGATTCGATTTGATTTGACGCGATTCGAAGCAACCGGACGTGATTCGTCTCGTTTTGTCTCCACTCGGCTCAATTCGGCTATGTTCTCTCTCTTTGACTCTATTCTATTCTGTTGTATTCTTTCTGTTCTGTTCTATTCTCTCCTATTCTGTTGTACTCTATTCTATTCTACCCTACCCGACCCAACGGCACCCCACCCGAACCTACCCTACTTTAATCTATTGGATTCAATTCGATTCCGTGCAAAGCGATTTGATAGGACTTGACTGGATTCGGCAAGATCTGAAGGGATTTGATGAGATTCCATGCGACTCGACGTGATTCAGTAGGATTCTCTGAGGTTTGACGCAATTCGAAGTTATTCGACGTGATTCGATGGGATTCGACACGATATGAAGCGATTTGACCTTGTTTGAGTCAAAACGATGTGACTCGACTCGATTCGACCTGATTCGATTCGACGCTGTTCGGTGACAGTCAGTGCGATTCTGCTTGATTCCGCTCGATTAGGTGTGATTCGGCAGTATACAGCTCTTTTCGGCTGTATTCAGCTCCATTCGTCTCTATTCAGCTTATTCGGCTCTATTCGACTGTATTCGACTCTACTCTTTTCCACTCGATTCTACTCGATTCTATTCCTTCTATTCTGTTCTAATCTCTTCTATTCCACTCTACTCTGTTCTATTCTCCCCTCCCCTCCCCTCCCCTTCTCTAATCTATACGTCTGGATTGGATTTGACGCGTTGAACGCGATTCGAGGCGATGAAGCTTGAATCGGCTCGATTCGGCTCGATTTGGCTCTATTCGGCTCAGTTAGGCTCCATTCAGCTTGTTTTGGCTTCAATCGCTTCGAATCTGCTCGATTTGGCCTTCTTCGGCCCTATTCTGCTCTATTCGACTCTTTTCTACTCTATTCGTTTCTACTTGACTCCATTCTACTCCATTCTATTCATTCCACACTATTCTACTTTATTCTGCTCTACCCTACCCAACACCACTCTAATTTACTCTACTTGCTTCTACACGATTCCTCTCATTTTGTCTGCATTTGGCTCTATTCAGCTCTATTCTACTCTTCTCTACTCTATTGTATTGTTTCTACTCTGTTCTGTACTATTCTACTCTATTCTACCCTACCCTATGCTACCCAACTCTAAGGTATTGTAATCCACTTGATTGGATTTGATTCAACCCATTTCAACGCGATTCGGCTCAATTTGGCTCTGTTCAAATCTATTCTACTCTACTCTATTCCCCTCTACTCCACTCTAGCCTACTCTTTTCTGTATTCGTTCTGTGTCGTTCGGTTCTATTTTGTTGTGTTCTGTTTTATTCTATTCTACTCTATTCTACCCTACTCTAGCCTACCCGAACCTCCCCTAGTCTAGTCTATTCAATTGAATTCGAGAAATTTTGACGCGACTAGGGACCGAATCAGTGTGATTCATGTCCATTCGGCTCCATTTGTCTCGAATAGTGTCGATTCAGCTCGATTAGGCTCGATTTGGCTCCATTAGGCTCGATTCACTGGATTCGGCTCGATTTCGCTCAATTCAGCTCGATTTGGCCCTCTTTGGCCCTATTCGGCTCTATTCAGCTCTTTTCTACTCTACTCGATTCCATTGCACACCATTCTACTCCATTCTACGCTCTTCTACTATACCCTACTGTAATTGATTCGATGGGATTCGACGCCATTCGACGCGATTTGTCTCGTTTCGTCTCCATTCAGCTTGATTCGACTCTGTTCTACTCTACTCTATTCTACTCTACACTATTCTGCTCTGCTCTACCCTTTTCTACTCTATTCTATTGTATCCTTTCCATTCTCTTCTACTGTGTTCAAGTCTACTCTATTCCATCCTACCCTAATCTAATCTATTCTACTGGATTCGATTCCACGCATCTCCATGCGATTCGGCTCAAATCGGCTCCTTTCCACTCCATTCATCCCCAATCGGCTCAAATCGGTTCGATTCAGCTCTAATCGGCTCCATTCGGCTCTAGTCAGCTCGAATAGGCTCTGTTCAGCTCTATTCGGCTCTATTAGACTCTACTCAACTCTATTATCTCTTTTCGACTCCACTCGACTCCATGCTACACCATTCTACTCCATCCTAAACTATTCTCTACTGTATTGTATTGTACTCTCCCGTACTGTAGTCTATTCTAATTGATTGGATTGGATTGGATTGGAACTGATCAGATGCAATGCAATTCGACCGGATTCGACGCGATACGGCACGATTCCACGGGATTCGGCGTGATTCGTCTTGGTTTCTATCCATTTAGCTCTTTTGGGCTCTATTTGGCTCTATTCGGCAATGTTCGACTCTACTCTACTCTACTCTTCTATACTCTGCTCTTCTCGACCCTATTCTTTCAGTTCTGTTCTCTTCTGTTCTGTTCTACTGCACTCTATTCTACCCTACCCTACCCTAACTTAGCCTACTGTAATCTGTTCTATGCTATTCGACACACTTGAATGGGATTCGACCTGATTCGGGTCATATCGGCTCGATTCATCTCCTTTCTGCTCCATTAAACTCGATTCGGTTCTATTCGGCTCTTTTCCACTCTATTCGGCTCTTTTTGGCAGTATTCGACTCTATTTGACTCTAGTCGACTCGATTCTTTCTGTTCTGTTCTATTCTACTCTATTCTATTCTTCTCTACCCTACCCTAACCCTACCTTCCCCACACTAATCTATTTGATTCGATTCGACACATTTCAAACGACTCGACATGATTCATCTCGATTCACCTTGAATTTGGTCAATTCGGCTGTATTCAGCTCTGTTTGGTTCTTTTCGGCTCTCTTCAACTCGATTTGACTCTATTCTACTGGACCCGACTCTACTTAATTCTATTCTCTTCTTTCTCTTGTGTTCTGTTGTGTTGTAGTCTAGCCTCTGCTACCGTACCCTTCTCTACTCTAATCTATTCGATTCAACGCATTTCGACGCGATTCCATGTGATTAGGCTTGAATCGGCTCGATTTAGCTTTATTTGGCTTGAATTGGGTCAATTCGTCTCGATCCTGCTCAATTCAGCATAATTAGGCTCCAGTAAACCTTATTCAGCCCTGTTCAGCTCTACTCAACCCTTTCTACTTTATTTGTCTCTATTTGGCTCCATTCAACTCCATTCCACACCACTCTACTCTTTTCTACTCTATTCTATTCTGTTCTACCCTACCCTACTCTAATCTATTCTAATCGATTCGATTCATCACGATTTGTCTCCTTTCCTCTCCATTCGAATCGATTCGGCTTGAATTGGATCTATTCATCTATATTCTGCACTACCCGACTCTGACTATTCCACTCTACTCAACTCTACTCCGTTCTACTCTTGGTATTCTCTTCTGTTCTACTCTATTCTATTCTTCTGTGCCCTTCCCTACTGAATCCCAGTCTAACCTACACTACTCTAATCTGTTCAATTTAATTCAATTCCATTCAGTTTGACACCATTCGACCCGATTTGAGACAATTCGACGGGATTCGGTGAGATTCCGCGAGATTTGATGCGTTTTGGTGGGATTTGATGGAATTCGACGAGATCCGATGCAATAGGATGCAATTAAGTGTGTTTTGGCTCGATTTTGCTGGGTTCAGTTTGTCTCTATTTGGCTCATTTCAGCTCCACTAGGCTCCATTCATCCCGAATCTGGTCGACTCAACTCGATTCGGCTCATTTTGGCCATATTTGGTCCTATTCAGCGTTATTCGGCTCTAGTCAACTCTTTTCTACTCTCTGCATCTGTGTTCGAATCCATTTGACTCCATTCCACACCATTCTATTCCGTTCTACACTACTGTATTCTACAAAACCCTCCCCCACCCTACCCTATCCTAATCTAGTCTGCTCTTTTCTAGTCTCCTTTTCTATTTTCTCAATTCCATCCTATGCTACTCTACCATACCCTGCACTAAGCTAACGTACCCTGACCTATGCTGTTCTATTCTATTTCCTTCTATTTTCTCTGTTCCACCGTATGCTTCCCTACCCTATGCTACCCCACCGTACCATACTCTACTACTTAGGGTTACTCAATAAGGGTCCTAATTAAGGGGAGTAGTTCGGGCAAGGGTACTCCTTAAGGCAAGTGTACTAGTTCAGGCTACTAGTTAAGGCCAGGGTACTAGTTAAGGCCAGGCTACTAGTTAAGGCATGGGTACTTGTTGAGGGTACTGGTTAAGGCAAGGGTACCAGTTCAGGTTACTTGTTAAGGACGTACTACTAGTGAAGGCAAGGGTACTAGTGAAGACTACTGGTTAAGGCAAGGGTACTAGATTAGGCTAAGAGTTCAGGCAAGGGTACTCGTTCAGATTACTGACTTAGGGTACTCTTCAAGACTAGTTGTCTAGGCTACTGCTCTATGCCACTAGTCTAGCTGACTAGTCCAGCTTACTAGTCTAGGCTTCTACTCTAGCCTTCTCTTGTCTACTCTAATGTAGTCTACTTGCATCTACCCTAGTCTTCCTATCATAAACTACCCTACCCTAACCTATTCTAATCGATTCCATTTGATTCGATTCAAAGCATTTCGATGCGACCGGACACCATCACGCTTGAGTCGGCTCGATTCCGCAACATCAGCTCGATTCAGCTCGATTTGTCTCGAATCGCTTCAATTCAGCTCGTTTCCACTCGGTTCAGCCTTATTCGGCCCTATTTGGCTCGATTCGACTCTTTTCTACTCTATTTGTCTCTGTTCGACTCCATTTGACTCCACTCTTCTCCATTCTACGCTATTCTACTCTATTCTGTTCTACTCTACCCTACGATACTCCAATCTATTCGATTGGATGCGATTCGAAGCAATTCGGTGTGATTCATCTCGTTTTGTTTCCATTTGACTCGATTCGGCCAGAATTGGCTCTATTCAGCTATATCCTGCACTCTTTGACTCTATTGGACTCAATTCTACTCTGCTCTACTCTTGTCTGCTTTACTCTCTCTACTCTACCCTACTGTACTATATTCTATTCTGTACTATTCTGTTCTATTCTACCCACCCGCCCCTCCCCTACCCTTCCCTAATCTATTTGATTAGATTCGATGTGACGTATTTCCACGCGATTTGACGCGATTAGGCTTGAATCAGCTCGATTCAGTTCGAATCGGCTCTACTCGGCTCGACTTGGCTCCATTTCACTCCATTCGGCTCGATTAGGCTCGAATTCCATCGATTCTGCTGGATTCTGCTCAATTAGGCCTTATTTGGGCCTATTCGGCCCTATTCTGCTCTATTAGACTCTTTTGTACTCTATTCATATCTATCCGTCTCTATTGGACTCCGTTCAACTCCATTCCTCACTATTTTCCTCTCTTCTATTCTACCCTTCCCTACCCTAATCTCTTCTAATCGATTCGATTTGATTTGACGCGATTCGAAGCAACCGGACGTGATTCGTCTCGTTTTGTCTCCACTCGGCTCAATTCGGCTATGTTCTCTCTCTTTGACTCTATTCTATTCTGTTGTATTCTTTCTGTTCTGTTCTATTCTCTCCTATTCTGTTGTACTCTATTCTATTCTACCCTACCCGACCCAACGGCACCCCACCCGAACCTACCCTACTTTAATCTATTGGATTCAATTCGATTCCGTGCAAAGCGATTTGATAGGACTTGACTGGATTCGGCAAGATCTGAAGGGATTTGATGAGATTCCATGCGACTCGACGTGATTCAGTAGGATTCTCTGAGGTTTGACGCAATTCGAAGTTATTCGACGTGATTCGATGGGATTCGACACGATATGAAGCGATTTGACCTTGTTTGAGTCAAAACGATGTGACTCGACTCGATTCGACCTGATTCGATTCGACGCTGTTCGGTGACAGTCAGTGCGATTCTGCTTGATTCCGCTCGATTAGGTGTGATTCGGCAGTATACAGCTCTTTTCGGCTGTATTCAGCTCCATTCGTCTCTATTCAGCTTATTCGGCTCTATTCGACTGTATTCGACTCTACTCTTTTCCACTCGATTCTACTCGATTCTATTCCTTCTATTCTGTTCTAATCTCTTCTATTCCACTCTACTCTGTTCTATTCTCCCCTCCCCTCCCCTCCCCTTCTCTAATCTATACGTCTGGATTGGATTTGACGCGTTGAACGCGATTCGAGGCGATGAAGCTTGAATCGGCTCGATTCGGCTCGATTTGGCTCTATTCGGCTCAGTTAGGCTCCATTCAGCTTGTTTTGGCTTCAATCGCTTCGAATCTGCTCGATTTGGCCTTCTTCGGCCCTATTCTGCTCTATTCGACTCTTTTCTACTCTATTCGTTTCTACTTGACTCCATTCTACTCCATTCTATTCATTCCACACTATTCTACTTTATTCTGCTCTACCCTACCCAACACCACTCTAATTTACTCTACTTGCTTCTACACGATTCCTCTCATTTTGTCTGCATTTGGCTCTATTCAGCTCTATTCTACTCTTCTCTACTCTATTGTATTGTTTCTACTCTGTTCTGTACTATTCTACTCTATTCTACCCTACCCTATGCTACCCAACTCTAAGGTATTGTAATCCACTTGATTGGATTTGATTCAACCCATTTCAACGCGATTCGGCTCAATTTGGCTCTGTTCAAATCTATTCTACTCTACTCTATTCCCCTCTACTCCACTCTAGCCTACTCTTTTCTGTATTCGTTCTGTGTCGTTCGGTTCTATTTTGTTGTGTTCTGTTCTGTTTTATTCTATTCTACTCTATTCTACCCTACTCTAGCCTACCCGAACCTCCCCTAGTCTAGTCTATTCAATTGAATTCGAGAAATTTTGACGCGACTAGGGACCGAATCAGTGTGATTCATGTCCATTCGGCTCCATTTGTCTCGAATAGTGTCGATTCAGCTCGATTAGGCTCGATTTGGCTCCATTAGGCTCGATTCACTGGATTCGGCTCGATTTCGCTCAATTCAGCTCGATTTGGCCCTCTTTGGCCCTATTCGGCTCTATTCAGCTCTTTTCTACTCTACTCGATTCCATTGCACACCATTCTACTCCATTCTACGCTCTTCTACTATACCCTACTGTAATTGATTCGATGGGATTCGACGCCATTCGACGCGATTTGTCTCGTTTCGTCTCCATTCAGCTTGATTCGACTCTGTTCTACTCTACTCTATTCTACTCTACACTATTCTGCTCTGCTCTACCCTTTTCTACTCTATTCTATTGTATCCTTTCCATTCTCTTCTACTGTGTTCAAGTCTACTCTATTCCATCCTACCCTAATCTAATCTATTCTACTGGATTCGATTCCACGCATCTCCATGCGATTCGGCTCAAATCGGCTCCTTTCCACTCCATTCATCCCCAATCGGCTCAAATCGGTTCGATTCAGCTCTAATCGGCTCCATTCGGCTCTAGTCAGCTCGAATAGGCTCTGTTCAGCTCTATTCGGCTCTATTAGACTCTACTCAACTCTATTATCTCTTTTCGACTCCACTCGACTCCATGCTACACCATTCTACTCCATCCTAAACTATTCTCTACTGTATTGTATTGTACTCTCCCGTACTGTAGTCTATTCTAATTGATTGGATTGGATTGGATTGGAACTGATCAGATGCAATGCAATTCGACCGGATTCGACGCGATACGGCACGATTCCACGGGATTCGGCGTGATTCGTCTTGGTTTCTATCCATTTAGCTCTTTTGGGCTCTATTTGGCTCTATTCGGCAATGTTCGACTCTACTCTACTCTACTCTTCTATACTCTGCTCTTCTCGACCCTATTCTTTCAGTTCTGTTCTCTTCTGTTCTGTTCTACTGCACTCTATTCTACCCTACCCTACCCTAACTTAGCCTACTGTAATCTGTTCTATGCTATTCGACACACTTGAATGGGATTCGACCTGATTCGGGTCATATCGGCTCGATTCATCTCCTTTCTGCTCCATTAAACTCGATTCGGTTCTATTCGGCTCTTTTCCACTCTATTCGGCTCTTTTTGGCAGTATTCGACTCTATTTGACTCTAGTCGACTCGATTCTTTCTGTTCTGTTCTATTCTACTCTATTCTATTCTTCTCTACCCTACCCTAACCCTACCTTCCCCACACTAATCTATTTGATTCGATTCGACACATTTCAAACGACTCGACATGATTCATCTCGATTCACCTTGAATTTGGTCAATTCGGCTGTATTCAGCTCTGTTTGGCTCTTTTCGGCTCTCTTCAACTCGATTTGACTCTATTCTACTGGACTCGACTCTACTTAATTCTATTCTCTTCTTTCTCTTGTGTTCTGTTGTGTTGTAGTCTAGCCTCTGCTACCGTACCCTTCTCTACTCTAATCTATTCGATTCAACGCATTTCGACGCGATTCCATGTGATTAGGCTTGAATCGGCTCGATTTAGCTTTATTTGGCTTGAATTGGGTCAATTCGTCTCGATCCTGCTCAATTCAGCATAATTAGGCTCCAGTAAACCTTATTCAGCCCTGTTCAGCTCTACTCAACCCTTTCTACTTTATTTGTCTCTATTTGGCTCCATTCAACTCCATTCCACACCACTCTACTCTTTTCTACTCTATTCTATTCTGTTCTACCCTACCCTACTCTAATCTATTCTAATCGATTCGATTCATCACGATTTGTCTCCTTTCCTCTCCATTCGAATCGATTCGGCTTGAATTGGATCTATTCATCTATATTCTGCACTACCCGACTCTGACTATTCCACTCTACTCAACTCTACTCCGTTCTACTCTTGGTATTCTCTTCTGTTCTACTCTATTCTATTCTTCTGTGCCCTTCCCTACTGAATCCCAGTCTAACCTACACTACTCTAATCTATTCAATTTAATTCAATTCCATTCAGTTTGACACCATTCGACCCGATTTGAGACAATTCGACGGGATTCGGTGAGATTCCGCGAGATTTGATGCGTTTTGGTGGGATTTGATGGAATTCGACGAGATCCGATGCAATAGGATGCAATTAAGTGTGTTTTGGCTCGATTTTGCTGGGTTCAGTTTGTCTCTATTTGGCTCATTTCAGCTCCACTAGGCTCCATTCATCCCGAATCTGGTCGACTCAACTCGATTCGGCTCATTTTGGCCATATTTGGTCCTATTCAGCGTTATTCGGCTCTATTCAACTCTTTTCTACTCTCTGCATCTGTGTTCGAATCCATTTGACTCCATTCCACACCATTCTATTCCGTTCTACACTACTGTATTCTACAAAACCCTCCCCCACCCTACCCTATCCTAATCTAGTCTGCTCTTTTCTAGTCTCCTTTTCTATTTTCTCAATTCCATCCTATGCTACTCTACCATACCCTGCACTAAGCTAACGTACCCTGACCTATGCTGTTCTATTCTATTTCCTTCTATTTTCTCTGTTCCACCGTATGCTTCCCTACCCTATGCTACCCCACCGTACCATACTCTACTACTTAGGGTTACTCAATAAGGGTCCTAATTAAGGGGAGTAGTTCGGGCAAGGGTACTCCTTAAGGCAAGTGTACTAGTTCAGGCTACTAGTTAAGGCCAGGGTACTAGTTAAGGCCAGGCTACTAGTTAAGGCATGGGTACTTGTTGAGGGTACTGGTTAAGGCAAGGGTACCAGTTCAGGTTACTTGTTAAGGACGTACTACTAGTGAAGGCAAGGGTACTAGTGAAGACTACTGGTTAAGGCAAGGGTACTAGATTAGGCTAAGAGTTCAGGCAAGGGTACTCGTTCAGCTTACTGACTTAGGGTACTCTTCAAGACTAGTTGTCTAGGCTACTGCTCTATGCCACTAGTCTAGCTGACTAGTCCAGCTTACTAGTCTAGGCTTCTACTCTAGCCTTCTCTTGTCTACTCTAATGTAGTCTACTTGCATCTACCCTAGTCTTCCTATCATAAACTACCCTACCCTAACCTATTCTAATCGATTCCATTTGATTCGATTCAAAGCATTTCGATGCGACCGGACACCATCACGCTTGAGTCGGCTCGATTCCGCAACATCAGCTCGATTCAGCTCGATTTGTCTCGAATCGCTTCAATTCAGCTCGTTTCCACTCGGTTCAGCCTTATTCGGCCCTATTTGGCTCGATTCGACTCTTTTCTACTCTATTTGTCTCTGTTCGACTCCATTTGACTCCACTCTTCTCCATTCTACGCTATTCTACTCTATTCTGTTCTACTCTACCCTACGATACTCCAATCTATTCGATTGGATGCGATTCGAAGCAATTCGGTGTGATTCATCTCGTTTTGTTTCCATTTGACTCGATTCGGCCAGAATTGGCTCTATTCAGCTATATCCTGCACTCTTTGACTCTATTGGACTCAATTCTACTCTGCTCTACTCTTGTCTGCTTTACTCTCTCTACTCTACCCTACTGTACTATATTCTATTCTGTACTATTCTGTTCTATTCTACCCACCCGCCCCTCCCCTACCCTTCCCTAATCTATTTGATTAGATTCGATGTGACGTATTTCCACGCGATTTGACGCGATTAGGCTTGAATCAGCTCGATTCAGTTCGAATCGGCTCTACTCGGCTCGACTTGGCTCCATTTCACTCCATTCGGCTCGATTAGGCTCGAATTCCATCGATTCTGCTGGATTCTGCTCAATTAGGCCTTATTTGGGCCTATTCGGCCCTATTCTGCTCTATTAGACTCTTTTGTACTCTATTCATATCTATCCGTCTCTATTGGACTCCGTTCAACTCCATTCCTCACTATTTTCCTCTCTTCTATTCTACCCTTCCCTACCCTAATCTCTTCTAATCGATTCGATTTGATTTGACGCGATTCGAAGCAACCGGACGTGATTCGTCTCGTTTTGTCTCCACTCGGCTCAATTCGGCTATGTTCTCTCTCTTTGACTCTATTCTATTCTGTTGTATTCTTTCTGTTCTGTTCTATTCTCTCCTATTCTGTTGTACTCTATTCTATTCTACCCTACCCGACCCAACGGCACCCCACCCGAACCTACCCTACTTTAATCTATTGGATTCAATTCGATTCCGTGCAAAGCGATTTGATAGGACTTGACTGGATTCGGCAAGATCTGAAGGGATTTGATGAGATTCCATGCGACTCGACGTGATTCAGTAGGATTCTCTGAGGTTTGACGCAATTCGAAGTTATTCGACGTGATTCGATGGGATTCGACACGATATGAAGCGATTTGACCTTGTTTGAGTCAAAACGATGTGACTCGACTCGATTCGACCTGATTCGATTCGACGCTGTTCGGTGACAGTCAGTGCGATTCTGCTTGATTCCGCTCGATTAGGTGTGATTCGGCAGTATACAGCTCTTTTCGGCTGTATTCAGCTCCATTCGTCTCTATTCAGCTTATTCGGCTCTATTCGACTGTATTCGACTCTACTCTTTTCCACTCGATTCTACTCGATTCTATTCCTTCTATTCTGTTCTAATCTCTTCTATTCCACTCTACTCTGTTCTATTCTCCCCTCCCCTCCCCTCCCCTTCTCTAATCTATACGTCTCGATTGGATTTGACGCGTTGAACGCGATTCGAGGCGATGAAGCTTGAATCGGCTCGATTCGGCTCGATTTGGCTCTATTCGGCTCAGTTAGGCTCCATTCAGCTTGTTTTGGCTTCAATCGCTTCGAATCTGCTCGATTTGGCCTTCTTCGGCCCTATTCTGCTCTATTCGACTCTTTTCTACTCTATTCGTTTCTACTTGACTCCATTCTACTCCATTCTATTCATTCCACACTATTCTACTTTATTCTGCTCTACCCTACCCAACACCACTCTAATTTACTCTACTTGCTTCTACACGATTCCTCTCATTTTGTCTGCATTTGGCTCTATTCAGCTCTATTCTACTCTTCTCTACTCTATTGTATTGTTTCTACTCTGTTCTGTACTATTCTACTCTATTCTACCCTACCCTATGCTACCCAACTCTAAGGTATTGTAATCCACTTGATTGGATTTGATTCAACCCATTTCAACGCGATTCGGCTCAATTTGGCTCTGTTCAAATCTATTCTACTCTACTCTATTCCCCTCTACTCCACTCTAGCCTACTCTTTTCTGTATTCGTTCTGTGTCGTTCGGTTCTATTTTGTTGTGTTCTGTTCTGTTTTATTCTATTCTACTCTATTCTACCCTACTCTAGCCTACCCGAACCTCCCCTAGTCTAGTCTATTCAATTGAATTCGAGAAATTTTGACGCGACTAGGGACCGAATCAGTGTGATTCATGTCCATTCGGCTCCATTTGTCTCGAATAGTGTCGATTCAGCTCGATTAGGCTCGATTTGGCTCCATTAGGCTCGATTCACTGGATTCGGCTCGATTTCGCTCAATTCAGCTCGATTTGGCCCTCTTTGGCCCTATTCGGCTCTATTCAGCTCTTTTCTACTCTACTCGATTCCATTGCACACCATTCTACTCCATTCTACGCTCTTCTACTATACCCTACTGTAATTGATTCGATGGGATTCGACGCCATTCGACGCGATTTGTCTCGTTTCGTCTCCATTCAGCTTGATTCGACTCTGTTCTACTCTACTCTCTTCTACTCTACACTATTCTGCTCTGCTCTACCCTTTTCTACTCTATTCTATTGTATCCTTTCCATTCTCTTCTACTGTGTTCAAGTCTACTCTATTCCATCCTACCCTAATCTAATCTATTCTACTGGATTCGATTCCACGCATCTCCATGCGATTCGGCTCAAATCGGCTCCTTTCCACTCCATTCATCCCCAATCGGCTCAAATCGGTTCGATTCAGCTCTAATCGGCTCCATTCGGCTCTAGTCAGCTCGAATAGGCTCTGTTCAGCTCTATTCGGCTCTATTAGACTCTACTCAACTCTATTATCTCTTTTCGACTCCACTCGACTCCATGCTACACCATTCTACTCCATCCTAAACTATTCTCTACTGTATTGTATTGTACTCTCCCGTACTGTAGTCTATTCTAATTGATTGGATTGGATTGGATTGGAACTGATCAGATGCAATGCAATTCGACCGGATTCGACGCGATACGGCACGATTCCACGGGATTCGGCGTGATTCGTCTTGGTTTCTATCCATTTAGCTCTTTTGGGCTCTATTTGGCTCTATTCGGCAATGTTCGACTCTACTCTACTCTACTCTTCTATACTCTGCTCTTCTCGACCCTATTCTTTCAGTTCTGTTCTCTTCTGTTCTGTTCTACTGCACTCTATTCTACCCTACCCTACCCTAACTTAGCCTACTGTAATCTGTTCTATGCTATTCGACACACTTGAATGGGATTCGACCTGATTCGGGTCATATCGGCTCGATTCATCTCCTTTCTGCTCCATTAAACTCGATTCGGTTCTATTCGGCTCTTTTCCACTCTATTCGGCTCTTTTTGGCAGTATTCGACTCTATTTGACTCTAGTCGACTCGATTCTTTCTGTTCTGTTCTATTCTACTCTATTCTATTCTTCTCTACCCTACCCTAACCCTACCTTCCCCACACTAATCTATTTGATTCGATTCGACACATTTCAAACGACTCGACATGATTCATCTCGATTCACCTTGAATTTGGTCAATTCGGCTGTATTCAGCTCTGTTTGGCTCTTTTCGGCTCTCTTCAACTCGATTTGACTCTATTCTACTGGACTCGACTCTACTTAATTCTATTCTCTTCTTTCTCTTGTGTTCTGTTGTGTTGTAGTCTAGCCTCTGCTACCGTACCCTTCTCTACTCTAATCTATTCGATTCAACGCATTTCGACGCGATTCCATGTGATTAGGCTTGAATCGGCTCGATTTAGCTTTATTTGGCTTGAATTGGGTCAATTCGTCTCGATCCTGCTCAATTCAGCATAATTAGGCTCCAGTAAACCTTATTCAGCCCTGTTCAGCTCTACTCAACCCTTTCTACTTTATTTGTCTCTATTTGGCTCCATTCAACTCCATTCCACACCACTCTACTCTTTTCTACTCTATTCTATTCTGTTCTACCCTACCCTACTCTAATCTATTCTAATCGATTCGATTCATCACGATTTGTCTCCTTTCCTCTCCATTCGAATCGATTCGGCTTGAATTGGATCTATTCATCTATATTCTGCACTACCCGACTCTGACTATTCCACTCTACTCAACTCTACTCCGTTCTACTCTTGGTATTCTCTTCTGTTCTACTCTATTCTATTCTTCTGTGCCCTTCCCTACTGAATCCCAGTCTAACCTACACTACTCTAATCTATTCAATTTAATTCAATTCCATTCAGTTTGACACCATTCGACCCGATTTGAGACAATTCGACGGGATTCGGTGAGATTCCGCGAGATTTGATGCGTTTTGGTGGGATTTGATGGAATTCGACGAGATCCGATGCAATAGGATGCAATTAAGTGTGTTTTGGCTCGATTTTGCTGGGTTCAGTTTGTCTCTATTTGGCTCATTTCAGCTCCACTAGGCTCCATTCATCCCGAATCTGGTCGACTCAACTCGATTCGGCTCATTTTGGCCATATTTGGTCCTATTCAGCGTTATTCGGCTCTATTCAACTCTTTTCTACTCTCTGCATCTGTGTTCGAATCCATTTGACTCCATTCCACACCATTCTATTCCGTTCTACACTACTGTATTCTACAAAACCCTCCCCCACCCTACCCTATCCTAATCTAGTCTGCTCTTTTCTAGTCTCCTTTTCTATTTTCTCAATTCCATCCTATGCTACTCTACCATACCCTGCACTAAGCTAACGTACCCTGACCTATGCTGTTCTATTCTATTTCCTTCTATTTTCTCTGTTCCACCGTATGCTTCCCTACCCTATGCTACCCCACCGTACCATACTCTACTACTTAGGGTTACTCAATAAGGGTCCTAATTAAGGGGAGTAGTTCGGGCAAGGGTACTCCTTAAGGCAAGTGTACTAGTTCAGGCTACTAGTTAAGGCCAGGGTACTAGTTAAGGCCAGGCTACTAGTTAAGGCATGGGTACTTGTTGAGGGTACTGGTTAAGGCAAGGGTACCAGTTCAGGTTACTTGTTAAGGACGTACTACTAGTGAAGGCAAGGGTACTAGTGAAGACTACTGGTTAAGGCAAGGGTACTAGATTAGGCTAAGAGTTCAGGCAAGGGTACTCGTTCAGCTTACTGACTTAGGGTACTCTTCAAGACTAGTTGTCTAGGCTACTGCTCTATGCCACTAGTCTAGCTGACTAGTCCAGCTTACTAGTCTAGGCTTCTACTCTAGCCTTCTCTTGTCTACTCTAATGTAGTCTACTTGCATCTACCCTAGTCTTCCTATCATAAACTACCCTACCCTAACCTATTCTAATCGATTCCATTTGATTCGATTCAAAGCATTTCGATGCGACCGGACACCATCACGCTTGAGTCGGCTCGATTCCGCAACATCAGCTCGATTCAGCTCGATTTGTCTCGAATCGCTTCAATTCAGCTCGTTTCCACTCGGTTCAGCCTTATTCGGCCCTATTTGGCTCGATTCGACTCTTTTCTACTCTATTTGTCTCTGTTCGACTCCATTTGACTCCACTCTTCTCCATTCTACGCTATTCTACTCTATTCTGTTCTACTCTACCCTACGATACTCCAATCTATTCGATTGGATGCGATTCGAAGCAATTCGGTGTGATTCATCTCGTTTTGTTTCCATTTGACTCGATTCGGCCAGAATTGGCTCTATTCAGCTATATCCTGCACTCTTTGACTCTATTGGACTCAATTCTACTCTGCTCTACTCTTGTCTGCTTTACTCTCTCTACTCTACCCTACTGTACTATATTCTATTCTGTACTATTCTGTTCTATTCTACCCACCCGCCCCTCCCCTACCCTTCCCTAATCTATTTGATTAGATTCGATGTGACGTATTTCCACGCGATTTGACGCGATTAGGCTTGAATCAGCTCGATTCAGTTCGAATCGGCTCTACTCGGCTCGACTTGGCTCCATTTCACTCCATTCGGCTCGATTAGGCTCGAATTCCATCGATTCTGCTGGATTCTGCTCAATTAGGCCTTATTTGGGCCTATTCGGCCCTATTCTGCTCTATTAGATTCTTTTGTACTCTATTCATATCTATCCGTCTCTATTGGACTCCGTTCAACTCCATTCCTCACTATTTTCCTCTCTTCTATTCTACCCTTCCCTACCCTAATCTCTTCTAATCGATTCGATTTGATTTGACGCGATTCGAAGCAACCGGACGTGATTCGTCTCGTTTTGTCTCCACTCGGCTCAATTCGGCTATGTTCTCTCTCTTTGACTCTATTCTATTCTGTTGTATTCTTTCTGTTCTGTTCTATTCTCTCCTATTCTGTTGTACTCTATTCTATTCTACCCTACCCGACCCAACGGCACCCCACCCGAACCTACCCTACTTTAATCTATTGGATTCAATTCGATTCCGTGCAAAGCGATTTGATAGGACTTGACTGGATTCGGCAAGATCTGAAGGGATTTGATGAGATTCCATGCGACTCGACGTGATTCAGTAGGATTCTCTGAGGTTTGACGCAATTCGAAGTTATTCGACGTGATTCGATGGGATTCGACACGATATGAAGCGATTTGACCTTGTTTGAGTCAAAACGATGTGACTCGACTCGATTCGACCTGATTCGATTCGACGCTGTTCGGTGACAGTCAGTGCGATTCTGCTTGATTCCGCTCGATTAGGTGTGATTCGGCAGTATACAGCTCTTTTCGGCTGTATTCAGCTCCATTCGTCTCTATTCAGCTTATTCGGCTCTATTCGACTGTATTCGACTCTACTCTTTTCCACTCGATTCTACTCGATTCTATTCCTTCTATTCTGTTCTAATCTCTTCTATTCCACTCTACTCTGTTCTATTCTCCCCTCCCCTCCCCTCCCCTTCTCTAATCTATACGTCTCGATTGGATTTGACGCGTTGAACGCGATTCGAGGCCATGAAGCTTGAATCGGCTCGATTCGGCTCGATTTGGCTCTATTCGGCTCAGTTAGGCTCCATTCAGCTTGTTTTGGCTTGAATCGCTTCGAATCTGCTCGATTTGGCCTTCTTCGGCCCTATTCTGCTCTATTCGACTCTTTTCTACTCTATTCGTTTCTACTTGACTCCATTCTACTCCATTCTATTCATTCCACACTATTCTACTTTATTCTGCTCTACCCTACCCAACACCACTCTAATTTACTCTACTTGCTTCTACACGATTCCTCTCATTTTGTCTGCATTTGGCTCTATTCAGCTCTATTCTACTCTTCTCTACTCTATTGTATTGTTTCTACTCTGTTCTGTACTATTCTACTCTATTCTACCCTACCCTATGCTACCCAACTCTAAGGTATTGTAATCCACTTGATTGGATTTGATTCAACCCATTTCAACGCGATTCGGCTCAATTTGGCTCTGTTCAAATCTATTCTACTCTACTCTATTCCCCTCTACTCCACTCTAGCCTACTCTTTTCTGTATTCGTTCTGTGTCGTTCGGTTCTATTTTGTTGTGTTCTGTTCTGTTTTATTCTATTCTACTCTATTCTACCCTACTCTAGCCTACCCGAACCTCCCCTAGTCTAGTCTATTCAATTGAATTCGAGAAATTTTGACGCGACTAGGGACCGAATCAGTGTGATTCATGTCCATTCGGCTCCATTTGTCTCGAATAGTGTCGATTCAGCTCGATTAGGCTCGATTTGGCTCCATTAGGCTCGATTCACTGGATTCGGCTCGATTTCGCTCAATTCAGCTCGATTTGGCCCTCTTTGGCCCTCTTCGCCTCTCTTCAGCTCTTTTCTACTCTACTCGATTCCATTGCACACCATTCTACTCCATTCTACGCTCTTCTACTATACCCTACTGTAATTGATTCGATGGGATTCGACGCCATTCGACGCGATTTGTCTCGTTTCGTCTCCATTCAGCTTGATTCGACTCTGTTCTACTCTACTCTATTCTACTCTACACTATTCTGCTCTGCTCTACCCTTTTCTACTCTATTCTATTGTATCCTTTCCATTCTCTTCTACTGTGTTCAAGTCTACTCTATTCCATCCTACCCTAATCTAATCTATTCTACTGGATTCGATTCCACGCATCTCCATGCGATTCGGCTCAAATCGGCTCCTTTCCACTCCATTCATCCCCAATCGGCTCAAATCGGTTCGATTCAGCTCTAATCGGCTCCATTCGGCTCTAGTCAGCTCGAATAAGCTCTGTTCAGCTCTATTCGGCTCTATTAGACTCTACTCAACTCTATTATCTCTTTTCGACTCCACTCGACTCCATGCTACACCATTCTACTCCATCCTAAACTATTCTCTACTGTATTGTATTGTACTCTCCCGTACTGTAGTCTATTCTAATTGATTGGATTGGATTGGATTGGAACTGATCAGATGCAATGCAATTCGACCGGATTCGACGCGATACGGCACGATTCCACGGGATTCGGCGTGATTCGTCTTGGTTTCTATCCATTTAGCTCTTTTGGGCTCTATTTGGCTCTATTCGGCAATGTTCGACTCTACTCTACTCTACTCTTCTATACTCTGCTCTTCTCGACCCTATTCTTTCAGTTCTGTTCTCTTCTGTTCTGTTCTACTGCACTCTATTCTACCCTACCCTACCCTAACTTAGCCTACTGTAATCTGTTCTATGCTATTCGACACACTTGAATGGGATTCGACCTGATTCGGGTCATATCGGCTCGATTCATCTCCTTTCTGCTCCATTAAACTCGATTCGGTTCTATTCGGCTCTTTTCCACTCTATTCGGCTCTTTTTGGCAGTATTCGACTCTATTTGACTCTAGTCGACTCGATTCTTTCTGTTCTGTTCTATTCTACTCTATTCTATTCTTCTCTACCCTACCCTAACCCTACCTTCCCCACACTAATCTATTTGATTCGATTCGACACATTTCAAACGACTCGACATGATTCATCTCGATTCACCTTGAATTTGGTCAATTCGGCTGTATTCAGCTCTGTTTGGCTCTTTTCGGCTCTCTTCAACTCGATTTGACTCTATTCTACTGGACCCGACTCTACTTAATTCTATTCTCTTCTTTCTCTTGTGTTCTGTTGTGTTGTAGTCTAGCCTCTGCTACCGTACCCTTCTCTACTCTAATCTATTCGATTCAACGCATTTCGACGCGATTCCATGTGATTAGGCTTGAATCGGCTCGATTTAGCTTTATTTGGCTTGAATTGGGTCAATTCGTCTCGATCCTGCTCAATTCAGCATAATTAGGCTCCAGTAAACCTTATTCAGCCCTGTTCAGCTCTACTCAACCCTTTCTACTTTATTTGTCTCTATTTGGCTCCATTCAACTCCATTCCACACCACTCTACTCTTTTCTACTCTATTCTATTCTGTTCTACCCTACCCTACTCTAATCTATTCTAATCGATTCGATTCATCACGATTTGTCTCCTTTCCTCTCCATTCGAATCGATTCGGCTTGAATTGGATCTATTCATCTATATTCTGCACTACCCGACTCTGACTATTCCACTCTACTCAACTCTACTCCGTTCTACTCTTGGTATTCTCTTCTGTTCTACTCTATTCTATTCTTCTGTGCCCTTCCCTACTGAATCCCAGTCTAACCTACACTACTCTAATCTGTTCAATTTAATTCAATTCCATTCAGTTTGACACCATTCGACCCGATTTGAGACAATTCGACGGGATTCGGTGAGATTCCGCGAGATTTGATGCGTTTTGGTGGGATTTGATGGAATTCGACGAGATCCGATGCAATAGGATGCAATTAAGTGTGTTTTGGCTCGATTTTGCTGGGTTCAGTTTGTCTCTATTTGGCTCATTTCAGCTCCACTAGGCTCCATTCATCCCGAATCTGGTCGACTCAACTCGATTCGGCTCATTTTGGCCATATTTGGTCCTATTCAGCGTTATTCGGCTCTATTCAACTCTTTTCTACTCTCTGCATCTGTGTTCGAATCCATTTGACTCCATTCCACACCATTCTATTCCGTTCTACACTACTGTATTCTACAAAACCCTCCCCCACCCTACCCTATCCTAATCTAGTCTGCTCTTTTCTAGTCTCCTTTTCTATTTTCTCAATTCCATCCTATGCTACTCTACCATACCCTGCACTAAGCTAACGTACCCTGACCTATGCTGTTCTATTCTATTTCCTTCTATTTTCTCTGTTCCACCGTATGCTTCCCTACCCTATGCTACCCCACCGTACCATACTCTACTACTTAGGGTTACTCAATAAGGGTCCTAATTAAGGGGAGTAGTTCGGGCAAGGGTACTCCTTAAGGCAAGTGTACTAGTTCAGGCTACTAGTTAAGGCCAGGGTACTAGTTAAGGCCAGGCTACTAGTTAAGGCATGGGTACTTGTTGAGGGTACTGGTTAAGGCAAGGGTACCAGTTCAGGTTACTTGTTAAGGACGTACTACTAGTGAAGGCAAGGGTACTAGTGAAGACTACTGGTTAAGGCAAGGGTACTAGATTAGGCTAAGAGTTCAGGCAAGGGTACTCGTTCAGCTTACTGACTTAGGGTACTCTTCAAGACTAGTTGTCTAGGCTACTGCTCTATGCCACTAGTCTAGCTGACTAGTCCAGCTTACTAGTCTAGGCTTCTACTCTAGCCTTCTCTTGTCTACTCTAATGTAGTCTACTTGCATCTACCCTAGTCTTCCTATCATAAACTACCCTACCCTAACCTATTCTAATCGATTCCATTTGATTCGATTCAAAGCATTTCGATGCGACCGGACACCATCACGCTTGAGTCGGCTCGATTCCGCAACATCAGCTCGATTCAGCTCGATTTGTCTCGAATCGCTTCAATTCAGCTCGTTTCCACTCGGTTCAGCCTTATTCGGCCCTATTTGGCTCGATTCGACTCTTTTCTACTCTATTTGTCTCTGTTCGACTCCATTTGACTCCACTCTTCTCCATTCTACGCTATTCTACTCTATTCTGTTCTACTCTACCCTACGATACTCCAATCTATTCGATTGGATGCGATTCGAAGCAATTCGGTGTGATTCATCTCGTTTTGTTTCCATTTGACTCGATTCGGCCAGAATTGGCTCTATTCAGCTATATCCTGCACTCTTTGACTCTATTGGACTCAATTCTACTCTGCTCTACTCTTGTCTGCTTTACTCTCTCTACTCTACCCTACTGTACTATATTCTATTCTGTACTATTCTGTTCTATTCTACCCACCCGCCCCTCCCCTACCCTTCCCTAATCTATTTGATTAGATTCGATGTGACGTATTTCCACGCGATTTGACGCGATTAGGCTTGAATCAGCTCGATTCAGTTCGAATCGGCTCTACTCGGCTCGACTTGGCTCCATTTCACTCCATTCGGCTCGATTAGGCTCGAATTCCATCGATTCTGCTGGATTCTGCTCAATTAGGCCTTATTTGGGCCTATTCGGCCCTATTCTGCTCTATTAGATTCTTTTGTACTCTATTCATATCTATCCGTCTCTATTGGACTCCGTTCAACTCCATTCCTCACTATTTTCCTCTCTTCTATTCTACCCTTCCCTACCCTAATCTCTTCTAATCGATTCGATTTGATTTGACGCGATTCGAAGCAACCGGACGTGATTCGTCTCGTTTTGTCTCCACTCGGCTCAATTCGGCTATGTTCTCTCTCTTTGACTCTATTCTATTCTGTTGTATTCTTTCTGTTCTGTTCTATTCTCTCCTATTCTGTTGTACTCTATTCTATTCTACCCTACCCGACCCAACGGCACCCCACCCGAACCTACCCTACTTTAATCTATTGGATTCAATTCGATTCCGTGCAAAGCGATTTGATAGGACTTGACTGGATTCGGCAAGATCTGAAGGGATTTGATGAGATTCCATGCGACTCGACGTGATTCAGTAGGATTCTCTGAGGTTTGACGCAATTCGAAGTTATTCGACGTGATTCGATGGGATTCGACACGATATGAAGCGATTTGACCTTGTTTGAGTCAAAACGATGTGACTCGACTCGATTCGACCTGATTCGATTCGACGCTGTTCGGTGACAGTCAGTGCGATTCTGCTTGATTCCGCTCGATTAGGTGTGATTCGGCAGTATACAGCTCTTTTCGGCTGTATTCAGCTCCATTCGTCTCTATTCAGCTTATTCGGCTCTATTCGACTGTATTCGACTCTACTCTTTTCCACTCGATTCTACTCGATTCTATTCCTTCTATTCTGTTCTAATCTCTTCTATTCCACTCTACTCTGTTCTATTCTCCCCTCCCCTCCCCTCCCCTTCTCTAATCTATACGTCTCGATTGGATTTGACGCGTTGAACGCGATTCGAGGCGATGAAGCTTGAATCGGCTCGATTCGGCTCGATTTGGCTCTATTCGGCTCAGTTAGGCTCCATTCAGCTTGTTTTGGCTTGAATCGCTTCGAATCTGCTCGATTTGGCCTTCTTCGGCCCTATTCTGCTCTATTCGACTCTTTTCTACTCTATTCGTTTCTACTTGACTCCATTCTACTCCATTCTATTCATTCCACACTATTCTACTTTATTCTGCTCTACCCTACCCAACACCACTCTAATTTACTCTACTTGCTTCTACACGATTCCTCTCATTTTGTCTGCATTTGGCTCTATTCAGCTCTATTCTACTCTTCTCTACTCTATTGTATTGTTTCTACTCTGTTCTGTACTATTCTACTCTATTCTACCCTACCCTATGCTACCCAACTCTAAGGTATTGTAATCCACTTGATTGGATTTGATTCAACCCATTTCAACGCGATTCGGCTCAATTTGGCTCTGTTCAAATCTATTCTACTCTACTCTATTCCCCTCTACTCCACTCTAGCCTACTCTTTTCTGTATTCGTTCTGTGTCGTTCGGTTCTATTTTGTTGTGTTCTGTTCTGTTTTATTCTATTCTACTCTATTCTACCCTACTCTAGCCTACCCGAACCTCCCCTAGTCTAGTCTATTCAATTGAATTCGAGAAATTTTGACGCGACTAGGGACCGAATCAGTGTGATTCATGTCCATTCGGCTCCATTTGTCTCGAATAGTGTCGATTCAGCTCGATTAGGCTCGATTTGGCTCCATTAGGCTCGATTCACTGGATTCGGCTCGATTTCGCTCAATTCAGCTCGATTTGGCCCTCTTTGGCCCTCTTCGCCTCTCTTCAGCTCTTTTCTACTCTACTCGATTCCATTGCACACCATTCTACTCCATTCTACGCTCTTCTACTATACCCTACTGTAATTGATTCGATGGGATTCGACGCCATTCGACGCGATTTGTCTCGTTTCGTCTCCATTCAGCTTGATTCGACTCTGTTCTACTCTACTCTATTCTACTCTACACTATTCTGCTCTGCTCTACCCTTTTCTACTCTATTCTATTGTATCCTTTCCATTCTCTTCTACTGTGTTCAAGTCTACTCTATTCCATCCTACCCTAATCTAATCTATTCTACTGGATTCGATTCCACGCATCTCCATGCGATTCGGCTCAAATCGGCTCCTTTCCACTCCATTCATCCCCAATCGGCTCAAATCGGTTCGATTCAGCTCTAATCGGCTCCATTCGGCTCTAGTCAGCTCGAATAGGCTCTGTTCAGCTCTATTCGGCTCTATTAGACTCTACTCAACTCTATTATCTCTTTTCGACTCCACTCGACTCCATGCTACACCATTCTACTCCATCCTAAACTATTCTCTACTGTATTGTATTGTACTCTCCCGTACTGTAGTCTATTCTAATTGATTGGATTGGATTGGATTGGAACTGATCAGATGCAATGCAATTCGACCGGATTCGACGCGATACGGCACGATTCCACGGGATTCGGCGTGATTCGTCTTGGTTTCTATCCATTTAGCTCTTTTGGGCTCTATTTGGCTCTATTCGGCAATGTTCGACTCTACTCTACTCTACTCTTCTATACTCTGCTCTTCTCGACCCTATTCTTTCAGTTCTGTTCTCTTCTGTTCTGTTCTACTGCACTCTATTCTACCCTACCCTACCCTAACTTAGCCTACTGTAATCTGTTCTATGCTATTCGACACACTTGAATGGGATTCGACCTGATTCGGGTCATATCGGCTCGATTCATCTCCTTTCTGCTCCATTAAACTCGATTCGGTTCTATTCGGCTCTTTTCCACTCTATTCGGCTCTTTTTGGCAGTATTCGACTCTATTTGACTCTAGTCGACTCGATTCTTTCTGTTCTGTTCTATTCTACTCTATTCTATTCTTCTCTACCCTACCCTAACCCTACCTTCCCCACACTAATCTATTTGATTCGATTCGACACATTTCAAACGACTCGACATGATTCATCTCGATTCACCTTGAATTTGGTCAATTCGGCTGTATTCAGCTCTGTTTGGCTCTTTTCGGCTCTCTTCAACTCGATTTGACTCTATTCTACTGGACCCGACTCTACTTAATTCTATTCTCTTCTTTCTCTTGTGTTCTGTTGTGTTGTAGTCTAGCCTCTGCTACCGTACCCTTCTCTACTCTAATCTATTCGATTCAACGCATTTCGACGCGATTCCATGTGATTAGGCTTGAATCGGCTCGATTTAGCTTTATTTGGCTTGAATTGGGTCAATTCGTCTCGATCCTGCTCAATTCAGCATAATTAGGCTCCAGTAAACCTTATTCAGCCCTGTTCAGCTCTACTCAACCCTTTCTACTTTATTTGTCTCTATTTGGCTCCATTCAACTCCATTCCACACCACTCTACTCTTTTCTACTCTATTCTATTCTGTTCTACCCTACCCTACTCTAATCTATTCTAATCGATTCGATTCATCACGATTTGTCTCCTTTCCTCTCCATTCGAATCGATTCGGCTTGAATTGGATCTATTCATCTATATTCTGCACTACCCGACTCTGACTATTCCACTCTACTCAACTCTACTCCGTTCTACTCTTGGTATTCTCTTCTGTTCTACTCTATTCTATTCTTCTGTGCCCTTCCCTACTGAATCCCAGTCTAACCTACACTACTCTAATCTATTCAATTTAATTCAATTCCATTCAGTTTGACACCATTCGACCCGATTTGAGACAATTCGACGGGATTCGGTGAGATTCCGCGAGATTTGATGCGTTTTGGTGGGATTTGATGGAATTCGACGAGATCCGATGCAATAGGATGCAATTAAGTGTGTTTTGGCTCGATTTTGCTGGGTTCAGTTTGTCTCTATTTGGCTCATTTCAGCTCCACTAGGCTCCATTCATCCCGAATCTGGTCGACTCAACTCGATTCGGCTCATTTTGGCCATATTTGGTCCTATTCAGCGTTATTCGGCTCTAGTCAACTCTTTTCTACTCTCTGCATCTGTGTTCGAATCCATTTGACTCCATTCCACACCATTCTATTCCGTTCTACACTACTGTATTCTACAAAACCCTCCCCCACCCTACCCTATCCTAATCTAGTCTGCTCTTTTCTAGTCTCCTTTTCTATTTTCTCAATTCCATCCTATGCTACTCTACCATACCCTGCACTAAGCTAACGTACCCTGACCTATGCTGTTCTATTCTATTTCCTTCTATTTTCTCTGTTCCACCGTATGCTTCCCTACCCTATGCTACCCCACCGTACCATACTCTACTACTTAGGGTTACTCAATAAGGGTCCTAATTAAGGGGAGTAGTTCGGGCAAGGGTACTCCTTAAGGCAAGTGTACTAGTTCAGGCTACTAGTTAAGGCCAGGGTACTAGTTAAGGCCAGGCTACTAGTTAAGGCATGGGTACTTGTTGAGGGTACTGGTTAAGGCAAGGGTACCAGTTCAGGTTACTTGTTAAGGACGTACTACTAGTGAAGGCAAGGGTACTAGTGAAGACTACTGGTTAAGGCAAGGGTACTAGATTAGGCTAAGAGTTCAGGCAAGGGTACTCGTTCAGCTTACTGACTTAGGGTACTCTTCAAGACTAGTTGTCTAGGCTACTGCTCTATGCCACTAGTCTAGCTGACTAGTCCAGCTTACTAGTCTAGGCTTCTACTCTAGCCTTCTCTTGTCTACTCTAATGTAGTCTACTTGCATCTACCCTAGTCTTCCTATCATAAACTACCCTACCCTAACCTATTCTAATCGATTCCATTTGATTCGATTCAAAGCATTTCGATGCGACCGGACACCATCACGCTTGAGTCGGCTCGATTCCGCAACATCAGCTCGATTCAGCTCGATTTGGCTCGAATCGCTTCAATTCAGCTCGTTTCCACTCGGTTCAGCCTTATTCGGCCCTATTTGGCTCGATTCGACTCTTTTCTACTCTATTTGTCTCTGTTCGACTCCATTTGACTCCACTCTTCTCCATTCTACGCTATTCTACTCTATTCTGTTCTACTCTACCCTACGATACTCCAATCTATTCGATTGGATGCGATTCGAAGCAATTCGGTGTGATTCATCTCGTTTTGTTTCCATTTGACTCGATTCGGCCAGAATTGGCTCTATTCAGCTATATCCTGCACTCTTTGACTCTATTGGACTCAATTCTACTCTGCTCTACTCTTGTCTGCTTTACTCTCTCTACTCTACCCTACTGTACTATATTCTATTCTGTACTATTCTGTTCTATTCTACCCACCCGCCCCTCCCCTACCCTTCCCTAATCTATTTGATTAGATTCGATGTGACGTATTTCCACGCGATTTGACGCGATTAGGCTTGAATCAGCTCGATTCAGTTCGAATCGGCTCTACTCGGCTCGACTTGGCTCCATTTCACTCCATTCGGCTCGATTAGGCTCGAATTCCATCGATTCTGCTGGATTCTGCTCAATTAGGCCTTATTTGGGCCTATTCGGCCCTATTCTGCTCTATTAGACTCTTTTGTACTCTATTCATATCTATCCGTCTCTATTGGACTCCGTTCAACTCCATTCCTCACTATTTTCCTCTCTTCTATTCTACCCTTCCCTACCCTAATCTCTTCTAATCGATTCGATTTGATTTGACGCGATTCGAAGCAACCGGACGTGATTCGTCTCGTTTTGTCTCCACTCGGCTCAATTCGGCTATGTTCTCTCTCTTTGACTCTATTCTATTCTGTTGTATTCTTTCTGTTCTGTTCTATTCTCTCCTATTCTGTTGTACTCTATTCTATTCTACCCTACCCGACCCAACGGCACCCCACCCGAACCTACCCTACTTTAATCTATTGGATTCAATTCGATTCCGTGCAAAGCGATTTGATAGGACTTGACTGGATTCGGCAAGATCTGAAGGGATTTGATGAGATTCCATGCGACTCGACGTGATTCAGTAGGATTCTCTGAGGTTTGACGCAATTCGAAGTTATTCGACGTGATTCGATGGGATTCGACACGATATGAAGCGATTTGACCTTGTTTGAGTCAAAACGATGTGACTCGACTCGATTCGACCTGATTCGATTCGACGCTGTTCGGTGACAGTCAGTGCGATTCTGCTTGATTCCGCTCGATTAGGTGTGATTCGGCAGTATACAGCTCTTTTCGGCTGTATTCAGCTCCATTCGTCTCTATTCAGCTTATTCGGCTCTATTCGACTGTATTCGACTCTACTCTTTTCCACTCGATTCTACTCGATTCTATTCCTTCTATTCTGTTCTAATCTCTTCTATTCCACTCTACTCTGTTCTATTCTCCCCTCCCCTCCCCTCCCCTTCTCTAATCTATACGTCTCGATTGGATTTGACGCGTTGAACGCGATTCGAGGCGATGAAGCTTGAATCGGCTCGATTCGGCTCGATTTGGCTCTATTCGGCTCAGTTAGGCTCCATTCAGCTTGTTTTGGCTTGAATCGCTTCGAATCTGCTCGATTTGGCCTTCTTCGGCCCTATTCTGCTCTATTCGACTCTTTTCTACTCTATTCGTTTCTACTTGACTCCATTCTACTCCATTCTATTCATTCCACACTATTCTACTTTATTCTGCTCTACCCTACCCAACACCACTCTAATTTACTCTACTTGCTTCTACACGATTCCTCTCATTTTGTCTGCATTTGGCTCTATTCAGCTCTATTCTACTCTTCTCTACTCTATTGTATTGTTTCTACTCTGTTCTGTACTATTCTACTCTATTCTACCCTACCCTATGCTACCCAACTCTAAGGTATTGTAATCCACTTGATTGGATTTGATTCAACCCATTTCAACGCGATTCGGCTCAATTTGGCTCTGTTCAAATCTATTCTACTCTACTCTATTCCCCTCTACTCCACTCTAGCCTACTCTTTTCTGTATTCGTTCTGTGTCGTTCGGTTCTATTTTGTTGTGTTCTGTTCTGTTTTATTCTATTCTACTCTATTCTACCCTACTCTAGCCTACCCGAACCTCCCCTAGTCTAGTCTATTCAATTGAATTCGAGAAATTTTGACGCGACTAGGGACCGAATCAGTGTGATTCATGTCCATTCGGCTCCATTTGTCTCGAATAGTGTCGATTCAGCTCGATTAGGCTCGATTTGGCTCCATTAGGCTCGATTCACTGGATTCGGCTCGATTTCGCTCAATTCAGCTCGATTTGGCCCTCTTTGGCCCTCTTCGCCTCTCTTCAGCTCTTTTCTACTCTACTCGATTCCATTGCACACCATTCTACTCCATTCTACGCTCTTCTACTATACCCTACTGTAATTGATTCGATGGGATTCGACGCCATTCGACGCGATTTGTCTCGTTTCGTCTCCATTCAGCTTGATTCGACTCTGTTCTACTCTACTCTCTTCTACTCTACACTATTCTGCTCTGCTCTACCCTTTTCTACTCTATTCTATTGTATCCTTTCCATTCTCTTCTACTGTGTTCAAGTCTACTCTATTCCATCCTACCCTAATCTAATCTATTCTACTGGATTCGATTCCACGCATCTCCATGCGATTCGGCTCAAATCGGCTCCTTTCCACTCCATTCATCCCCAATCGGCTCAAATCGGTTCGATTCAGCTCTAATCGGCTCCATTCGGCTCTAGTCAGCTCGAATAGGCTCTGTTCAGCTCTATTCGGCTCTATTAGACTCTACTCAACTCTATTATCTCTTTTCGACTCCACTCGACTCCATGCTACACCATTCTACTCCATCCTAAACTATTCTCTACTGTATTGTATTGTACTCTCCCGTACTGTAGTCTATTCTAATTGATTGGATTGGATTGGATTGGAACTGATCAGATGCAATGCAATTCGACCGGATTCGACGCGATACGGCACGATTCCACGGGATTCGGCGTGATTCGTCTTGGTTTCTATCCATTTAGCTCTTTTGGGCTCTATTTGGCTCTATTCGGCAATGTTCGACTCTACTCTACTCTACTCTTCTATACTCTGCTCTTCTCGACCCTATTCTTTCAGTTCTGTTCTCTTCTGTTCTGTTCTACTGCACTCTATTCTACCCTACCCTACCCTAACTTAGCCTACTGTAATCTGTTCTATGCTATTCGACACACTTGAATGGGATTCGACCTGATTCGGGTCATATCGGCTCGATTCATCTCCTTTCTGCTCCATTAAACTCGATTCGGTTCTATTCGGCTCTTTTCCACTCTATTCGGCTCTTTTTGGCAGTATTCGACTCTATTTGACTCTAGTCGACTCGATTCTTTCTGTTCTGTTCTATTCTACTCTATTCTATTCTTCTCTACCCTACCCTAACCCTACCTTCCCCACACTAATCTATTTGATTCAATTCGACACATTTCAAACGACTCGACATGATTCATCTCGATTCACCTTGAATTTGGTCAATTCGGCTGTATTCAGCTCTGTTTGGCTCTTTTCGGCTCTCTTCAACTCGATTTGACTCTATTCTACTGGACCCGACTCTACTTAATTCTATTCTCTTCTTTCTCTTGTGTTCTGTTGTGTTGTAGTCTAGCCTCTGCTACCGTACCCTTCTCTACTCTAATCTATTCGATTCAACGCATTTCGACGCGATTCCATGTGATTAGGCTTGAATCGGCTCGATTTAGCTTTATTTGGCTTGAATTGGGTCAATTCGTCTCGATCCTGCTCAATTCAGCATAATTAGGCTCCAGTAAACCTTATTCAGCCCTGTTCAGCTCTACTCAACCCTTTCTACTTTATTTGTCTCTATTTGGCTCCATTCAACTCCATTCCACACCACTCTACTCTTTTCTACTCTATTCTATTCTGTTCTACCCTACCCTACTCTAATCTATTCTAATCGATTCGATTCATCACGATTTGTCTCCTTTCCTCTCCATTCGAATCGATTCGGCTTGAATTGGATCTATTCATCTATATTCTGCACTACCCGACTCTGACTATTCCACTCTACTCAACTCTACTCCGTTCTACTCTTGGTATTCTCTTCTGTTCTACTCTATTCTATTCTTCTGTGCCCTTCCCTACTGAATCCCAGTCTAACCTACACTACTCTAATCTATTCAATTTAATTCAATTCCATTCAGTTTGACACCATTCGACCCGATTTGAGACAATTCGACGGGATTCGGTGAGATTCCGCGAGATTTGATGCGTTTTGGTGGGATTTGATGGAATTCGACGAGATCCGATGCAATAGGATGCAATTAAGTGTGTTTTGGCTCGATTTTGCTGGGTTCAGTTTGTCTCTATTTGGCTCATTTCAGCTCCACTAGGCTCCATTCATCCCGAATCTGGTCGACTCAACTCGATTCGGCTCATTTTGGCCATATTTGGTCCTATTCAGCGTTATTCGGCTCTAGTCAACTCTTTTCTACTCTCTGCATCTGTGTTCGAATCCATTTGACTCCATTCCACACCATTCTATTCCGTTCTACACTACTGTATTCTACAAAACCCTCCCCCACCCTACCCTATCCTAATCTAGTCTGCTCTTTTCTAGTCTCCTTTTCTATTTTCTCAATTCCATCCTATGCTACTCTACCATACCCTGCACTAAGCTAACGTACCCTGACCTATGCTGTTCTATTCTATTTCCTTCTATTTTCTCTGTTCCACCGTATGCTTCCCTACCCTATGCTACCCCACCGTACCATACTCTACTACTTAGGGTTACTCAATAAGGGTCCTAATTAAGGGGAGTAGTTCGGGCAAGGGTACTCCTTAAGGCAAGTGTACTAGTTCAGGCTACTAGTTAAGGCCAGGGTACTAGTTAAGGCCAGGCTACTAGTTAAGGCATGGGTACTTGTTGAGGGTACTGGTTAAGGCAAGGGTACCAGTTCAGGTTACTTGTTAAGGACGTACTACTAGTGAAGGCAAGGGTACTAGTGAAGACTACTGGTTAAGGCAAGGGTACTAGATTAGGCTAAGAGTTCAGGCAAGGGTACTCGTTCAGCTTACTGACTTAGGGTACTCTTCAAGACTAGTTGTCTAGGCTACTGCTCTATGCCACTAGTCTAGCTGACTAGTCCAGCTTACTAGTCTAGGCTTCTACTCTAGCCTTCTCTTGTCTACTCTAATGTAGTCTACTTGCATCTACCCTAGTCTTCCTATCATAAACTACCCTACCCTAACCTATTCTAATCGATTCCATTTGATTCGATTCAAAGCATTTCGATGCGACCGGACACCATCACGCTTGAGTCGGCTCGATTCCGCAACATCAGCTCGATTCAGCTCGATTTGTCTCGAATCGCTTCAATTCAGCTCGTTTCCACTCGGTTCAGCCTTATTCGGCCCTATTTGGCTCGATTCGACTCTTTTCTACTCTATTTGTCTCTGTTCGACTCCATTTGACTCCACTCTTCTCCATTCTACGCTATTCTACTCTATTCTGTTCTACTCTACCCTACGATACTCCAATCTATTCGATTGGATGCGATTCGAAGCAATTCGGTGTGATTCATCTCGTTTTGTTTCCATTTGACTCGATTCGGCCAGAATTGGCTCTATTCAGCTATATCCTGCACTCTTTGACTCTATTGGACTCAATTCTACTCTGCTCTACTCTTGTCTGCTTTACTCTCTCTACTCTACCCTACTGTACTATATTCTATTCTGTACTATTCTGTTCTATTCTACCCACCCGCCCCTCCCCTACCCTTCCCTAATCTATTTGATTAGATTCGATGTGACGTATTTCCACGCGATTTGACGCGATTAGGCTTGAATCAGCTCGATTCAGTTCGAATCGGCTCTACTCGGCTCGACTTGGCTCCATTTCACTCCATTCGGCTCGATTAGGCTCGAATTCCATCGATTCTGCTGGATTCTGCTCAATTAGGCCTTATTTGGGCCTATTCGGCCCTATTCTGCTCTATTAGACTCTTTTGTACTCTATTCATATCTATCCGTCTCTATTGGACTCCGTTCAACTCCATTCCTCACTATTTTCCTCTCTTCTATTCTACCCTTCCCTACCCTAATCTCTTCTAATCGATTCGATTTGATTTGACGCGATTCGAAGCAACCGGACGTGATTCGTCTCGTTTTGTCTCCACTCGGCTCAATTCGGCTATGTTCTCTCTCTTTGACTCTATTCTATTCTGTTGTATTCTTTCTGTTCTGTTCTATTCTCTCCTATTCTGTTGTACTCTATTCTATTCTACCCTACCCGACCCAACGGCACCCCACCCGAACCTACCCTACTTTAATCTATTGGATTCAATTCGATTCCGTGCAAAGCGATTTGATAGGACTTGACTGGATTCGGCAAGATCTGAAGGGATTTGATGAGATTCCATGCGACTCGACGTGATTCAGTAGGATTCTCTGAGGTTTGACGCAATTCGAAGTTATTCGACGTGATTCGATGGGATTCGACACGATATGAAGCGATTTGACCTTGTTTGAGTCAAAACGATGTGACTCGACTCGATTCGACCTGATTCGATTCGACGCTGTTCGGTGACAGTCAGTGCGATTCTGCTTGATTCCGCTCGATTAGGTGTGATTCGGCAGTATACAGCTCTTTTCGGCTGTATTCAGCTCCATTCGTCTCTATTCAGCTTATTCGGCTCTATTCGACTGTATTCGACTCTACTCTTTTCCACTCGATTCTACTCGATTCTATTCCTTCTATTCTGTTCTAATCTCTTCTATTCCACTCTACTCTGTTCTATTCTCCCCTCCCCTCCCCTCCCCTTCTCTAATCTATACGTCTCGATTGGATTTGACGCGTTGAACGCGATTCGAGGCGATGAAGCTTGAATCGGCTCGATTCGGCTCGATTTGGCTCTATTCGGCTCAGTTAGGCTCCATTCAGCTTGTTTTGGCTTCAATCGCTTCGAATCTGCTCGATTTGGCCTTCTTCGGCCCTATTCTGCTCTATTCGACTCTTTTCTACTCTATTCGTTTCTACTTGACTCCATTCTACTCCATTCTATTCATTCCACACTATTCTACTTTATTCTGCTCTACCCTACCCAACACCACTCTAATTTACTCTACTTGCTTCTACACGATTCCTCTCATTTTGTCTGCATTTGGCTCTATTCAGCTCTATTCTACTCTTCTCTACTCTATTGTATTGTTTCTACTCTGTTCTGTACTATTCTACTCTATTCTACCCTACCCTATGCTACCCAACTCTAAGGTATTGTAATCCACTTGATTGGATTTGATTCAACCCATTTCAACGCGATTCGGCTCAATTTGGCTCTGTTCAAATCTATTCTACTCTACTCTATTCCCCTCTACTCCACTCTAGCCTACTCTTTTCTGTATTCGTTCTGTGTCGTTCGGTTCTATTTTGTTGTGTTCTGTTCTGTTTTATTCTATTCTACTCTATTCTACCCTACTCTAGCCTACCCGAACCTCCCCTAGTCTAGTCTATTCAATTGAATTCGAGAAATTTTGACGCGACTAGGGACCGAATCAGTGTGATTCATGTCCATTCGGCTCCATTTGTCTCGAATAGTGTCGATTCAGCTCGATTAGGCTCGATTTGGCTCCATTAGGCTCGATTCACTGGATTCGGCTCGATTTCGCTCAATTCAGCTCGATTTGGCCCTCTTTGGCCCTCTTCGGCTCTATTCAGCTCTTTTCTACTCTACTCGATTCCATTGCACACCATTCTACTCCATTCTACGCTCTTCTACTATACCCTACTGTAATTGATTCGATGGGATTCGACGCCATTCGACGCGATTTGTCTCGTTTCGTCTCCATTCAGCTTGATTCGACTCTGTTCTACTCTACTCTATTCTACTCTACACTATTCTGCTCTGCTCTACCCTTTTCTACTCTATTCTATTGTATCCTTTCCATTCTCTTCTACTGTGTTCAAGTCTACTCTATTCCATCCTACCCTAATCTAATCTATTCTACTGGATTCGATTCCACGCATGTCCATGCGATTCGGCTCAAATCGGCTCCTTTCCACTCCATTCATCCCCAATCGGCTCAAATCGGTTCGATTCAGCTCTAATCGGCTCCATTCGGCTCTAGTCAGCTCGAATAGGCTCTGTTCAGCTCTATTCGGCTCTATTAGACTCTACTCAACTCTATTATCTCTTTTCGACTCCACTCGACTCCATGCTACACCATTCTACTCCATCCTAAACTATTCTCTACTGTATTGTATTGTACTCTCCCGTACTGTAGTCTATTCTAATTGATTGGATTGGATTGGATTGGAACTGATCAGATGCAATGCAATTCGACCGGATTCGACGCGATACGGCACGATTCCACGGGATTCGGCGTGATTCGTCTTGGTTTCTATCCATTTAGCTCTTTTGGGCTCTATTTGGCTCTATTCGGCAATGTTCGACTCTACTCTACTCTACTCTTCTATACTCTGCTCTTCTCGACCCTATTCTTTCAGTTCTGTTCTCTTCTGTTCTGTTCTACTGCACTCTATTCTACCCTACCCTACCCTAACTTAGCCTACTGTAATCTGTTCTATGCTATTCGACACACTTGAATGGGATTCGACCTGATTCGGGTCATATCGGCTCGATTCATCTCCTTTCTGCTCCATTAAACTCGATTCGGTTCTATTCGGCTCTTTTCCACTCTATTCGGCTCTTTTTGGCAGTATTCGACTCTATTTGACTCTAGTCGACTCGATTCTTTCTGTTCTGTTCTATTCTACTCTATTCTATTCTTCTCTACCCTACCCTAACCCTACCTTCCCCACACTAATCTATTTGATTCGATTCGACACATTTCAAACGACTCGACATGATTCATCTCGATTCACCTTGAATTTGGTCAATTCGGCTGTATTCAGCTCTGTTTGGCTCTTTTCGGCTCTCTTCAACTCGATTTGACTCTATTCTACTGGACCCGACTCTACTTAATTCTATTCTCTTCTTTCTCTTGTGTTCTGTTGTGTTGTAGTCTAGCCTCTGCTACCGTACCCTTCTCTACTCTAATCTATTCGATTCAACGCATTTCGACGCGATTCCATGTGATTAGGCTTGAATCGGCTCGATTTAGCTTTATTTGGCTTGAATTGGGTCAATTCGTCTCGATCCTGCTCAATTCAGCATAATTAGGCTCCAGTAAACCTTATTCAGCCCTGTTCAGCTCTACTCAACCCTTTCTACTTTATTTGTCTCTATTTGGCTCCATTCAACTCCATTCCACACCACTCTACTCTTTTCTACTCTATTCTATTCTGTTCTACCCTACCCTACTCTAATCTATTCTAATCGATTCGATTCATCACGATTTGTCTCCTTTCCTCTCCATTCGAATCGATTCGGCTTGAATTGGATCTATTCATCTATATTCTGCACTACCCGACTCTGACTATTCCACTCTACTCAACTCTACTCCGTTCTACTCTTGGTATTCTCTTCTGTTCTACTCTATTCTATTCTTCTGTGCCCTTCCCTACTGAATCCCAGTCTAACCTACACTACTCTAATCTATTCAATTTAATTCAATTCCATTCAGTTTGACACCATTCGACCCGATTTGAGACAATTCGACGGGATTCGGTGAGATTCCGCGAGATTTGATGCGTTTTGGTGGGATTTGATGGAATTCGACGAGATCCGATGCAATAGGATGCAATTAAGTGTGTTTTGGCTCGATTTTGCTGGGTTCAGTTTGTCTCTATTTGGCTCATTTCAGCTCCACTAGGCTCCATTCATCCCGAATCTGGTCGACTCAACTCGATTCGGCTCATTTTGGCCATATTTGGTCCTATTCAGCGTTATTCGGCTCTAGTCAACTCTTTTCTACTCTCTGCATCTGTGTTCGAATCCATTTGACTCCATTCCACACCATTCTATTCCGTTCTACACTACTGTATTCTACAAAACCCTCCCCCACCCTACCCTATCCTAATCTAGTCTGCTCTTTTCTAGTCTCCTTTTCTATTTTCTCAATTCCATCCTATGCTACTCTACCATACCCTGCACTAAGCTAACGTACCCTGACCTATGCTGTTCTATTCTATTTCCTTCTATTTTCTCTGTTCCACCGTATGCTTCCCTACCCTATGCTACCCCACCGTACCATACTCTACTACTTAGGGTTACTCAATAAGGGTCCTAATTAAGGGGAGTAGTTCGGGCAAGGGTACTCCTTAAGGCAAGTGTACTAGTTCAGGCTACTAGTTAAGGCCAGGGTACTAGTTAAGGCCAGGCTACTAGTTAAGGCATGGGTACTTGTTGAGGGTACTGGTTAAGGCAAGGGTACCAGTTCAGGTTACTTGTTAAGGACGTACTACTAGTGAAGGCAAGGGTACTAGTGAAGACTACTGGTTAAGGCAAGGGTACTAGATTAGGCTAAGAGTTCAGGCAAGGGTACTCGTTCAGCTTACTGACTTAGGGTACTCTTCAAGACTAGTTGTCTAGGCTACTGCTCTATGCCACTAGTCTAGCTGACTAGTCCAGCTTACTAGTCTAGGCTTCTACTCTAGCCTTCTCTTGTCTACTCTAATGTAGTCTACTTGCATCTACCCTAGTCTTCCTATCATAAACTACCCTACCCTAACCTATTCTAATCGATTCCATTTGATTCGATTCAAAGCATTTCGATGCGACCGGACACCATCACGCTTGAGTCGGCTCGATTCCGCAACATCAGCTCGATTCAGCTCGATTTGTCTCGAATCGCTTCAATTCAGCTCGTTTCCACTCGGTTCAGCCTTATTCGGCCCTATTTGGCTCGATTCGACTCTTTTCTACTCTATTTGTCTCTGTTCGACTCCATTTGACTCCACTCTTCTCCATTCTACGCTATTCTACTCTATTCTGTTCTACTCTACCCTACGATACTCCAATCTATTCGATTGGATGCGATTCGAAGCAATTCGGTGTGATTCATCTCGTTTTGTTTCCATTTGACTCGATTCGGCCAGAATTGGCTCTATTCAGCTATATCCTGCACTCTTTGACTCTATTGGACTCAATTCTACTCTGCTCTACTCTTGTCTGCTTTACTCTCTCTACTCTACCCTACTGTACTATATTCTATTCTGTACTATTCTGTTCTATTCTACCCACCCGCCCCTCCCCTACCCTTCCCTAATCTATTTGATTAGATTCGATGTGACGTATTTCCACGCGATTTGACGCGATTAGGCTTGAATCAGCTCGATTCAGTTCGAATCGGCTCTACTCGGCTCGACTTGGCTCCATTTCACTCCATTCGGCTCGATTAGGCTCGAATTCCATCGATTCTGCTGGATTCTGCTCAATTAGGCCTTATTTGGGCCTATTCGGCCCTATTCTGCTCTATTAGACTCTTTTGTACTCTATTCATATCTATCCGTCTCTATTGGACTCCGTTCAACTCCATTCCTCACTATTTTCCTCTCTTCTATTCTACCCTTCCCTACCCTAATCTCTTCTAATCGATTCGATTTGATTTGACGCGATTCGAAGCAACCGGACGTGATTCGTCTCGTTTTGTCTCCACTCGGCTCAATTCGGCTATGTTCTCTCTCTTTGACTCTATTCTATTCTGTTGTATTCTTTCTGTTCTGTTCTATTCTCTCCTATTCTGTTGTACTCTATTCTATTCTACCCTACCCGACCCAACGGCACCCCACCCGAACCTACCCTACTTTAATCTATTGGATTCAATTCGATTCCGTGCAAAGCGATTTGATAGGACTTGACTGGATTCGGCAAGATCTGAAGGGATTTGATGAGATTCCATGCGACTCGACGTGATTCAGTAGGATTCTCTGAGGTTTGACGCAATTCGAAGTTATTCGACGTGATTCGATGGGATTCGACACGATATGAAGCGATTTGACCTTGTTTGAGTCAAAACGATGTGACTCGACTCGATTCGACCTGATTCGATTCGACGCTGTTCGGTGACAGTCAGTGCGATTCTGCTTGATTCCGCTCGATTAGGTGTGATTCGGCAGTATACAGCTCTTTTCGGCTGTATTCAGCTCCATTCGTCTCTATTCAGCTTATTCGGCTCTATTCGACTGTATTCGACTCTACTCTTTTCCACTCGATTCTACTCGATTCTATTCCTTCTATTCTGTTCTAATCTCTTCTATTCCACTCTACTCTGTTCTATTCTCCCCTCCCCTCCCCTCCCCTTCTCTAATCTATACGTCTCGATTGGATTTGACGCGTTGAACGCGATTCGAGGCGATGAAGCTTGAATCGGCTCGATTCGGCTCGATTTGGCTCTATTCGGCTCAGTTAGGCTCCATTCAGCTTGTTTTGGCTTCAATCGCTTCGAATCTGCTCGATTTGGCCTTCTTCGGCCCTATTCTGCTCTATTCGACTCTTTTCTACTCTATTCGTTTCTACTTGACTCCATTCTACTCCATTCTATTCATTCCACACTATTCTACTTTATTCTGCTCTACCCTACCCAACACCACTCTAATTTACTCTACTTGCTTCTACACGATTCCTCTCATTTTGTCTGCATTTGGCTCTATTCAGCTCTATTCTACTCTTCTCTACTCTATTGTATTGTTTCTACTCTGTTCTGTACTATTCTACTCTATTCTACCCTACCCTATGCTACCCAACTCTAAGGTATTGTAATCCACTTGATTGGATTTGATTCAACCCATTTCAACGCGATTCGGCTCAATTTGGCTCTGTTCAAATCTATTCTACTCTACTCTATTCCCCTCTACTCCACTCTAGCCTACTCTTTTCTGTATTCGTTCTGTGTCGTTCGGTTCTATTTTGTTGTGTTCTGTTCTGTTTTATTCTATTCTACTCTATTCTACCCTACTCTAGCCTACCCGAACCTCCCCTAGTCTAGTCTATTCAATTGAATTCGAGAAATTTTGACGCGACTAGGGACCGAATCAGTGTGATTCATGTCCATTCGGCTCCATTTGTCTCGAATAGTGTCGATTCAGCTCGATTAGGCTCGATTTGGCTCCATTAGGCTCGATTCACTGGATTCGGCTCGATTTCGCTCAATTCAGCTCGATTTGGCCCTCTTTGGCCCTCTTCGGCTCTATTCAGCTCTTTTCTACTCTACTCGATTCCATTGCACACCATTCTACTCCATTCTACGCTCTTCTACTATACCCTACTGTAATTGATTCGATGGGATTCGACGCCATTCGACGCGATTTGTCTCGTTTCGTCTCCATTCAGCTTGATTCGACTCTGTTCTACTCTACTCTATTCTACTCTACACTATTCTGCTCTGCTCTACCCTTTTCTACTCTATTCTATTGTATCCTTTCCATTCTCTTCTACTGTGTTCAAGTCTACTCTATTCCATCCTACCCTAATCTAATCTATTCTACTGGATTCGATTCCACGCATGTCCATGCGATTCGGCTCAAATCGGCTCCTTTCCACTCCATTCATCCCCAATCGGCTCAAATCGGTTCGATTCAGCTCTAATCGGCTCCATTCGGCTCTAGTCAGCTCGAATAGGCTCTGTTCAGCTCTATTCGGCTCTATTAGACTCTACTCAACTCTATTATCTCTTTTCGACTCCACTCGACTCCATGCTACACCATTCTACTCCATCCTAAACTATTCTCTACTGTATTGTATTGTACTCTCCCGTACTGTAGTCTATTCTAATTGATTGGATTGGATTGGATTGGAACTGATCAGATGCAATGCAATTCGACCGGATTCGACGCGATACGGCACGATTCCACGGGATTCGGCGTGATTCGTCTTGGTTTCTATCCATTTAGCTCTTTTGGGCTCTATTTGGCTCTATTCGGCAATGTTCGACTCTACTCTACTCTACTCTTCTATACTCTGCTCTTCTCGACCCTATTCTTTCAGTTCTGTTCTCTTCTGTTCTGTTCTACTGCACTCTATTCTACCCTACCCTACCCTAACTTAGCCTACTGTAATCTGTTCTATGCTATTCGACACACTTGAATGGGATTCGACCTGATTCGGGTCATATCGGCTCGATTCATCTCCTTTCTGCTCCATTAAACTCGATTCGGTTCTATTCGGCTCTTTTCCACTCTATTCGGCTCTTTTTGGCAGTATTCGACTCTATTTGACTCTAGTCGACTCGATTCTTTCTGTTCTGTTCTATTCTACTCTATTCTATTCTTCTCTACCCTACCCTAACCCTACCTTCCCCACACTAATCTATTTGATTCGATTCGACACATTTCAAACGACTCGACATGATTCATCTCGATTCACCTTGAATTTGGTCAATTCGGCTGTATTCAGCTCTGTTTGGCTCTTTTCGGCTCTCTTCAACTCGATTTGACTCTATTCTACTGGACCCGACTCTACTTAATTCTATTCTCTTCTTTCTCTTGTGTTCTGTTGTGTTGTAGTCTAGCCTCTGCTACCGTACCCTTCTCTACTCTAATCTATTCGATTCAACGCATTTCGACGCGATTCCATGTGATTAGGCTTGAATCGGCTCGATTTAGCTTTATTTGGCTTGAATTGGGTCAATTCGTCTCGATCCTGCTCAATTCAGCATAATTAGGCTCCAGTAAACCTTATTCAGCCCTGTTCAGCTCTACTCAACCCTTTCTACTTTATTTGTCTCTATTTGGCTCCATTCAACTCCATTCCACACCACTCTACTCTTTTCTACTCTATTCTATTCTGTTCTACCCTACCCTACTCTAATCTATTCTAATCGATTCGATTCATCACGATTTGTCTCCTTTCCTCTCCATTCGAATCGATTCGGCTTGAATTGGATCTATTCATCTATATTCTGCACTACCCGACTCTGACTATTCCACTCTACTCAACTCTACTCCGTTCTACTCTTGGTATTCTCTTCTGTTCTACTCTATTCTATTCTTCTGTGCCCTTCCCTACTGAATCCCAGTCTAACCTACACTACTCTAATCTATTCAATTTAATTCAATTCCATTCAGTTTGACACCATTCGACCCGATTTGAGACAATTCGACGGGATTCGGTGAGATTCCGCGAGATTTGATGCGTTTTGGTGGGATTTGATGGAATTCGACGAGATCCGATGCAATAGGATGCAATTAAGTGTGTTTTGGCTCGATTTTGCTGGGTTCAGTTTGTCTCTATTTGGCTCATTTCAGCTCCACTAGGCTCCATTCATCCCGAATCTGGTCGACTCAACTCGATTCGGCTCATTTTGGCCATATTTGGTCCTATTCAGCGTTATTCGGCTCTAGTCAACTCTTTTCTACTCTCTGCATCTGTGTTCGAATCCATTTGACTCCATTCCACACCATTCTATTCCGTTCTACACTACTGTATTCTACAAAACCCTCCCCCACCCTACCCTATCCTAATCTAGTCTGCTCTTTTCTAGTCTCCTTTTCTATTTTCTCAATTCCATCCTATGCTACTCTACCATACCCTGCACTAAGCTAACGTACCCTGACCTATGCTGTTCTATTCTATTTCCTTCTATTTTCTCTGTTCCACCGTATGCTTCCCTACCCTATGCTACCCCACCGTACCATACTCTACTACTTAGGGTTACTCAATAAGGGTCCTAATTAAGGGGAGTAGTTCGGGCAAGGGTACTCCTTAAGGCAAGTGTACTAGTTCAGGCTACTAGTTAAGGCCAGGGTACTAGTTAAGGCCAGGCTACTAGTTAAGGCATGGGTACTTGTTGAGGGTACTGGTTAAGGCAAGGGTACCAGTTCAGGTTACTTGTTAAGGACGTACTACTAGTGAAGGCAAGGGTACTAGTGAAGACTACTGGTTAAGGCAAGGGTACTAGATTAGGCTAAGAGTTCAGGCAAGGGTACTCGTTCAGCTTACTGACTTAGGGTACTCTTCAAGACTAGTTGTCTAGGCTACTGCTCTATGCCACTAGTCTAGCTGACTAGTCCAGCTTACTAGTCTAGGCTTCTACTCTAGCCTTCTCTTGTCTACTCTAATGTAGTCTACTTGCATCTACCCTAGTCTTCCTATCATAAACTACCCTACCCTAACCTATTCTAATCGATTCCATTTGATTCGATTCAAAGCATTTCGATGCGACCGGACACCATCACGCTTGAGTCGGCTCGATTCCGCAACATCAGCTCGATTCAGCTCGATTTGGCTCGAATCGCTTCAATTCAGCTCGTTTCCACTCGGTTCAGCCTTATTCGGCCCTATTTGGCTCGATTCGACTCTTTTCTACTCTATTTGTCTCTGTTCGACTCCATTTGACTCCACTCTTCTCCATTCTACGCTATTCTACTCTATTCTGTTCTACTCTACCCTACGATACTCCAATCTATTCGATTGGATGCGATTCGAAGCAATTCGGTGTGATTCATCTCGTTTTGTTTCCATTTGACTCGATTCGGCCAGAATTGGCTCTATTCAGCTATATCCTGCACTCTTTGACTCTATTGGACTCAATTCTACTCTGCTCTACTCTTGTCTGCTTTACTCTCTCTACTCTACCCTACTGTACTATATTCTATTCTGTACTATTCTGTTCTATTCTACCCACCCGCCCCTCCCCTACCCTTCCCTAATCTATTTGATTAGATTCGATGTGACGTATTTCCACGCGATTTGACGCGATTAGGCTTGAATCAGCTCGATTCAGTTCGAATCGGCTCTACTCGGCTCGACTTGGCTCCATTTCACTCCATTCGGCTCGATTAGGCTCGAATTCCATCGATTCTGCTGGATTCTGCTCAATTAGGCCTTATTTGGGCCTATTCGGCCCTATTCTGCTCTATTAGACTCTTTTGTACTCTATTCATATCTATCCGTCTCTATTGGACTCCGTTCAACTCCATTCCTCACTATTTTCCTCTCTTCTATTCTACCCTTCCCTACCCTAATCTCTTCTAATCGATTCGATTTGATTTGACGCGATTCGAAGCAACCGGACGTGATTCGTCTCGTTTTGTCTCCACTCGGCTCAATTCGGCTATGTTCTCTCTCTTTGACTCTATTCTATTCTGTTGTATTCTTTCTGTTCTGTTCTATTCTCTCCTATTCTGTTGTACTCTATTCTATTCTACCCTACCCGACCCAACGGCACCCCACCCGAACCTACCCTACTTTAATCTATTGGATTCAATTCGATTCCGTGCAAAGCGATTTGATAGGACTTGACTGGATTCGGCAAGATCTGAAGGGATTTGATGAGATTCCATGCGACTCGACGTGATTCAGTAGGATTCTCTGAGGTTTGACGCAATTCGAAGTTATTCGACGTGATTCGATGGGATTCGACACGATATGAAGCGATTTGACCTTGTTTGAGTCAAAACGATGTGACTCGACTCGATTCGACCTGATTCGATTCGACGCTGTTCGGTGACAGTGCGATTCTGCTTGATTCCGCTCGATTAGGTGTGATTCGGCAGTATACAGCTCTTTTCGGCTGTATTCAGCTCCATTCGTCTCTATTCAGCTTATTCGGCTCTATTCGACTGTATTCGACTCTACTCTTTTCCACTCGATTCTACTCGATTCTATTCCTTCTATTCTGTTCTAATCTCTTCTATTCCACTCTACTCTGTTCTATTCTCCCCTCCCCTCCCCTCCCCTTCTCTAATCTATACGTCTCGATTGGATTTGACGCGTTGAACGCGATTCGAGGCGATGAAGCTTGAATCGGCTCGATTCGGCTCGATTTGGCTCTATTCGGCTCAGTTAGGCTCCATTCAGCTTGTTTTGGCTTGAATCGCTTCGAATCTGCTCGATTTGGCCTTCTTCGGCCCTATTCTGCTCTATTCGACTCTTTTCTACTCTATTCGTTTCTACTTGACTCCATTCTACTCCATTCTATTCATTCCACACTATTCTACTTTATTCTGCTCTACCCTACCCAACACCACTCTAATTTACTCTACTTGCTTCTACACGATTCCTCTCATTTTGTCTGCATTTGGCTCTATTCAGCTCTATTCTACTCTTCTCTACTCTATTGTATTGTTTCTACTCTGTTCTGTACTATTCTACTCTATTCTACCCTACCCTATGCTACCCAACTCTAAGGTATTGTAATCCACTTGATTGGATTTGATTCAACCCATTTCAACGCGATTCGGCTCAATTTGGCTCTGTTCAAATCTATTCTACTCTACTCTATTCCCCTCTACTCCACTCTAGCCTACTCTTTTCTGTATTCGTTCTGTGTCGTTCGGTTCTATTTTGTTGTGTTCTGTTCTGTTTTATTCTATTCTACTCTATTCTACCCTACTCTAGCCTACCCGAACCTCCCCTAGTCTAGTCTATTCAATTGAATTCGAGAAATTTTGACGCGACTAGGGACCGAATCAGTGTGATTCATGTCCATTCGGCTCCATTTGTCTCGAATAGTGTCGATTCAGCTCGATTAGGCTCGATTTGGCTCCATTAGGCTCGATTCACTGGATTCGGCTCGATTTCGCTCAATTCAGCTCGATTTGGCCCTCTTTGGCCCTATTCGGCTCTATTCAGCTCTTTTCTACTCTACTCGATTCCATTGCACACCATTCTACTCCATTCTACGCTCTTCTACTATACCCTACTGTAATTGATTCGATGGGATTCGACGCCATTCGACGCGATTTGTCTCGTTTCGTCTCCATTCAGCTTGATTCGACTCTGTTCTACTCTACTCTATTCTACTCTACACTATTCTGCTCTGCTCTACCCTTTTCTACTCTATTCTATTGTATCCTTTCCATTCTCTTCTACTGTGTTCAAGTCTACTCTATTCCATCCTACCCTAATCTAATCTATTCTACTGGATTCGATTCCACGCATCTCCATGCGATTCGGCTCAAATCGGCTCCTTTCCACTCCATTCATCCCCAATCGGCTCAAATCGGTTCGATTCAGCTCTAATCGGCTCCATTCGGCTCTAGTCAGCTCGAATAGGCTCTGTTCAGCTCTATTCGGCTCTATTAGACTCTACTCAACTCTATTATCTCTTTTCGACTCCACTCGACTCCATGCTACACCATTCTACTCCATCCTAAACTATTCTCTACTGTATTGTATTGTACTCTCCCGTACTGTAGTCTATTCTAATTGATTGGATTGGATTGGATTGGAACTGATCAGATGCAATGCAATTCGACCGGATTCGACGCGATACGGCACGATTCCACGGGATTCGGCGTGATTCGTCTTGGTTTCTATCCATTTAGCTCTTTTGGGCTCTATTTGGCTCTATTCGGCAATGTTCGACTCTACTCTACTCTACTCTTCTATACTCTGCTCTTCTCGACCCTATTCTTTCAGTTCTGTTCTCTTCTGTTCTGTTCTACTGCACTCTATTCTACCCTACCCTACCCTAACTTAGCCTACTGTAATCTGTTCTATGCTATTCGACACACTTGAATGGGATTCGACCTGATTCGGGTCATATCGGCTCGATTCATCTCCTTTCTGCTCCATTAAACTCGATTCGGTTCTATTCGGCTCTTTTCCACTCTATTCGGCTCTTTTTGGCAGTATTCGACTCTATTTGACTCTAGTCGACTCGATTCTTTCTGTTCTGTTCTATTCTACTCTATTCTATTCTTCTCTACCCTACCCTAACCCTACCTTCCCCACACTAATCTATTTGATTCGATTCGACACATTTCAAACGACTCGACATGATTCATCTCGATTCACCTTGAATTTGGTCAATTCGGCTGTATTCAGCTCTGTTTGGCTCTTTTCGGCTCTCTTCAACTCGATTTGACTCTATTCTACTGGACCCGACTCTACTTAATTCTATTCTCTTCTTTCTCTTGTGTTCTGTTGTGTTGTAGTCTAGCCTCTGCTACCGTACCCTTCTCTACTCTAATCTATTCGATTCAACGCATTTCGACGCGATTCCATGTGATTAGGCTTGAATCGGCTCGATTTAGCTTTATTTGGCTTGAATTGGGTCAATTCGTCTCGATCCTGCTCAATTCAGCATAATTAGGCTCCAGTAAACCTTATTCAGCCCTGTTCAGCTCTACTCAACCCTTTCTACTTTATTTGTCTCTATTTGGCTCCATTCAACTCCATTCCACACCACTCTACTCTTTTCTACTCTATTCTATTCTGTTCTACCCTACCCTACTCTAATCTATTCTAATCGATTCGATTCATCACGATTTGTCTCCTTTCCTCTCCATTCGAATCGATTCGGCTTGAATTGGATCTATTCATCTATATTCTGCACTACCCGACTCTGACTATTCCACTCTACTCAACTCTACTCCGTTCTACTCTTGGTATTCTCTTCTGTTCTACTCTATTCTATTCTTCTGTGCCCTTCCCTACTGAATCCCAGTCTAACCTACACTACTCTAATCTATTCAATTTAATTCAATTCCATTCAGTTTGACACCATTCGACCCGATTTGAGACAATTCGACGGGATTCGGTGAGATTCCGCGAGATTTGATGCGTTTTGGTGGGATTTGATGGAATTCGACGAGATCCGATGCAATAGGATGCAATTAAGTGTGTTTTGGCTCGATTTTGCTGGGTTCAGTTTGTCTCTATTTGGCTCATTTCAGCTCCACTAGGCTCCATTCATCCCGAATCTGGTCGACTCAACTCGATTCGGCTCATTTTGGCCATATTTGGTCCTATTCAGCGTTATTCGGCTCTATTCAACTCTTTTCTACTCTCTGCATCTGTGTTCGAATCCATTTGACTCCATTCCACACCATTCTATTCCGTTCTACACTACTGTATTCTACAAAACCCTCCCCCACCCTACCCTATCCTAATCTAGTCTGCTCTTTTCTAGTCTCCTTTTCTATTTTCTCAATTCCATCCTATGCTACTCTACCATACCCTGCACTAAGCTAACGTACCCTGACCTATGCTGTTCTATTCTATTTCCTTCTATTTTCTCTGTTCCACCGTATGCTTCCCTACCCTATGCTACCCCACCGTACCATACTCTACTACTTAGGGTTACTCAATAAGGGTCCTAATTAAGGGGAGTAGTTCGGGCAAGGGTACTCCTTAAGGCAAGTGTACTAGTTCAGGCTACTAGTTAAGGCCAGGGTACTAGTTAAGGCCAGGCTACTAGTTAAGGCATGGGTACTTGTTGAGGGTACTGGTTAAGGCAAGGGTACCAGTTCAGGTTACTTGTTAAGGACGTACTACTAGTGAAGGCAAGGGTACTAGTGAAGACTACTGGTTAAGGCAAGGGTACTAGATTAGGCTAAGAGTTCAGGCAAGGGTACTCGTTCAGCTTACTGACTTAGGGTACTCTTCAAGACTAGTTGTCTAGGCTACTGCTCTATGCCACTAGTCTAGCTGACTAGTCCAGCTTACTAGTCTAGGCTTCTACTCTAGCCTTCTCTTGTCTACTCTAATGTAGTCTACTTGCATCTACCCTAGTCTTCCTATCATAAACTACCCTACCCTAACCTATTCTAATCGATTCCATTTGATTCGATTCAAAGCATTTCGATGCGACCGGACACCATCACGCTTGAGTCGGCTCGATTCCGCAACATCAGCTCGATTCAGCTCGATTTGTCTCGAATCGCTTCAATTCAGCTCGTTTCCACTCGGTTCAGCCTTATTCGGCCCTATTTGGCTCGATTCGACTCTTTTCTACTCTATTTGTCTCTGTTCGACTCCATTTGACTCCACTCTTCTCCATTCTACGCTATTCTACTCTATTCTGTTCTACTCTACCCTACGATACTCCAATCTATTCGATTGGATGCGATTCGAAGCAATTCGGTGTGATTCATCTCGTTTTGTTTCCATTTGACTCGATTCGGCCAGAATTGGCTCTATTCAGCTATATCCTGCACTCTTTGACTCTATTGGACTCAATTCTACTCTGCTCTACTCTTGTCTGCTTTACTCTCTCTACTCTACCCTACTGTACTATATTCTATTCTGTACTATTCTGTTCTATTCTACCCACCCGCCCCTCCCCTACCCTTCCCTAATCTATTTGATTAGATTCGATGTGACGTATTTCCACGCGATTTGACGCGATTAGGCTTGAATCAGCTCGATTCAGTTCGAATCGGCTCTACTCGGCTCGACTTGGCTCCATTTCACTCCATTCGGCTCGATTAGGCTCGAATTCCATCGATTCTGCTGGATTCTGCTCAATTAGGCCTTATTTGGGCCTATTCGGCCCTATTCTGCTCTATTAGACTCTTTTGTACTCTATTCATATCTATCCGTCTCTATTGGACTCCGTTCAACTCCATTCCTCACTATTTTCCTCTCTTCTATTCTACCCTTCCCTACCCTAATCTCTTCTAATCGATTCGATTTGATTTGACGCGATTCGAAGCAACCGGACGTGATTCGTCTCGTTTTGTCTCCACTCGGCTCAATTCGGCTATGTTCTCTCTCTTTGACTCTATTCTATTCTGTTGTATTCTTTCTGTTCTGTTCTATTCTCTCCTATTCTGTTGTACTCTATTCTATTCTACCCTACCCGACCCAACGGCACCCCACCCGAACCTACCCTACTTTAATCTATTGGATTCAATTCGATTCCGTGCAAAGCGATTTGATAGGACTTGACTGGATTCGGCAAGATCTGAAGGGATTTGATGAGATTCCATGCGACTCGACGTGATTCAGTAGGATTCTCTGAGGTTTGACGCAATTCGAAGTTATTCGACGTGATTCGATGGGATTCGACACGATATGAAGCGATTTGACCTTGTTTGAGTCAAAACGATGTGACTCGACTCGATTCGACCTGATTCGATTCGACGCTGTTCGGTGACAGTCAGTGCGATTCTGCTTGATTCCGCTCGATTAGGTGTGATTCGGCAGTATACAGCTCTTTTCGGCTGTATTCAGCTCCATTCGTCTCTATTCAGCTTATTCGGCTCTATTCGACTGTATTCGACTCTACTCTTTTCCACTCGATTCTACTCGATTCTATTCCTTCTATTCTGTTCTAATCTCTTCTATTCCACTCTACTCTGTTCTATTCTCCCCTCCCCTCCCCTCCCCTTCTCTAATCTATACGTCTCGATTGGATTTGACGCGTTGAACGCGATTCGAGGCGATGAAGCTTGAATCGGCTCGATTCGGCTCGATTTGGCTCTATTCGGCTCAGTTAGGCTCCATTCAGCTTGTTTTGGCTTGAATCGCTTCGAATCTGCTCGATTTGGCCTTCTTCGGCCCTATTCTGCTCTATTCGACTCTTTTCTACTCTATTCGTTTCTACTTGACTCCATTCTACTCCATTCTATTCATTCCACACTATTCTACTTTATTCTGCTCTACCCTACCCAACACCACTCTAATTTACTCTACTTGCTTCTACACGATTCCTCTCATTTTGTCTGCATTTGGCTCTATTCAGCTCTATTCTACTCTTCTCTACTCTATTGTATTGTTTCTACTCTGTTCTGTACTATTCTACTCTATTCTACCCTACCCTATGCTACCCAACTCTAAGGTATTGTAATCCACTTGATTGGATTTGATTCAACCCATTTCAACGCGATTCGGCTCAATTTGGCTCTGTTCAAATCTATTCTACTCTACTCTATTCCCCTCTACTCCACTCTAGCCTACTCTTTTCTGTATTCGTTCTGTGTCGTTCGGTTCTATTTTGTTGTGTTCTGTTCTGTTTTATTCTATTCTACTCTATTCTACCCTACTCTAGCCTACCCGAACCTCCCCTAGTCTAGTCTATTCAATTGAATTCGAGAAATTTTGACGCGACTAGGGACCGAATCAGTGTGATTCATGTCCATTCGGCTCCATTTGTCTCGAATAGTGTCGATTCAGCTCGATTAGGCTCGATTTGGCTCCATTAGGCTCGATTCACTGGATTCGGCTCGATTTCGCTCAATTCAGCTCGATTTGGCCCTCTTTGGCCCTATTCGGCTCTATTCAGCTCTTTTCTACTCTACTCGATTCCATTGCACACCATTCTACTCCATTCTACGCTCTTCTACTATACCCTACTGTAATTGATTCGATGGGATTCGACGCCATTCGACGCGATTTGTCTCGTTTCGTCTCCATTCAGCTTGATTCGACTCTGTTCTACTCTACTCTATTCTACTCTACACTATTCTGCTCTGCTCTACCCTTTTCTACTCTATTCTATTGTATCCTTTCCATTCTCTTCTACTGTGTTCAAGTCTACTCTATTCCATCCTACCCTAATCTAATCTATTCTACTGGATTCGATTCCACGCATCTCCATGCGATTCGGCTCAAATCGGCTCCTTTCCACTCCATTCATCCCCAATCGGCTCAAATCGGTTCGATTCAGCTCTAATCGGCTCCATTCGGCTCTAGTCAGCTCGAATAGGCTCTGTTCAGCTCTATTCGGCTCTATTAGACTCTACTCAACTCTATTATCTCTTTTCGACTCCACTCGACTCCATGCTACACCATTCTACTCCATCCTAAACTATTCTCTACTGTATTGTATTGTACTCTCCCGTACTGTAGTCTATTCTAATTGATTGGATTGGATTGGATTGGAACTGATCAGATGCAATGCAATTCGACCGGATTCGACGCGATACGGCACGATTCCACGGGATTCGGCGTGATTCGTCTTGGTTTCTATCCATTTAGCTCTTTTGGGCTCTATTTGGCTCTATTCGGCAATGTTCGACTCTACTCTACTCTTCTATACTCTGCTCTTCTCGACCCTATTCTTTCAGTTCTGTTCTCTTCTGTTCTGTTCTACTGCACTCTATTCTACCCTACCCTACCCTAACTTAGCCTACTGTAATCTGTTCTATGCTATTCGACACACTTGAATGGGATTCGACCTGATTCGGGTCATATCGGCTCGATTCATCTCCTTTCTGCTCCATTAAACTCGATTCGGTTCTATTCGGCTCTTTTCCACTCTATTCGGCTCTTTTTGGCAGTATTCGACTCTATTTGACTCTAGTCGACTCGATTCTTTCTGTTCTGTTCTATTCTACTCTATTCTATTCTTCTCTACCCTACCCTAACCCTACCTTCCCCACACTAATCTATTTGATTCGATTCGACACATTTCAAACGACTCGACATGATTCATCTCGATTCACCTTGAATTTGGTCAATTCGGCTGTATTCAGCTCTGTTTGGCTCTTTTCGGCTCTCTTCAACTCGATTTGACTCTATTCTACTGGACCCGACTCTACTTAATTCTATTCTCTTCTTTCTCTTGTGTTCTGTTGTGTTGTAGTCTAGCCTCTGCTACCGTACCCTTCTCTACTCTAATCTATTCGATTCAACGCATTTCGACGCGATTCCATGTGATTAGGCTTGAATCGGCTCGATTTAGCTTTATTTGGCTTGAATTGGGTCAATTCGTCTCGATCCTGCTCAATTCAGCATAATTAGGCTCCAGTAAACCTTATTCAGCCCTGTTCAGCTCTACTCAACCCTTTCTACTTTATTTGTCTCTATTTGGCTCCATTCAACTCCATTCCACACCACTCTACTCTTTTCTACTCTATTCTATTCTGTTCTACCCTACCCTACTCTAATCTATTCTAATCGATTCGATTCATCACGATTTGTCTCCTTTCCTCTCCATTCGAATCGATTCGGCTTGAATTGGATCTATTCATCTATATTTTGCACTACCCGACTCTGACTATTCCACTCTACTCAACTCTACTCCGTTCTACTCTTGGTATTCTCTTCTGTTCTACTCTATTCTATTCTTCTGTGCCCTTCCCTACTGAATCCCAGTCTAACCTACACTACTCTAATCTATTCAATTTAATTCAATTCCATTCAGTTTGACACCATTCGACCCGATTTGAGACAATTCGACGGGATTCGGTGAGATTCCGCGAGATTTGATGCGTTTTGGTGGGATTTGATGGAATTCGACGAGATCCGATGCAATAGGATGCAATTAAGTGTGTTTTGGCTCGATTTTGCTGGGTTCAGTTTGTCTCTATTTGGCTCATTTCAGCTCCACTAGGCTCCATTCATCCCGAATCTGGTCGACTCAACTCGATTCGGCTCATTTTGGCCATATTTGGTCCTATTCAGCGTTATTCGGCTCTATTCAACTCTTTTCTACTCTCTGCATCTGTGTTCGAATCCATTTGACTCCATTCCACACCATTCTATTCCGTTCTACACTACTGTATTCTACAAAACCCTCCCCCACCCTACCCTATCCTAATCTAGTCTGCTCTTTTCTAGTCTCCTTTTCTATTTTCTCAATTCCATCCTATGCTACTCTACCATACCCTGCACTAAGCTAACGTACCCTGACCTATGCTGTTCTATTCTATTTCCTTCTATTTTCTCTGTTCCACCGTATGCTTCCCTACCCTATGCTACCCCACCGTACCATACTCTACTACTTAGGGTTACTCAATAAGGGTCCTAATTAAGGGGAGTAGTTCGGGCAAGGGTACTCCTTAAGGCAAGTGTACTAGTTCAGGCTACTAGTTAAGGCCAGGGTACTAGTTAAGGCCAGGCTACTAGTTAAGGCATGGGTACTTGTTGAGGGTACTGGTTAAGGCAAGGGTACCAGTTCAGGTTACTTGTTAAGGACGTACTACTAGTGAAGGCAAGGGTACTAGTGAAGACTACTGGTTAAGGCAAGGGTACTAGATTAGGCTAAGAGTTCAGGCAAGGGTACTCGTTCAGATTACTGACTTAGGGTACTCTTCAAGACTAGTTGTCTAGGCTACTGCTCTATGCCACTAGTCTAGCTGACTAGTCCAGCTTACTAGTCTAGGCTTCTACTCTAGCCTTCTCTTGTCTACTCTAATGTAGTCTACTTGCATCTACCCTAGTCTTCCTATCATAAACTACCCTACCCTAACCTATTCTAATCGATTCCATTTGATTCGATTCAAAGCATTTCGATGCGACCGGACACCATCACGCTTGAGTCGGCTCGATTCCGCAACATCAGCTCGATTCAGCTCGATTTGGCTCGAATCGCTTCAATTCAGCTCGTTTCCACTCGGTTCAGCCTTATTCGGCCCTATTTGGCTCGATTCGACTCTTTTCTACTCTATTTGTCTCTGTTCGACTCCATTTGACTCCACTCTTCTCCATTCTACGCTATTCTACTCTATTCTGTTCTACTCTACCCTACGATACTCCAATCTATTCGATTGGATGCGATTCGAAGCAATTTGGTGTGATTCATCTCGTTTTGTTTCCATTTGACTCGATTCGGCCAGAATTGGCTCTATTCAGCTATATCCTGCACTCTTTGACTCTATTGGACTCAATTCTACTCTGCTCTACTCTTGTCTGCTTTACTCTCTCTACTCTACCCTACTGTACTATATTCTATTCTGTACTATTCTGTTCTATTCTACCCACCCGCCCCTCCCCTACCCTTCCCTAATCTATTTGATTAGATTCGATGTGACGTATTTCCACGCGATTTGACGCGATTAGGCTTGAATCAGCTCGATTCAGTTCGAATCGGCTCTACTCGGCTCGACTTGGCTCCATTTCACTCCATTCGGCTCGATTAGGCTCGAATTCCATCGATTCTGCTGGATTCTGCTCAATTAGGCCTTATTTGGGCCTATTCGGCCCTATTCTGCTCTATTAGACTCTTTTGTACTCTATTCATATCTATCCGTCTCTATTGGACTCCGTTCAACTCCATTCCTCACTATTTTCCTCTCTTCTATTCTACCCTTCCCTACCCTAATCTCTTCTAATCGATTCGATTTGATTTGACGCGATTCGAAGCAACCGGACGTGATTCGTCTCGTTTTGTCTCCACTCGGCTCAATTCGGCTATGTTCTCTCTCTTTGACTCTATTCTATTCTGTTGTATTCTTTCTGTTCTGTTCTATTCTCTCCTATTCTGTTGTACTCTATTCTATTCTACCCTACCCGACCCAACAGCACCCCACCCGAACCTACCCTATTTTAATCTATTGGATTCAATTCGATTCCGTGCAAAGCGATTTGATAGGACTTGACTGGATTCGGCAAGATCTGAAGGGATTTGATGAGATTCCATGCGACTCGACGTGATTCAGTAGGATTCTCTGAGGTTTGACGCAATTCGAAGTTATTCGACGTGATTCGATGGGATTCGACACGATATGAAGCGATTTGACCTTGTTTGAGTCAAAACGATGTGACTCGACTCGATTCGACCTGATTCGATTCGACGCTGTTCGGTGACAGTCAGTGCGATTCTGCTTGATTCCGCTCGATTAGGTGTGATTCGGCAGTATACAGCTCTTTTCGGCTGTATTCAGCTCCATTCGTCTCTATTCAGCTTATTCGGCTCTATTCGACTGTATTCGACTCTACTCTTTTCCACTCGATTCTACTCGATTCTATTCCTTCTATTCTGTTCTAATCTCTTCTATTCCACTCTACTCTGTTCTATTCTCCCCTCCCCTCCCCTCCCCTTCTCTAATCTATACGTCTCGATTGGATTTGACGCGTTGAACGCGATTCGAGGCGATGAAGCTTGAATCGGCTCGATTCGGCTCGATTTGGCTCTATTCGGCTCAGTTAGGCTCCATTCAGCTTGTTTTGGCTTCAATCGCTTTGAATCTGCTCGATTTGGCCTTCTTCGGCCCTATTCTGCTCTATTCGACTCTTTTCTACTCTATTCGTTTCTACTTGACTCCATTCTACTCCATTCTATTCATTCCACACTATTCTACTTTATTCTGCTCTACCCTACCCAACACCACTCTAATTTACTCTACTTGCTTCTACACGATTCCTCTCATTTTGTCTGCATTTGGCTCTATTCAGCTCTATTCTACTCTTCTCTACTCTATTGTATTGTTTCTACTCTGTTCTGTACTATTCTACTCTATTCTACCCTACCCTATGCTACCCAACTCTAAGGTATTGTAATCCACTTGATTGGATTTGATTCAACCCATTTCAACGCGATTCGGCTCAATTTGGCTCTGTTCAAATCTATTCTACTCTACTCTATTCCCCTCTACTCCACTCTAGCCTACTCTTTTCTGTATTCGTTCTGTGTCGTTCGGTTCTATTTTGTTGTGTTCTGTTCTGTTTTATTCTATTCTACTCTATTCTACCCTACTCTAGCCTACCCGAACCTCCCCTAGTCTAGTCTATTCAATTGAATTCGAGAAATTTTGACGCGACTAGGGACCGAATCAGTGTGATTCATGTCCATTCGGCTCCATTTGTCTCGAATAGTGTCGATTCAGCTCGATTAGGCTCGATTTGGCTCCATTAGGCTCGATTCACTGGATTCGGCTCGATTTCGCTCAATTCAGCTCGATTTGGCCCTCTTTGGCCCTATTCGGCTCTATTCAGCTCTTTTCTACTCTACTCGATTCCATTGCACACCATTCTACTCCATTCTACGCTCTTCTACTATACCCTACTGTAATTGATTCGATGGGATTCGACGCCATTCGACGCGATTTGTCTCGTTTCGTCTCCATTCAGCTTGATTCGACTCTGTTCTACTCTACTCTATTCTACTCTACACTATTCTGCTCTGCTCTACCCTTTTCTACTCTATTCTATTGTATCCTTTCCATTCTCTTCTACTGTGTTCAAGTCTACTCTATTCCATCCTACCCTAATCTAATCTATTCTACTGGATTCGATTCCACACATCTCCATGCGATTCGGCTCAAATCGGCTCCTTTCCACTCCATTCATCCCCAATCGGCTCAAATCGGTTCGATTCAGCTCTAATCGGCTCCATTCGGCTCTAGTCAGCTCGAATAGGCTCTGTTCAGCTCTATTCGGCTCTATTAGACTCTACTCAACTCTATTATCTCTTTTCGACTCCACTCGACTCCATGCTACACCATTCTACTCCATCCTAAACTATTCTCTACTGTATTGTATTGTACTCTCCCGTACTGTAGTCTATTCTAATTGATTGGATTGGATTGGATTGGAACTGATCAGATGCAATGCAATTCGACCGGATTCGACGCGATACGGCACGATTCCACGGGATTCGGCGTGATTCGTCTTGGTTTCTATCCATTTAGCTCTTTTGGGCTCTATTTGGCTCTATTCGGCAATGTTCGACTCTACTCTACTCTTCTATACTCTGCTCTTCTCGACCCTATTCTTTCAGTTCTGTTCTCTTCTGTTCTGTTCTACTGCACTCTATTCTACCCTACCCTACCCTAACTTAGCCTACTGTAATCTGTTCTATGCTATTCGACACACTTGAATGGGATTCGACCTGATTCGGGTCATATCGGCTCGATTCATCTCCTTTCTGCTCCATTAAACTCGATTCGGTTCTATTCGGCTCTTTTCCACTCTATTCGGCTCTTTTTGGCAGTATTCGACTCTATTTGACTCTAGTCGACTCGATTCTTTCTCTTCTGTTCTATTCTACTCTATTCTATTCTTCTCTACCCTACCCTAACCCTACCTTCCCCACACTAATCTATTTGATTCGATTCAACACATTTCAAACGACTCGACATGATTCATCTCGATTCACCTTGAATTTGGTCAATTCGGCTGTATTCAGCTCTGTTTGGCTCTTTTCGGCTCTCTTCAACTCGATTTGACTCTATTCTACTGGACCCGACTCTACTTAATTCTATTCTCTTCTTTCTCTTGTGTTCTGTTGTGTTGTAGTCTAGCCTCTGCTACCGTACCCTTCTCTACTCTAATCTATTCGATTCAACGCATTTCGACGCGATTCCATGTGATTAGGCTTGAATCGGCTCGATTTAGCTTTATTTGGCTTGAACTGGGTCAATTCGTCTCGATCCTGCTCAATTCAGCATAATTAGGCTCCAGTAAACCTTATTCAGCCCTGTTCAGCTCTACTCAACCCTTTCTACTTTATTTGTCTCTATTTGGCTCCATTCAACTCCATTCCACACCACTCTACTCTTTTCTACTCTATTCTATTCTGTTCTACCCTACCCTACTCTAATCTATTCTAATCGATTCGATTCATCACGATTTGTCTCCTTTCCTCTCCATTCGAATCGATTCGGCTTGAATTGGATCTATTCATCTATATTCTGCACTACCCGACTCTGACTATTCCACTCTACTCAACTCTACTCCGTTCTACTCTTGGTATTCTCTTCTGTTCTACTCTATTCTATTCTTCTGTGCCCTTCCCTACTGAATCCCAGTCTAACCTACACTACTCTAATCTATTCAATTTAATTCAATTCCATTCAGTTTGACACCATTCGACCCGATTTGAGACAATTCGACGGGATTCGGTGAGATTCCGCGAGATTTGATGCGTTTTGGTGGGATTTGATGGAATTCGACGAGATCCGATGCAATAGGATGCAATTAAGTGTGTTTTGGCTCGATTTTGCTGGGTTCAGTTTGTCTCTATTTGGCTCATTTCAGCTCCACTAGGCTCCATTCATCCCGAATCTGGTCGACTCAACTCGATTCGGCTCATTTTGGCCATATTTGGTCCTATTCAGTGTTATTCGGCTCTATTCAACTCTTTTCTACTCTCTGCATCTGTGTTCGAATCCATTTGACTCCATTCCACACCATTCTATTCCGTTCTACACTACTGTATTCTACAAAACCCTCCCCCACCCTACCCTATCCTAATCTAGTCTGCTCTTTTCTAGTCTCCTTTTCTATTTTCTCAATTCCATCCTATGCTACTCTACCATACCCTGCACTAAGCTAACGTACCCTGACCTATGCTGTTCTATTCTATTTCCTTCTATTTTCTCTGTTCCACCGTATGCTTCCCTACCCTATGCTACCCCACCGTACCATACTCTACTACTTAGGGTTACTCAATAAGGGTCCTAATTAAGGGGAGTGGTTCGGGCAAGGGTACTCCTTAAGGCAAGTGTACTAGTTCAGGCTACTAGTTAAGGCCAGGGTACTAGTTAAGGCCAGGCTACTAGTTAAGGCATGGGTACTTGTTGAGGGTACTGGTTAAGGCAAGGGTACCAGTTCAGGTTACTTGTTAAGGACGTACTACTAGTGAAGGCAAGGGTACTAGTGAAGACTACTGGTTAAGGCAAGGGTACTAGATTAGGCTAAGAGTTCAGGCAAGGGTACTCGTTCAGCTTACTGACTTAGGGTACTCTTCAAGACTAGTTGTCTAGGCTACTGCTCTATGCCACTAGTCTAGCTGACTAGTCCAGCTTACTAGTCTAGGCTTCTACTCTAGCCTTCTCTTGTCTACTCTAATGTAGTCTACTTGCATCTACCCTAGTCTTCCTATCATAAACTACCCTACCCTAACCTATTCTAATCGATTCCATTTGATTCGATTCAAAGCATTTCGATGCGACCGGACACCATCACGCTTGAGTCGGCTCGATTCCGCAACATCAGCTCGATTCAGCTCGATTTGGCTCGAATCGCTTCAATTCAGCTCGTTTCCACTCGGTTCAGCCTTATTCGGCCCTATTTGGCTCGATTCGACTCTTTTCTACTCTATTTGTCTCTGTTCGACTCCATTTGACTCCACTCTTCTCCATTCTACGCTATTCTACTCTATTCTGTTCTACTCTACCCTACGATACTCCAATCTATTCGATTGGATGCGATTCGAAGCAATTCGGTGTGATTCATCTCGTTTTGTTTCCATTTGACTCGATTCGGCCAGAATTGGCTCTATTCAGCTATATCCTGCACTCTTTGACTCTATTGGACTCAATTCTACTCTGCTCTACTCTTGTCTGCTTTACTCTCTCTACTCTACCCTACTGTACTATATTCTATTCTGTACTATTCTGTTCTATTCTACCCACCCGCCCCTCCCCTACCCTTCCCTAATCTATTTGATTAGATTCGATGTGACGTATTTCCACGCGATTTGACGCGATTAGGCTTGAATCAGCTCGATTCAGTTCGAATCGGCTCTACTCGGCTCGACTTGGCTCCATTTCACTCCATTCGGCTCGATTAGGCTCGAATTCCATCGATTCTGCTGGATTCTGCTCAATTAGGCCTTATTTGGGCCTATTCGGCCCTATTCTGCTCTATTAGACTCTTTTGTACTCTATTCATATCTATCCGTCTCTATTGGACTCCGTTCAACTCCATTCCTCACTATTTTCCTCTCTTCTATTCTACCCTTCCCTACCCTAATCTCTTCTAATCGATTCGATTTGATTTGACGCGATTCGAAGCAACCGGACGTGATTCGTCTCGTTTTGTCTCCACTCGGCTCAATTCGGCTATGTTCTCTCTCTTTGACTCTATTCTATTCTGTTGTATTCTTTCTGTTCTGTTCTATTCTCTCCTATTCTGTTGTACTCTATTCTATTCTACCCTACCCGACCCAACGGCACCCCACCCGAACCTACCCTACTTTAATCTATTGGATTCAATTCGATTCCGTGCAAAGCGATTTGATAGGACTTGACTGGATTCGGCAAGATCTGAAGGGATTTGATGAGATTCCATGCGACTCGACGTGATTCAGTAGGATTCTCTGAGGTTTGACGCAATTCGAAGTTATTCGACGTGATTCGATGGGATTCGACACGATATGAAGCGATTTGACCTTGTTTGAGTCAAAACGATGTGACTCGACTCGATTCGACCTGATTCGATTCGACGCTGTTCGGTGACAGTCAGTGCGATTCTGCTTGATTCCGCTCGATTAGGTGTGATTCGGCAGTATACAGCTCTTTTCGGCTGTATTCAGCTCCATTCGTCTCTATTCAGCTTATTCGGCTCTATTCGACTGTATTCGACTCTACTCTTTTCCACTCGATTCTACTCGATTCTATTCCTTCTATTCTGTTCTAATCTCTTCTATTCCACTCTACTCTGTTCTATTCTCCCCTCCCCTCCCCTCCCCTTCTCTAATCTATACGTCTCGATTGGATTTGACGCGTTGAACGCGATTCGAGGCGATGAAGCTTGAATCGGCTCGATTCGGCTCGATTTGGCTCTATTCGGCTCAGTTAGGCTCCATTCAGCTTGTTTTGGCTAGAGAGATAGTATTTCTGCTCGATTTGGCCTTCTTCGGCCCTATTCTGCTCTATTCGACTCTTTTCTACTCTATTCGTTTCTACTTGACTCCATTCTACTCCATTCTATTCATTCCACACTATTCTACTTTATTCTGCTCTACCCTACCCAACACCACTCTAATTTACTCTACTTGCTTCTACACGATTCCTCTCATTTTGTCTGCATTTGGCTCTATTCAGCTCTATTCTACTCTTCTCTACTCTATTGTATTGTTTCTACTCTGTTCTGTACTATTCTACTCTATTCTACCCTACCCTATGCTACCCAACTCTAAGGTATTGTAATCCACTTGATTGGATTTGATTCAACCCATTTCAACGCGATTCGGCTCAATTTGGCTCTGTTCAAATCTATTCTACTCTACTCTATTCCCCTCTACTCCACTCTAGCCTACTCTTTTCTGTATTCGTTCTGTGTCGTTCGGTTCTATTTTGTTGTGTTCTGTTCTGTTTTATTCTATTCTACTCTATTCTACCCTACTCTAGCCTACCCGAACCTCCCCTAGTCTAGTCTATTCAATTGAATTCGAGAAATTTTGACGCGACTAGGGACCGAATCAGTGTGATTCATGTCCATTCGGCTCCATTTGTCTCGAATAGTGTCGATTCAGCTCGATTAGGCTCGATTTGGCTCCATTAGGCTCGATTCACTGGATTCGGCTCGATTTCGCTCAATTCAGCTCGATTTGGCCCTCTTTGGCCCTCTTCGCCTCTCTTCAGCTCTTTTCTACTCTACTCGATTCCATTGCACACCATTCTACTCCATTCTACGCTCTTCTACTATACCCTACTGTAATTGATTCGATGGGATTCGACGCCATTCGACGCGATTTGTCTCGTTTCGTCTCCATTCAGCTTGATTCGACTCTGTTCTACTCTACTCTATTCTACTCTACACTATTCTGCTCTGCTCTACCCTTTTCTACTCTATTCTATTGTATCCTTTCCATTCTCTTCTACTGTGTTCAAGTCTACTCTATTCCATCCTACCCTAATCTAATCTATTCTACTGGATTCGATTCCACGCATCTCCATGCGATTCGGCTCAAATCGGCTCCTTTCCACTCCATTCATCCCCAATCGGCTCAAATCGGTTCGATTCAGCTCTAATCGGCTCCATTCGGCTCTAGTCAGCTCGAATAGGCTCTGTTCAGCTCTATTCGGCTCTATTAGACTCTACTCAACTCTATTATCTCTTTTCGACTCCACTCGACTCCATGCTACACCATTCTACTCCATCCTAAACTATTCTCTACTGTATTGTATTGTACTCTCCCGTACTGTAGTCTATTCTAATTGATTGGATTGGATTGGATTGGAACTGATCAGATGCAATGCAATTCGACCGGATTCGACGCGATACGGCACGATTCCACGGGATTCGGCGTGATTCGTCTTGGTTTCTATCCATTTAGCTCTTTTGGGCTCTATTTGGCTCTATTCGGCAATGTTCGACTCTACTCTACTCTACTCTTCTATACTCTGCTCTTCTCGACCCTATTCTTTCAGTTCTGTTCTCTTCTGTTCTGTTCTACTGCACTCTATTCTACCCTACCCTACCCTAACTTAGCCTACTGTAATCTGTTCTATGCTATTCGACACACTTGAATGGGATTCGACCTGATTCGGGTCATATCGGCTCGATTCATCTCCTTTCTGCTCCATTAAACTCGATTCGGTTCTATTCGGCTCTTTTCCACTCTATTCGGCTCTTTTTGGCAGTATTCGACTCTATTTGACTCTAGTCGACTCGATTCTTTCTGTTCTGTTCTATTCTACTCTATTCTATTCTTCTCTACCCTACCCTAACCCTACCTTCCCCACACTAATCTATTTGATTCGATTCGACACATTTCAAACGACTCGACATGATTCATCTCGATTCACCTTGAATTTGGTCAATTCGGCTGTATTCAGCTCTGTTTGGCTCTTTTCGGCTCTCTTCAACTCGATTTGACTCTATTCTACTGGACCCGACTCTACTTAATTCTATTCTCTTCTTTCTCTTGTGTTCTGTTGTGTTGTAGTCTAGCCTCTGCTACCGTACCCTTCTCTACTCTAATCTATTCGATTCAACGCATTTCGACGCGATTCCATGTGATTAGGCTTGAATCGGCTCGATTTAGCTTTATTTGGCTTGAATTGGGTCAATTCGTCTCGATCCTGCTCAATTCAGCATAATTAGGCTCCAGTAAACCTTATTCAGCCCTGTTCAGCTCTACTCAACCCTTTCTACTTTATTTGTCTCTATTTGGCTCCATTCAACTCCATTCCACACCACTCTACTCTTTTCTACTCTATTCTATTCTGTTCTACCCTACCCTACTCTAATCTATTCTAATCGATTCGATTCATCACGATTTGTCTCCTTTCCTCTCCATTCGAATCGATTCGGCTTGAATTGGATCTATTCATCTATATTCTGCACTACCCGACTCTGACTATTCCACTCTACTCAACTCTACTCCGTTCTACTCTTGGTATTCTCTTCTGTTCTACTCTATTCTATTCTTCTGTGCCCTTCCCTACTGAATCCCAGTCTAACCTACACTACTCTAATCTATTCAATTTAATTCAATTCCATTCAGTTTGACACCATTCGACCCGATTTGAGACAATTCGACGGGATTCGGTGAGATTCCGCGAGATTTGATGCGTTTTGGTGGGATTTGATGGAATTCGACGAGATCCGATGCAATAGGATGCAATTAAGTGTGTTTTGGCTCGATTTTGCTGGGTTCAGTTTGTCTCTATTTGGCTCATTTAGTTTTTTTTTTTTTTAGGCTCCATTCATCCCGAATCTGGTCGACTCAACTCGATTCGGCTCATTTTGGCCATATTTGGTCCTATTCAGCGTTATTCGGCTCTATTCAACTCTTTTCTACTCTCTGCATCTGTGTTCGAATCCATTTGACTCCATTCCACACCATTCTATTCCGTTCTACACTACTGTATTCTACAAAACCCTCCCCCACCCTACCCTATCCTAATCTAGTCTGCTCTTTTCTAGTCTCCTTTTCTATTTTCTCAATTCCATCCTATGCTACTCTACCATACCCTGCACTAAGCTAACGTACCCTGACCTATGCTGTTCTATTCTATTTCCTTCTATTTTCTCTGTTCCACCGTATGCTTCCCTACCCTATGCTACCCCACCGTACCATACTCTACTACTTAGGGTTACTCAATAAGGGTCCTAATTAAGGGGAGTAGTTCGGGCAAGGGTACTCCTTAAGGCAAGTGTACTAGTTCAGGCTACTAGTTAAGGCCAGGGTACTAGTTAAGGCCAGGCTACTAGTTAAGGCATGGGTACTTGTTGAGGGTACTGGTTAAGGCAAGGGTACCAGTTCAGGTTACTTGTTAAGGACGTACTACTAGTGAAGGCAAGGGTACTAGTGAAGACTACTGGTTAAGGCAAGGGTACTAGATTAGGCTAAGAGTTCAGGCAAGGGTACTCGTTCAGATTACTGACTTAGGGTACTCTTCAAGACTAGTTGTCTAGGCTACTGCTCTATGCCACTAGTCTAGCTGACTAGTCCAGCTTACTAGTCTAGGCTTCTACTCTAGCCTTCTCTTGTCTACTCTAATGTAGTCTACTTGCATCTACCCTAGTCTTCCTATCATAAACTACCCTACCCTAACCTATTCTAATCGATTCCATTTGATTCGATTCAAAGCATTTCGATGCGACCGGACACCATCACGCTTGAGTCGGCTCGATTCCGCAACATCAGCTCGATTCAGCTCGATTTGGCTCGAATCGCTTCAATTCAGCTCGTTTCCACTCGGTTCAGCCTTATTCGGCCCTATTTGGCTCGATTCGACTCTTTTCTACTCTATTTGTCTCTGTTCGACTCCATTTGACTCCACTCTTCTCCATTCTACGCTATTCTACTCTATTCTGTTCTACTCTACCCTACGATACTCCAATCTATTCGATTGGATGCGATTCGAAGCAATTTGGTGTGATTCATCTCGTTTTGTTTCCATTTGACTCGATTCGGCCAGAATTGGCTCTATTCAGCTATATCCTGCACTCTTTGACTCTATTGGACTCAATTCTACTCTGCTCTACTCTTGTCTGCTTTACTCTCTCTACTCTACCCTACTGTACTATATTCTATTCTGTACTATTCTGTTCTATTCTACCCACCCGCCCCTCCCCTACCCTTCCCTAATCTATTTGATTAGATTCGATGTGACGTATTTCCACGCGATTTGACGCGATTAGGCTTGAATCAGCTCGATTCAGTTCGAATCGGCTCTACTCGGCTCGACTTGGCTCCATTTCACTCCATTCGGCTCGATTAGGCTCGAATTCCATCGATTCTGCTGGATTCTGCTCAATTAGGCCTTATTTGGGCCTATTCGGCCCTATTCTGCTCTATTAGACTCTTTTGTACTCTATTCATATCTATCCGTCTCTATTGGACTCCGTTCAACTCCATTCCTCACTATTTTCCTCTCTTCTATTCTACCCTTCCCTACCCTAATCTCTTCTAATCGATTCGATTTGATTTGACGCGATTCGAAGCAACCGGACGTGATTCGTCTCGTTTTGTCTCCACTCGGCTCAATTCGGCTATGTTCTCTCTCTTTGACTCTATTCTATTCTGTTGTATTCTTTCTGTTCTGTTCTATTCTCTCCTATTCTGTTGTACTCTATTCTATTCTACCCTACCCGACCCAACGGCACCCCACCCGAACCTACCCTACTTTAATCTATTGGATTCAATTCGATTCCGTGCAAAGCGATTTGATAGGACTTGACTGGATTCGGCAAGATCTGAAGGGATTTGATGAGATTCCATGCGACTCGACGTGATTCAGTAGGATTCTCTGAGGTTTGACGCAATTCGAAGTTATTCGACGTGATTCGATGGGATTCGACACGATATGAAGCGATTTGACCTTGTTTGATTCAAAACGATGTGACTCGACTCGATTCGACCTGATTCGATTCGACGCTGTTCGGTGACAGTCAGTGCGATTCTGCTTGATTCCGCTCGATTAGGTGTGATTCGGCAGTATACAGCTCTTTTCGGCTGTATTCAGCTCCATTCGTCTCTATTCAGCTTATTCGGCTCTATTCGACTGTATTCGACTCTACTCTTTTCCACTCGATTCTACTCGATTCTATTCCTTCTGTTCTGTTCTAATCTCTTCTATTCCACTCTACTCTGTTCTATTCTCCCCTCCCCTCCCCTCCCCTTCTCTAATCTATACGTCTCGATTGGATTTGACGCGTTGAACGCGATTCGAGGCGATGAAGCTTGAATCGGCTCGATTCGGCTCGATTTGGCTCTATTCGGCTCAGTTAGGCTCCATTCAGCTTGTTTTGGCTTCAATCGCTTCGAATCTGCTCGATTTGGCCTTCTTCGGCCCTATTCTGCTCTATTCGACTCTTTTCTACTCTATTCGTTTCTACTTGACTCCATTCTACTCCATTCTATTCATTCCACACTATTCTACTTTATTCTGCTCTACCCTACCCAACACCACTCTAATTTACTCTACTTGCTTCTACACGATTCCTCTCATTTTGTCTGCATTTGGCTCTATTCAGCTCTATTCTACTCTTCTCTACTCTATTGTATTGTTTCTACTCTGTTCTGTACTATTCTACTCTATTCTACCCTACCCTATGCTACCCAACTCTAAGGTATTGTAATCCACTTGATTGGATTTGATTCAACCCATTTCAACGCGATTCGGCTCAATTTGGCTCTGTTCAAATCTATTCTACTCTACTCTATTCCCCTCTACTCCACTCTAGCCTACTCTTTTCTGTATTCGTTCTGTGTCGTTCGGTTCTATTTTGTTGTGTTCTGTTCTGTTTTATTCTATTCTACTCTATTCTACCCTACTCTAGCCTACCCGAACCTCCCCTAGTCTAGTCTATTCAATTGAATTCGAGAAATTTTGACGCGACTAGGGACCGAATCAGTGTGATTCATGTCCATTCGGCTCCATTTGTCTCGAATAGTGTCGATTCAGCTCGATTAGGCTCGATTTGGCTCCATTAGGCTCGATTCACTGGATTCGGCTCGATTTCGCTCAATTCAGCTCGATTTGGCCCTCTTTGGCCCTCTTCGCCTCTCTTCAGCTCTTTTCTACTCTACTCGATTCCATTGCACACCATTCTACTCCATTCTACGCTCTTCTACTATACCCTACTGTAATTGATTCGATGGGATTCGACGCCATTCGACGCGATTTGTCTCGTTTCGTCTCCATTCAGCTTGATTCGACTCTGTTCTACTCTACTCTATTCTACTCTACACTATTCTGCTCTGCTCTACCCTTTTCTACTCTATTCTATTGTATCCTTTCCATTCTCTTCTACTGTGTTCAAGTCTACTCTATTCCATCCTACCCTAATCTAATCTATTCTACTGGATTCGATTCCACGCATCTCCATGCGATTCGGCTCAAATCGGCTCCTTTCCACTCCATTCATCCCCAATCGGCTCAAATCGGTTCGATTCAGCTCTAATCGGCTCCATTCGGCTCTAGTCAGCTCGAATAGGCTCTGTTCAGCTCTATTCGGCTCTATTAGACTCTACTCAACTCTATTATCTCTTTTCGACTCCACTCGACTCCATGCTACACCATTCTACTCCATCCTAAACTATTCTCTACTGTATTGTATTGTACTCTCCCGTACTGTAGTCTATTCTAATTGATTGGATTGGATTGGATTGGAACTGATCAGATGCAATGCAATTCGACCGGATTCGACGCGATACGGCACGATTCCACGGGATTCGGCGTGATTCGTCTTGGTTTCTATCCATTTAGCTCTTTTGGGCTCTATTTGGCTCTATTCGGCAATGTTCGACTCTACTCTACTCTACTCTTCTATACTCTGCTCTTCTCGACCCTATTCTTTCAGTTCTGTTCTCTTCTGTTCTGTTCTACTGCACTCTATTCTACCCTACCCTACCCTAACTTAGCCTACTGTAATCTGTTCTATGCTATTCGACACACTTGAATGGGATTCGACCTGATTCGGGTCATATCGGCTCGATTCATCTCCTTTCTGCTCCATTAAACTCGATTCGGTTCTATTCGGCTCTTTTCCACTCTATTCGGCTCTTTTTGGCAGTATTCGACTCTATTTGACTCTAGTCGACTCGATTCTTTCTCTTCTGTTCTATTCTACTCTATTCTATTCTTCTCTACCCTACCCTAACCCTACCTTCCCCACACTAATCTATTTGATTCGATTCGACACATTTCAAACGACTCGACATGATTCATCTCGATTCACCTTGAATTTGGTCAATTCGGCTGTATTCAGCTCTGTTTGGCTCTTTTCGGCTCTCTTCAACTCGATTTGACTCTATTCTACTGGACCCGACTCTACTTAATTCTATTCTCTTCTTTCTCTTGTGTTCTGTTGTGTTGTAGTCTAGCCTCTGCTACCGTACCCTTCTCTACTCTAATCTATTCGATTCAACGCATTTCGACGCGATTCCATGTGATTAGGCTTGAATCGGCTCGATTTAGCTTTATTTGGCTTGAATTGGGTCAATTCGTCTCGATCCTGCTCAATTCAGCATAATTAGGCTCCAGTAAACCTTATTCAGCCCTGTTCAGCTCTACTCAACCCTTTCTACTTTATTTGTCTCTATTTGGCTCCATTCAACTCCATTCCACACCACTCTACTCTTTTCTACTCTATTCTATTCTGTTCTACCCTACCCTACTCTAATCTATTCTAATCGATTCGATTCATCACGATTTGTCTCCTTTCCTCTCCATTCGAATCGATTCGGCTTGAATTGGATCTATTCATCTATATTCTGCACTACCCGACTCTGACTATTCCACTCTACTCAACTCTACTCCGTTCTACTCTTGGTATTCTCTTCTGTTCTACTCTATTCTATTCTTCTGTGCCCTTCCCTACTGAATCCCAGTCTAACCTACACTACTCTAATCTATTCAATTTAATTCAATTCCATTCAGTTTGACACCATTCGACCCGATTTGAGACAATTCGACGGGATTCGGTGAGATTCCGCGAGATTTGATGCGTTTTGGTGGGATTTGATGGAATTCGACGAGATCCGATGCAATAGGATGCAATTAAGTGTGTTTTGGCTCGATTTTGCTGGGTTCAGTTTGTCTCTATTTGGCTCATTTCAGCTCCACTAGGCTCCATTCATCCCGAATCTGGTCGACTCAACTCGATTCGGCTCATTTTGGCCATATTTGGTCCTATTCAGCGTTATTCGGCTCTATTCAACTCTTTTCTACTCTCTGCATCTGTGTTCGAATCCATTTGACTCCATTCCACACCATTCTATTCCGTTCTACACTACTGTATTCTACAAAACCCTCCCCCACCCTACCCTATCCTAATCTAGTCTGCTCTTTTCTAGTCTCCTTTTCTATTTTCTCAATTCCATCCTATGCTACTCTACCATACCCTGCACTAAGCTAACGTACCCTGACCTATGCTGTTCTATTCTATTTCCTTCTATTTTCTCTGTTCCACCGTATGCTTCCCTACCCTATGCTACCCCACCGTACCATACTCTACTACTTAGGGTTACTCAATAAGGGTCCTAATTAAGGGGAGTAGTTCGGGCAAGGGTACTCCTTAAGGCAAGTGTACTAGTTCAGGCTACTAGTTAAGGCCAGGGTACTAGTTAAGGCCAGGCTACTAGTTAAGGCATGGGTACTTGTTGAGGGTACTGGTTAAGGCAAGGGTACCAGTTCAGGTTACTTGTTAAGGACGTACTACTAGTGAAGGCAAGGGTACTAGTGAAGACTACTGGTTAAGGCAAGGGTACTAGATTAGGCTAAGAGTTCAGGCAAGGGTACTCGTTCAGCTTACTGACTTAGGGTACTCTTCAAGACTAGTTGTCTAGGCTACTGCTCTATGCCACTAGTCTAGCTGACTAGTCCAGCTTACTAGTCTAGGCTTCTACTCTAGCCTTCTCTTGTCTACTCTAATGTAGTCTACTTGCATCTACCCTAGTCTTCCTATCATAAACTACCCTACCCTAACCTATTCTAATCGATTCCATTTGATTCGATTCAAAGCATTTCGATGCGACCGGACACCATCACGCTTGAGTCGGCTCGATTCCGCAACATCAGCTCGATTCAGCTCGATTTGGCTCGAATCGCTTCAATTCAGCTCGTTTCCACTCGGTTCAGCCTTATTCGGCCCTATTTGGCTCGATTCGACTCTTTTCTACTCTATTTGTCTCTGTTCGACTCCATTTGACTCCACTCTTCTCCATTCTACGCTATTCTACTCTATTCTGTTCTACTCTACCCTACGATACTCCAATCTATTCGATTGGATGCGATTCGAAGCAATTCGGTGTGATTCATCTCGTTTTGTTTCCATTTGACTCGATTCGGCCAGAATTGGCTCTATTCAGCTATATCCTGCACTCTTTGACTCTATTGGACTCAATTCTACTCTGCTCTACTCTTGTCTGCTTTACTCTCTCTACTCTACCCTACTGTACTATATTCTATTCTGTACTATTCTGTTCTATTCTACCCACCCGCCCCTCCCCTACCCTTCCCTAATCTATTTGATTAGATTCGATGTGACGTATTTCCACGCGATTTGACGCGATTAGGCTTGAATCAGCTCGATTCAGTTCGAATCGGCTCTACTCGGCTCGACTTGGCTCCATTTCACTCCATTCGGCTCGATTAGGCTCGAATTCCATCGATTCTGCTGGATTCTGCTCAATTAGGCCTTATTTGGGCCTATTCGGCCCTATTCTGCTCTATTAGACTCTTTTGTACTCTATTCATATCTATCCGTCTCTATTGGACTCCGTTCAACTCCATTCCTCACTATTTTCCTCTCTTCTATTCTACCCTTCCCTACCCTAATCTCTTCTAATCGATTCGATTTGATTTGACGCGATTCGAAGCAACCGGACGTGATTCGTCTCGTTTTGTCTCCACTCGGCTCAATTCGGCTATGTTCTCTCTCTTTGACTCTATTCTATTCTGTTGTATTCTTTCTGTTCTGTTCTATTCTCTCCTATTCTGTTGTACTCTATTCTATTCTACCCTACCCGACCCAACGGCACCCCACCCGAACCTACCCTACTTTAATCTATTGGATTCAATTCGATTCCGTGCAAAGCGATTTGATAGGACTTGACTGGATTCGGCAAGATCTGAAGGGATTTGATGAGATTCCATGCGACTCGACGTGATTCAGTAGGATTCTCTGAGGTTTGACGCAATTCGAAGTTATTCGACGTGATTCGATGGGATTCGACACGATATGAAGCGATTTGACCTTGTTTGATTCAAAACGATGTGACTCGACTCGATTCGACCTGATTCGATTCGACGCTGTTCGGTGACAGTCAGTGCGATTCTGCTTGATTCCGCTCGATTAGGTGTGATTCGGCAGTATACAGCTCTTTTCGGCTGTATTCAGCTCCATTCGTCTCTATTCAGCTTATTCGGCTCTATTCGACTGTATTCGACTCTACTCTTTTCCACTCGATTCTACTCGATTCTATTCCTTCTATTCTGTTCTAATCTCTTCTATTCCACTCTACTCTGTTCTATTCTCCCCTCCCCTCCCCTCCCCTTCTCTAATCTATACGTCTCGATTGGATTTGACGCGTTGAACGCGATTCGAGGCGATGAAGCTTGAATCGGCTCGATTCGGCTCGATTTGGCTCTATTCGGCTCAGTTAGGCTCCATTCAGCTTGTTTTGGCTTCAATCGCTTCGAATCTGCTCGATTTGGCCTTCTTCGGCCCTATTCTGCTCTATTCGACTCTTTTCTACTCTATTCGTTTCTACTTGACTCCATTCTACTCCATTCTATTCATTCCACACTATTCTACTTTATTCTGCTCTACCCTACCCAACACCACTCTAATTTACTCTACTTGCTTCTACACGATTCCTCTCATTTTGTCTGCATTTGGCTCTATTCAGCTCTATTCTACTCTTCTCTACTCTATTGTATTGTTTCTACTCTGTTCTGTACTATTCTACTCTATTCTACCCTACCCTATGCTACCCAACTCTAAGGTATTGTAATCCACTTGATTGGATTTGATTCAACCCATTTCAACGCGATTCGGCTCAATTTGGCTCTGTTCAAATCTATTCTACTCTACTCTATTCCCCTCTACTCCACTCTAGCCTACTCTTTTCTGTATTCGTTCTGTGTCGTTCGGTTCTATTTTGTTGTGTTCTGTTCTGTTTTATTCTATTCTACTCTATTCTACCCTACTCTAGCCTACCCGAACCTCCCCTAGTCTAGTCTATTCAATTGAATTCGAGAAATTTTGACGCGACTAGGGACCGAATCAGTGTGATTCATGTCCATTCGGCTCCATTTGTCTCGAATAGTGTCGATTCAGCTCGATTAGGCTCGATTTGGCTCCATTAGGCTCGATTCACTGGATTCGGCTCGATTTCGCTCAATTCAGCTCGATTTGGCCCTCTTTGGCCCTCTTCGCCTCTCTTCAGCTCTTTTCTACTCTACTCGATTCCATTGCACACCATTCTACTCCATTCTACGCTCTTCTACTATACCCTACTGTAATTGATTCGATGGGATTCGACGCCATTCGACGCGATTTGTCTCGTTTCGTCTCCATTCAGCTTGATTCGACTCTGTTCTACTCTACTCTATTCTACTCTACACTATTCTGCTCTGCTCTACCCTTTTCTACTCTATTCTATTGTATCCTTTCCATTCTCTTCTACTGTGTTCAAGTCTACTCTATTCCATCCTACCCTAATCTAATCTATTCTACTGGATTCGATTCCACGCATCTCCATGCGATTCGGCTCAAATCGGCTCCTTTCCACTCCATTCATCCCCAATCGGCTCAAATCGGTTCGATTCAGCTCTAATCGGCTCCATTCGGCTCTAGTCAGCTCGAATAGGCTCTGTTCAGCTCTATTCGGCTCTATTAGACTCTACTCAACTCTATTATCTCTTTTCGACTCCACTCGACTCCATGCTACACCATTCTACTCCATCCTAAACTATTCTCTACTGTATTGTATTGTACTCTCCCGTACTGTAGTCTATTCTAATTGATTGGATTGGATTGGATTGGAACTGATCAGATGCAATGCAATTCGACCGGATTCGACGCGATACGGCACGATTCCACGGGATTCGGCGTGATTCGTCTTGGTTTCTATCCATTTAGCTCTTTTGGGCTCTATTTGGCTCTATTCGGCAATGTTCGACTCTACTCTACTCTACTCTTCTATACTCTGCTCTTCTCGACCCTATTCTTTCAGTTCTGTTCTCTTCTGTTCTGTTCTACTGCACTCTATTCTACCCTACCCTACCCTAACTTAGCCTACTGTAATCTGTTCTATGCTATTCGACACACTTGAATGGGATTCGACCTGATTCGGGTCATATCGGCTCGATTCATCTCCTTTCTGCTCCATTAAACTCGATTCGGTTCTATTCGGCTCTTTTCCACTCTATTCGGCTCTTTTTGGCAGTATTCGACTCTATTTGACTCTAGTCGACTCGATTCTTTCTGTTCTGTTCTATTCTACTCTATTCTATTCTTCTCTACCCTACCCTAACCCTACCTTCCCCACACTAATCTATTTGATTCGATTCGACACATTTCAAACGACTCGACATGATTCATCTCGATTCACCTTGAATTTGGTCAATTCGGCTGTATTCAGCTCTGTTTGGCTCTTTTCGGCTCTCTTCAACTCGATTTGACTCTATTCTACTGGACCCGACTCTACTTAATTCTATTCTCTTCTTTCTCTTGTGTTCTGTTGTGTTGTAGTCTAGCCTCTGCTACCGTACCCTTCTCTACTCTAATCTATTCGATTCAACGCATTTCGGCGCGATTCCATGTGATTAGGCTTGAATCGGCTCGATTTAGCCTTATTTGGCTTGAATTGGGTCAATTCGTCTCGATCCTGCTCAATTCAGCATAATTAGGCTCCAGTAAACCTTATTCAGCCCTGTTCAGCTCTACTCAACCCTTTCTACTTTATTTGTCTCTATTTGGCTCCATTCAACTCCATTCCACACCACTCTACTCTTTTCTACTCTATTCTATTCTGTTCTACCCTACCCTACTCTAATCTATTCTAATCGATTCGATTCATCACGATTTGTCTCCTTTCCTCTCCATTCGAATCGATTCGGCTTGAATTGGATCTATTCATCTATATTCTGCACTACCCGACTCTGACTATTCCACTCTACTCAACTCTACTCCGTTCTACTCTTGGTATTCTCTTCTGTTCTACTCTATTCTATTCTTCTGTGCCCTTCCCTACTGAATCCCAGTCTAACCTACACTACTCTAATCTATTCAATTTAATTCAATTCCATTCAGTTTGACACCATTCGACCCGATTTGAGACAATTCGACGGGATTCGGTGAGATTCCGCGAGATTTGATGCGTTTTGGTGGGATTTGATGGAATTCGACGAGATCCGATGCAATAGGATGCAATTAAGTGTGTTTTGGCTCGATTTTGCTGGGTTCAGTTTGTCTCTATTTGGCTCATTTAGTTTTTTTTTTTTTTAGGCTCCATTCATCCCGAATCTGGTCGACTCAACTCGATTCGGCTCATTTTGGCCATATTTGGTCCTATTCAGCGTTATTCGGCTCTATTCAACTCTTTTCTACTCTCTGCATCTGTGTTCGAATCCATTTGACTCCATTCCACACCATTCTATTCCGTTCTACACTACTGTATTCTACAAAACCCTCCCCCACCCTACCCTATCCTAATCTAGTCTGCTCTTTTCTAGTCTCCTTTTCTATTTTCTCAATTCCATCCTATGCTACTCTACCATACCCTGCACTAAGCTAACGTACCCTGACCTATGCTGTTCTATTCTATTTCCTTCTATTTTCTCTGTTCCACCGTATGCTTCCCTACCCTATGCTACCCCACCGTACCATACTCTACTACTTAGGGTTACTCAATAAGGGTCCTAATTAAGGGGAGTAGTTCGGGCAAGGGTACTCCTTAAGGCAAGTGTACTAGTTCAGGCTACTAGTTAAGGCCAGGGTACTAGTTAAGGCCAGGCTACTAGTTAAGGCATGGGTACTTGTTGAGGGTACTGGTTAAGGCAAGGGTACCAGTTCAGGTTACTTGTTAAGGACGTACTACTAGTGAAGGCAAGGGTACTAGTGAAGACTACTGGTTAAGGCAAGGGTACTAGATTAGGCTAAGAGTTCAGGCAAGGGTACTCGTTCAGATTACTGACTTAGGGTACTCTTCAAGACTAGTTGTCTAGGCTACTGCTCTATGCCACTAGTCTAGCTGACTAGTCCAGCTTACTAGTCTAGGCTTCTACTCTAGCCTTCTCTTGTCTACTCTAATGTAGTCTACTTGCATCTACCCTAGTCTTCCTATCATAAACTACCCTACCCTAACCTATTCTAATCGATTCCATTTGATTCGATTCAAAGCATTTCGATGCGACCGGACACCATCACGCTTGAGTCGGCTCGATTCCGCAACATCAGCTCGATTCAGCTCGATTTGGCTCGAATCGCTTCAATTCAGCTCGTTTCCACTCGGTTCAGCCTTATTCGGCCCTATTTGGCTCGATTCGACTCTTTTCTACTCTATTTGTCTCTGTTCGACTCCATTTGACTCCACTCTTCTCCATTCTACGCTATTCTACTCTATTCTGTTCTACTCTACCCTACGATACTCCAATCTATTCGATTGGATGCGATTCGAAGCAATTTGGTGTGATTCATCTCGTTTTGTTTCCATTTGACTCGATTCGGCCAGAATTGGCTCTATTCAGCTATATCCTGCACTCTTTGACTCTATTGGACTCAATTCTACTCTGCTCTACTCTTGTCTGCTTTACTCTCTCTACTCTACCCTACTGTACTATATTCTATTCTGTACTATTCTGTTCTATTCTACCCACCCGCCCCTCCCCTACCCTTCCCTAATCTATTTGATTAGATTCGATGTGACGTATTTCCACGCGATTTGACGCGATTAGGCTTGAATCAGCTCGATTCAGTTCGAATCGGCTCTACCATAGAGAGATAGTATTCATTTCACTCCATTCGGCTCGATTAGGCTCGAATTCCATCGATTCTGCTGGATTCTGCTCAATTAGGCCTTATTTGGGCCTATTCGGCCCTATTCTGCTCTATTAGACTCTTTTGTACTCTATTCATATCTATCCGTCTCTATTGGACTCCGTTCAACTCCATTCCTCACTATTTTCCTCTCTTCTATTCTACCCTTCCCTACCCTAATCTCTTCTAATCGATTCGATTTGATTTGACGCGATTCGAAGCAACCGGACGTGATTCGTCTCGTTTTGTCTCCACTCGGCTCAATTCGGCTATGTTCTCTCTCTTTGACTCTATTCTATTCTGTTGTATTCTTTCTGTTCTGTTCTATTCTCTCCTATTCTGTTGTACTCTATTCTATTCTACCCTACCCGACCCAACGGCACCCCACCCGAACCTACCCTACTTTAATCTATTGGATTCAATTCGATTCCGTGCAAAGCGATTTGATAGGACTTGACTGGATTCGGCAAGATCTGAAGGGATTTGATGAGATTCCATGCGACTCGACGTGATTCAGTAGGATTCTCTGAGGTTTGACGCAATTCGAAGTTATTCGACGTGATTCGATGGGATTCGACACGATATGAAGCGATTTGACCTTGTTTGATTCAAAACGATGTGACTCGACTCGATTCGACCTGATTCGATTCGACGCTGTTCGGTGACAGTCAGTGCGATTCTGCTTGATTCCGCTCGATTAGGTGTGATTCGGCAGTATACAGCTCTTTTCGGCTGTATTCAGCTCCATTCGTCTCTATTCAGCTTATTCGGCTCTATTCGACTGTATTCGACTCTACTCTTTTCCACTCGATTCTACTCGATTCTATTCCTTCTATTCTGTTCTAATCTCTTCTATTCCACTCTACTCTGTTCTATTCTCCCCTCCTCTCCCCTCCCCTTCTCTAATCTATACGTCTGGATTGGATTTGACGCGTTGAACGCGATTCGAGGCGATGAAGCTTGAATCGGCTCGATTCGGCTCGATTTGGCTCTATTCGGCTCAGTTAGGCTCCATTCAGCTTGTTTTGGCTTGAATCGCTTCGAATCTGCTCGATTTGGCCTTCTTCGGCCCTATTCTGCTCTATTCGACTCTTTTCTACTCTATTCGTTTCTACTTGACTCCATTCTACTCCATTCTATTCATTCCACACTATTCTACTTTATTCTGCTCTACCCTACCCAACACCACTCTAATTTACTCTACTTGCTTCTACACGATTCCTCTCATTTTGTCTGCATTTGGCTCTATTCAGCTCTATTCTACTCTTCTCTACTCTATTGTATTGTTTCTACTCTGTTCTGTACTATTCTACTCTATTCTACCCTACCCTATGCTACCCAACTCTAAGGTATTGTAATCCACTTGATTGGATTTGATTCAACCCATTTCAACGCGATTCGGCTCAATTTGGCTCTGTTCAAATCTATTCTACTCTACTCTATTCCCCTCTACTCCACTCTAGCCTACTCTTTTCTGTATTCGTTCTGTGTCGTTCGGTTCTATTTTGTTGTGTTCTGTTCTGTTTTATTCTATTCTACTCTATTCTACCCTACTCTAGCCTACCCGAACCTCCCCTAGTCTAGTCTATTCAATTGAATTCGAGAAATTTTGACGCGACTAGGGACCGAATCAGTGTGATTCATGTCCATTCGGCTCCATTTGTCTCGAATAGTGTCGATTCAGCTCGATTAGGCTCGATTTGGCTCCATTAGGCTCGATTCACTGGATTCGGCTCGATTTCGCTCAATTCAGCTCGATTTGGCCCTCTTTGGCCCTCTTCGCCTCTCTTCAGCTCTTTTCTACTCTACTCGATTCCATTGCACACCATTCTACTCCATTCTACGCTCTTCTACTATACCCTACTGTAATTGATTCGATGGGATTCGACGCCATTCGACGCGATTTGTCTCGTTTCGTCTCCATTCAGCTTGATTCGACTCTGTTCTACTCTATTCTACTCTACACTATTCTGCTCTGCTCTACCCTTTTCTACTCTATTCTATTGTATCCTTTCCATTCTCTTCTACTGTGTTCAAGTCTACTCTATTCCATCCTACCCTAATCTAATCTATTCTACTGGATTCGATTCCACGCATCTCCATGCGATTCGGCTCAAATCGGCTCCTTTCCACTCCATTCATCCCCAATCGGCTCAAATCGGTTCGATTCAGCTCTAATCGGCTCCATTCGGCTCTAGTCAGCTCGAATAGGCTCTGTTCAGCTCTATTCGGCTCTATTAGACTCTACTCAACTCTATTATCTCTTTTCGACTCCACTCGACTCCATGCTACACCATTCTACTCCATCCTAAACTATTCTCTACTGTATTGTATTGTACTCTCCCGTACTGTAGTCTATTCTAATTGATTGGATTGGATTGGATTGGAACTGATCAGATGCAATGCAATTCGACCGGATTCGACGCGATACGGCACGATTCCACGGGATTCGGCGTGATTCGTCTTGGTTTCTATCCATTTAGCTCTTTTGGGCTCTATTTGGCTCTATTCGGCAATGTTCGACTCTACTCTACTCTACTCTTCTATACTCTGCTCTTCTCGACCCTATTCTTTCAGTTCTGTTCTCTTCTGTTCTGTTCTACTGCACTCTATTCTACCCTACCCTACCCTAACTTAGCCTACTGTAATCTGTTCTATGCTATTCGACACACTTGAATGGGATTCGACCTGATTCGGGTCATATCGGCTCGATTCATCTCCTTTCTGCTCCATTAAACTCGATTCGGTTCTATTCGGCTCTTTTCCACTCTATTCGGCTCTTTTTGGCAGTATTCGACTCTATTTGACTCTAGTCGACTCGATTCTTTCTCTTCTGTTCTATTCTACTCTATTCTATTCTTCTCTACCCTACCCTAACCCTACCTTCCCCACACTAATCTATTTGATTCGATTCAACACATTTCAAACGACTCGACATGATTCATCTCGATTCACCTTGAATTTGGTCAATTCGGCTGTATTCAGCTCTGTTTGGCTCTTTTCGGCTCTCTTCAACTCGATTTGACTCTATTCTACTGGACCCGACTCTACTTAATTCTATTCTCTTCTTTCTCTTGTGTTCTGTTGTGTTGTAGTCTAGCCTCTGCTACCGTACCCTTCTCTACTCTAATCTATTCGATTCAACGCATTTCGACGCGATTCCATGTGATTAGGCTTGAATCGGCTCGATTTAGCTTTATTTGGCTTGAATTGGGTCAATTCGTCTCGATCCTGCTCAATTCAGCATAATTAGGCTCCAGTAAACCTTATTCAGCCCTGTTCAGCTCTACTCAACCCTTTCTACTTTATTTGTCTCTATTTGGCTCCATTCAACTCCATTCCACACCACTCTACTCTTTTCTACTCTATTCTATTCTGTTCTACCCTACCCTACTCTAATCTATTCTAATCGATTCGATTCATCACGATTTGTCTCCTTTCCTCTCCATTCGAATCGATTCGGCTTGAATTGGATCTATTCATCTATATTCTGCACTACCCGACTCTGACTATTCCACTCTACTCAACTCTACTCCGTTCTACTCTTGGTATTCTCTTCTGTTCTACTCTATTCTATTCTTCTGTGCCCTTCCCTACTGAATCCCAGTCTAACCTACACTACTCTAATCTATTCAATTTAATTCAATTCCATTCAGTTTGACACCATTCGACCCGATTTGAGACAATTCGACGGGATTCGGTGAGATTCCGCGAGATTTGATGCGTTTTGGTGGGATTTGATGGAATTCGACGAGATCCGATGCAATAGGATGCAATTAAGTGTGTTTTGGCTCGATTTTGCTGGGTTCAGTTTGTCTCTATTTGGCTCATTTCAGCTCCACTAGGCTCCATTCATCCCGAATCTGGTCGACTCAACTCGATTCGGCTCATTTTGGCCATATTTGGTCCTATTCAGCGTTATTCGGCTCTATTCAACTCTTTTCTACTCTCTGCATCTGTGTTCGAATCCATTTGACTCCATTCCACACCATTCTATTCCGTTCTACACTACTGTATTCTACAAAACCCTCCCCCACCCTACCCTATCCTAATCTAGTCTGCTCTTTTCTAGTCTCCTTTTCTATTTTCTCAATTCCATCCTATGCTACTCTACCATACCCTGCACTAAGCTAACGTACCCTGACCTATGCTGTTCTATTCTATTTCCTTCTATTTTCTCTGTTCCACCGTATGCTTCCCTACCCTATGCTACCCCACCGTACCATACTCTACTACTTAGGGTTACTCAATAAGGGTCCTAATTAAGGGGAGTAGTTCGGGCAAGGGTACTCCTTAAGGCAAGTGTACTAGTTCAGGCTACTAGTTAAGGCCAGGGTACTAGTTAAGGCCAGGCTACTAGTTAAGGCATGGGTACTTGTTGAGGGTACTGGTTAAGGCAAGGGTACCAGTTCAGGTTACTTGTTAAGGACGTACTACTAGTGAAGGCAAGGGTACTAGTGAAGACTACTGGTTAAGGCAAGGGTACTAGATTAGGCTAAGAGTTCAGGCAAGGGTACTCGTTCAGCTTACTGACTTAGGGTACTCTTCAAGACTAGTTGTCTAGGCTACTGCTCTATGCCACTAGTCTAGCTGACTAGTCCAGCTTACTAGTCTAGGCTTCTACTCTAGCCTTCTCTTGTCTACTCTAATGTAGTCTACTTGCATCTACCCTAGTCTTCCTATCATAAACTACCCTACCCTAACCTATTCTAATCGATTCCATTTGATTCGATTCAAAGCATTTCGATGCGACCGGACACCATCACGCTTGAGTCGGCTCGATTCCGCAACATCAGCTCGATTCAGCTCGACTTGGCTCGAATCGCTTCAATTCAGCTCGTTTCCACTCGGTTCAGCCTTATTCGGCCCTATTTGGCTCGATTCGACTCTTTTCTACTCTATTTGTCTCTGTTCGACTCCATTTGACTCCACTCTTCTCCATTCTATGCTATTCTACTCTATTCTGTTCTACTCTACCCTACGATACTCCAATCTATTCGATTGGATGCGATTCGAAGCAATTTGGTGTGATTCATCTCGTTTTGTTTCCATTTGACTCGATTCGGCCAGAATTGGCTCTATTCAGCTATATCCTGCACTCTTTGACTCTATTGGACTCAATTCTACTCTGCTCTACTCTTGTCTGCTTTACTCTCTCTACTCTACCCTACTGTACTATATTCTATTCTGTACTATTCTGTTCTATTCTACCCACCCGCCCCTCCCCTACCCTTCCCTAATCTATTTGATTAGATTCGATGTGACGTATTTCCACGCGATTTGACGCGATTAGGCTTGAATCAGCTCGATTCAGTTCGAATCGGCTCTACTCGGCTCGACTTGGCTCCATTTCACTCCATTCGGCTCGATTAGGCTCGAATTCCATCGATTCTGCTGGATTCTGCTCAATTAGGCCTTATTTGGGCCTATTCGGCCCTATTCTGCTCTATTAGACTCTTTTGTACTCTATTCATATCTATCCGTCTCTATTGGACTCCGTTCAACTCCATTCCTCACTATTTTCCTCTCTTCTATTCTACCCTTCCCTACCCTAATCTCTTCTAATCGATTCGATTTGATTTGACGCGATTCGAAGCAACCGGACGTGATTCGTCTCGTTTTGTCTCCACTCGGCTCAATTCGGCTATGTTCTCTCTCTTTGACTCTATTCTATTCTGTTGTATTCTTTCTGTTCTGTTCTATTCTCTCCTATTCTGTTGTACTCTATTCTATTCTACCCTACCCGACCCAACGGCACCCCACCCGAACCTACCCTACTTTAATCTATTGGATTCAATTCGATTCCGTGCAAAGCGATTTGATAGGACTTGACTGGATTCGGCAAGATCTGAAGGGATTTGATGAGATTCCATGCGACTCGACGTGATTCAGTAGGATTCTCTGAGGTTTGACGCAATTCGAAGTTATTCGACGTGATTCGATGGGATTCGACACGATATGAAGCGATTTGACCTTGTTTGATTCAAAACGACGTGACTCGACTCGATTCGACCTGATTCGATTCGACGCTGTTCGGTGACAGTCAGTGCGATTCTGCTTGATTCCGCTCGATTAGGTGTGATTCGGCAGTATACAGCTCTTTTCGGCTGTATTCAGCTCCATTCGTCTCTATTCAGCTTATTCGGCTCTATTCGACTGTATTCGACTCTACTCTTTTCCACTCGATTCTACTCGATTCTATTCCTTCTATTCTGTTCTAATCTCTTCTATTCCACTCTACTCTGTTCTATTCTCCCCTCCCCTCCCCTCCCCTTCTCTAATCTATACGTCTCGATTGGATTTGACGCGTTGAACGCGATTCGAGGCGATGAAGCTTGAATCGGCTCGATTCGGCTCGATTTGGCTCTATTCGGCTCAGTTAGGCTCCATTCAGCTTGTTTTGGCTTCAATCGCTTCGAATCTGCTCGATTTGGCCTTCTTCGGCCCTATTCTGCTCTATTCGACTCTTTTCTACTCTATTCGTTTCTACTTGACTCCATTCTACTCCATTCTATTCATTCCACACTATTCTACTTTATTCTGCTCTACCCTACCCAACACCACTCTAATTTACTCTACTTGCTTCTACACGATTCCTCTCATTTTGTCTGCATTTGGCTCTATTCAGCTCTATTCTACTCTTCTCTACTCTATTGTATTGTTTCTACTCTGTTCTGTACTATTCTACTCTATTCTACCCTACCCTATGCTACCCAACTCTAAGGTATTGTAATCCACTTGATTGGATTTGATTCAACCCATTTCAACGCGATTCGGCTCAATTTGGCTCTGTTCAAATCTATTCTACTCTACTCTATTCCCCTCTACTCCACTCTAGCCTACTCTTTTCTGTATTCGTTCTGTGTCGTTCGGTTCTATTTTGTTGTGTTCTGTTCTGTTTTATTCTATTCTACTCTATTCTACCCTACTCTAGCCTACCCGAACCTCCCCTAGTCTAGTCTATTCAATTGAATTCGAGAAATTTTGACGCGACTAGGGACCGAATCAGTGTGATTCATGTCCATTCGGCTCCATTTGTCTCGAATAGTGTCGATTCAGCTCGATTAGGCTCGATTTGGCTCCATTAGGCTCGATTCACTGGATTCGGCTCGATTTCGCTCAATTCAGCTCGATTTGGCCCTCTTTGGCCCTCTTCGGCTCTCTTCAGCTCTTTTCTACTCTACTCGATTCCATTGCACACCATTCTACTCCATTCTACGCTCTTCTACTATACCCTACTGTAATTGATTCGATGGGATTCGACGCCATTCGACGCGATTTGTCTCGTTTCGTCTCCATTCAGCTTGATTCGACTCTGTTCTACTCTACTCTATTCTACTCTACACTATTCTGCTCTGCTCTACCCTTTTCTACTCTATTCTATTGTATCCTTTCCATTCTCTTCTACTGTGTTCAAGTCTACTCTATTCCATCCTACCCTAATCTAATCTATTCTACTGGATTCGATTCCACGCATCTCCATGCGATTCGGCTCAAATCGGCTCCTTTCCACTCCATTCATCCCCAATCGGCTCAAATCGGTTTGATTCAGCTCTAATCGGCTCCATTCGGCTCTAGTCAGCTCGAATAGGCTCTGTTCAGCTCTATTCGGCTCTATTAGACTCTACTCAACTCTATTATCTCTTTTCGACTCCACTCGACTCCATGCTACACCATTCTACTCCATCCTAAACTATTCTCTACTGTATTGTATTGTACTCTCCCGTACTGTAGTCTATTCTAATTGATTGGATTGGATTGGATTGGAACTGATCAGATGCAATGCAATTCGACCGGATTCGACGCGATACGGCACGATTCCACGGGATTCGGCGTGATTCGTCTTGGTTTCTATCCATTTAGCTCTTTTGGGCTCTATTTGGCTCTATTCGGCAATGTTCGACTCTACTCTACTCTACTCTTCTATACTCTGCTCTTCTCGACCCTATTCTTTCAGTTCTGTTCTCTTCTGTTCTGTTCTACTGCACTCTATTCTACCCTACCCTACCCTAACTTAGCCTACTGTAATCTGTTCTATGCTATTCGACACACTTGAATGGGATTCGACCTGATTCGGGTCATATCGGCTCGATTCATCTCCTTTCTGCTCCATTAAACTCGATTCGGTTCTATTCGGCTCTTTTCCACTCTATTCGGCTCTTTTTGGCAGTATTCGACTCTATTTGACTCTAGTCGACTCGATTCTTTCTGTTCTGTTCTATTCTACTCTATTCTATTCTTCTCTACCCTACCCTAACCCTACCTTCCCCACACTAATCTATTTGATTCGATTCGACACATTTCAAACGACTCGACATGATTCATCTCGATTCACCTTGAATTTGGTCAATTCGGCTGTATTCAGCTCTGTTTGGCTCTTTTCGGCTCTCTTCAACTCGATTTGACTCTATTCTACTGGACCCGACTCTACTTAATTCTATTCTCTTCTTTCTCTTGTGTTCTGTTGTGTTGTAGTCTAGCCTCTGCTACCGTACCCTTCTCTACTCTAATCTATTCGATTCAACGCATTTCGACGCGATTCCATGTGATTAGGCTTGAATCGGCTCGATTTAGCTTTATTTGGCTTGAATTGGGTCAATTCGTCTCGATCCTGCTCAATTCAGCATAATTAGGCTCCAGTAAACCTTATTCAGCCCTGTTCAGCTCTACTCAACCCTTTCTACTTTATTTGTCTCTATTTGGCTCCATTCAACTCCATTCCACACCACTCTACTCTTTTCTACTCTATTCTATTCTGTTCTACCCTACCCTACTCTAATCTATTCTAATCGATTCGATTCATCACGATTTGTCTCCTTTCCTCTCCATTCGAATCGATTCGGCTTGAATTGGATCTATTCATCTATATTCTGCACTACCCGACTCTGACTATTCCACTCTACTCAACTCTACTCCGTTCTACTCTTGGTATTCTCTTCTGTTCTACTCTATTCTATTCTTCTGTGCCCTTCCCTACTGAATCCCAGTCTAACCTACACTACTCTAATCTATTCAATTTAATTCAATTCCATTCAGTTTGACACCATTCGACCCGATTTGAGACAATTCGACGGGATTCGGTGAGATTCCGCGAGATTTGATGCGTTTTGGTGGGATTTGATGGAATTCGACGAGATCCGATGCAATAGGATGCAATTAAGTGTGTTTTGGCTCGATTTTGCTGGGTTCAGTTTGTCTCTATTTGGCTCATTTCAGCTCCACTAGGCTCCATTCATCCCGAATCTGGTCGACTCAACTCGATTCGGCTCATTTTGGCCATATTTGGTCCTATTCAGCGTTATTCGGCTCTATTCAACTCTTTTCTACTCTCTGCATCTGTGTTCGAATCCATTTGACTCCATTCCACACCATTCTATTCCGTTCTACACTACTGTATTCTACAAAACCCTCCCCCACCCTACCCTATCCTAATCTAGTCTGCTCTTTTCTAGTCTCCTTTTCTATTTTCTCAATTCCATCCTATGCTACTCTACCATACCCTGCACTAAGCTAACGTACCCTGACCTATGCTGTTCTATTCTATTTCCTTCTATTTTCTCTGTTCCACCGTATGCTTCCCTACCCTATGCTACCCCACCGTACCATACTCTACTACTTAGGGTTACTCAATAAGGGTCCTAATTAAGGGGAGTAGTTCGGGCAAGGGTACTCCTTAAGGCAAGTGTACTAGTTCAGGCTACTAGTTAAGGCCAGGGTACTAGTTAAGGCCAGGCTACTAGTTAAGGCATGGGTACTTGTTGAGGGTACTGGTTAAGGCAAGGGTACCAGTTCAGGTTACTTGTTAAGGACGTACTACTAGTGAAGGCAAGGGTACTAGTGAAGACTACTGGTTAAGGCAAGGGTACTAGATTAGGCTAAGAGTTCAGGCAAGGGTACTCGTTCAGCTTACTGACTTAGGGTACTCTTCAAGACTAGTTGTCTAGGCTACTGCTCTATGCCACTAGTCTAGCTGACTAGTCCAGCTTACTAGTCTAGGCTTCTACTCTAGCCTTCTCTTGTCTACTCTAATGTAGTCTACTTGCATCTACCCTAGTCTTCCTATCATAAACTACCCTACCCTAACCTATTCTAATCGATTCCATTTGATTCGATTCAAAGCATTTCGATGCGACCGGACACCATCACACTTGAGTCGGCTCGATTCCGCAACATCAGCTCGATTCAGCTCGATTTGGCTCGAATCGCTTCAATTCAGCTCGTTTCCACTCGGTTCAGCCTTATTCGGCCCTATTTGGCTCGATTCGACTCTTTTCTACTCTATTTGTCTCTGTTCGACTCCATTTGACTCCACTCTTCTCCATTCTATGCTATTCTACTCTATTCTGTTCTACTCTACCCTACGATACTCCAATCTATTCGATTGGATGCGATTCGAAGCAATTTGGTGTGATTCATCTCGTTTTGTTTCCATTTGACTCGATTCGGCCAGAATTGGCTCTATTCAGCTATATCCTGCACTCTTTGACTCTATTGGACTCAATTCTACTCTGCTCTACTCTTGTCTGCTTTACTCTCTCTACTCTACCCTACTGTACTATATTCTATTCTGTACTATTCTGTTCTATTCTACCCACCCGCCCCTCCCCTACCCTTCCCTAATCTATTTGATTAGATTCGATGTGACGTATTTCCACGCGATTTGACGCGATTAGGCTTGAATCAGCTCGATTCAGTTCGAATCGGCTCTACTCGGCTCGACTTGGCTCCATTTCACTCCATTCGGCTCGATTAGGCTCGAATTCCATCGATTCTGCTGGATTCTGCTCAATTAGGCCTTATTTGGGCCTATTCGGCCCTATTCTGCTCTATTAGACTCTTTTGTACTCTATTCATATCTATCCGTCTCTATTGGACTCCGTTCAACTCCATTCCTCACTATTTTCCTCTCTTCTATTCTACCCTTCCCTACCCTAATCTCTTCTAATCGATTCGATTTGATTTGACGCGATTCGAAGCAACCGGACGTGATTCGTCTCGTTTTGTCTCCACTCGGCTCAATTCGGCTATGTTCTCTCTCTTTGACTCTATTCTATTCTGTTGTATTCTTTCTGTTCTGTTCTATTCTCTCCTATTCTGTTGTACTCTATTCTATTCTACCCTACCCGACCCAACGGCACCCCACCCGAACCTACCCTACTTTAATCTATTGGATTCAATTCGATTCCGTGCAAAGCGATTTGATAGGACTTGACTGGATTCGGCAAGATCTGAAGGGATTTGATGAGATTCCATGCGACTCGACGTGATTCAGTAGGATTCTCTGAGGTTTGACGCAATTCGAAGTTATTCGACGTGATTCGATGGGATTCGACACGATATGAAGCGATTTGACCTTGTTTGAGTCAAAACGATGTGACTCGACTCGATTCGACCTGATTCGATTCGACGCTGTTCGGTGACAGTCAGTGCGATTCTGCTTGATTCCGCTCGATTAGGTGTGATTCGGCAGTATACAGCTCTTTTCGGCTGTATTCAGCTCCATTCGTCTCTATTCAGCTTATTCGGCTCTATTCGACTGTATTCGACTCTACTCTTTTCCACTCGATTCTACTCGATTCTATTCCTTCTATTCTGTTCTAATCTCTTCTATTCCACTCTACTCTGTTCTATTCTCCCCTCCCCTCCCCTCCCCTTCTCTAATCTATACGTCTCGATTGGATTTGACGCGTTGAACGCGATTCGAGGCGATGAAGCTTGAATCGGCTCGATTCGGCTCGATTTGGCTCTATTCGGCTCAGTTAGGCTCCATTCAGCTTGTTTTGGCTTGAATCGCTTCGAATCTGCTCGATTTGGCCTTCTTCGGCCCTATTCTGCTCTATTCGACTCTTTTCTACTCTATTCGTTTCTACTTGACTCCATTCTACTCCATTCTATTCATTCCACACTATTCTACTTTATTCTGCTCTACCCTACCCAACACCACTCTAATTTACTCTACTTGCTTCTACACGATTCCTCTCATTTTGTCTGCATTTGGCTCTATTCAGCTCTATTCTACTCTTCTCTACTCTATTGTATTGTTTCTACTCTGTTCTGTACTATTCTACTCTATTCTACCCTACCCTATGCTACCCAACTCTAAGGTATTGTAATCCACTTGATTGGATTTGATTCAACCCATTTCAACGCGATTCGGCTCAATTTGGCTCTGTTCAAATCTATTCTACTCTACTCTATTCCCCTCTACTCCACTCTAGCCTACTCTTTTCTGTATTCGTTCTGTGTCGTTCGGTTCTATTTTGTTGTGTTCTGTTCTGTTTTATTCTATTCTACTCTATTCTACCCTACTCTAGCCTACCCGAACCTCCCCTAGTCTAGTCTATTCAATTGAATTCGAGAAATTTTGACGCGACTAGGGACCGAATCAGTGTGATTCATGTCCATTCGGCTCCATTTGTCTCGAATAGTGTCGATTCAGCTCGATTAGGCTCGATTTGGCTCCATTAGGCTCGATTCACTGGATTCGGCTCGATTTCGCTCAATTCAGCTCGATTTGGCCCTCTTTGGCCCTCTTCGGCTCTCTTCAGCTCTTTTCTACTCTACTCGATTCCATTGCACACCATTCTACTCCATTCTACGCTCTTCTACTATACCCTACTGTAATTGATTCGATGGGATTCGACGCCATTCGACGCGATTTGTCTCGTTTCGTCTCCATTCAGCTTGATTCGACTCTGTTCTACTCTACTCTATTCTACTCTACACTATTCTGCTCTGCTCTACCCTTTTCTACTCTATTCTATTGTATCCTTTCCATTCTCTTCTACTGTGTTCAAGTCTACTCTATTCCATCCTACCCTAATCTAATCTATTCTACTGGATTCGATTCCACGCATCTCCATGCGATTCGGCTCAAATCGGCTCCTTTCCACTCCATTCATCCCCAATCGGCTCAAATCGGTTTGATTCAGCTCTAATCGGCTCCATTCGGCTCTAGTCAGCTCGAATAGGCTCTGTTCAGCTCTATTCGGCTCTATTAGACTCTACTCAACTCTATTATCTCTTTTCGACTCCACTCGACTCCATGCTACACCATTCTACTCCATCCTAAACTATTCTCTACTGTATTGTATTGTACTCTCCCGTACTGTAGTCTATTCTAATTGATTGGATTGGATTGGATTGGAACTGATCAGATGCAATGCAATTCGACCGGATTCGACGCGATACGGCACGATTCCACGGGATTCGGCGTGATTCGTCTTGGTTTCTATCCATTTAGCTCTTTTGGGCTCTATTTGGCTCTATTCGGCAATGTTCGACTCTACTCTACTCTACTCTTCTATACTCTGCTCTTCTCGACCCTATTCTTTCAGTTCTGTTCTCTTCTGTTCTGTTCTACTGCACTCTATTCTACCCTACCCTACCCTAACTTAGCCTACTGTAATCTGTTCTATGCTATTCGACACACTTGAATGGGATTCGACCTGATTCGGGTCATATCGGCTCGATTCATCTCCTTTCTGCTCCATTAAACTCGATTCGGTTCTATTCGGCTCTTTTCCACTCTATTCGGCTCTTTTTGGCAGTATTCGACTCTATTTGACTCTAGTCGACTCGATTCTTTCTGTTCTGTTCTATTCTACTCTATTCTATTCTTCTCTACCCTACCCTAACCCTACCTTCCCCACACTAATCTATTTGATTCGATTCGACACATTTCAAACGACTCGACATGATTCATCTCGATTCACCTTGAATTTGGTCAATTCGGCTGTATTCAGCTCTGTTTGGCTCTTTTCGGCTCTCTTCAACTCGATTTGACTCTATTCTACTGGACCCGACTCTACTTAATTCTATTCTCTTCTTTCTCTTGTGTTCTGTTGTGTTGTAGTCTAGCCTCTGCTACCGTACCCTTCTCTACTCTAATCTATTCGATTCAACGCATTTCGACGCGATTCCATGTGATTAGGCTTGAATCGGCTCGATTTAGCTTTATTTGGCTTGAATTGGGTCAATTCGTCTCGATCCTGCTCAATTCAGCATAATTAGGCTCCAGTAAACCTTATTCAGCCCTGTTCAGCTCTACTCAACCCTTTCTACTTTATTTGTCTCTATTTGGCTCCATTCAACTCCATTCCACACCACTCTACTCTTTTCTACTCTATTCTATTCTGTTCTACCCTACCCTACTCTAATCTATTCTAATCGATTCGATTCATCACGATTTGTCTCCTTTCCTCTCCATTCGAATCGATTCGGCTTGAATTGGATCTATTCATCTATATTCTGCACTACCCGACTCTGACTATTCCACTCTACTCAACTCTACTCCGTTCTACTCTTGGTATTCTCTTCTGTTCTACTCTATTCTATTCTTCTGTGCCCTTCCCTACTGAATCCCAGTCTAACCTACACTACTCTAATCTATTCAATTTAATTCAATTCCATTCAGTTTGACACCATTCGACCCGATTTGAGACAATTCGACGGGATTCGGTGAGATTCCGCGAGATTTGATGCGTTTTGGTGGGATTTGATGGAATTCGACGAGATCCGATGCAATAGGATGCAATTAAGTGTGTTTTGGCTCGATTTTGCTGGGTTCAGTTTGTCTCTATTTGGCTCATTTCAGCTCCACTAGGCTCCATTCATCCCGAATCTGGTCGACTCAACTCGATTCGGCTCATTTTGGCCATATTTGGTCCTATTCAGCGTTATTCGGCTCTATTCAACTCTTTTCTACTCTCTGCATCTGTGTTCGAATCCATTTGACTCCATTCCACACCATTCTATTCCGTTCTACACTACTGTATTCTACAAAACCCTCCCCCACCCTACCCTATCCTAATCTAGTCTGCTCTTTTCTAGTCTCCTTTTCTATTTTCTCAATTCCATCCTATGCTACTCTACCATACCCTGCACTAAGCTAACGTACCCTGACCTATGCTGTTCTATTCTATTTCCTTCTATTTTCTCTGTTCCACCGTATGCTTCCCTACCCTATGCTACCCCACCGTACCATACTCTACTACTTAGGGTTACTCAATAAGGGTCCTAATTAAGGGGAGTAGTTCGGGCAAGGGTACTCCTTAAGGCAAGTGTACTAGTTCAGGCTACTAGTTAAGGCCAGGGTACTAGTTAAGGCCAGGCTACTAGTTAAGGCATGGGTACTTGTTGAGGGTACTGGTTAAGGCAAGGGTACCAGTTCAGGTTACTTGTTAAGGACGTACTACTAGTGAAGGCAAGGGTACTAGTGAAGACTACTGGTTAAGGCAAGGGTACTAGATTAGGCTAAGAGTTCAGGCAAGGGTACTCGTTCAGCTTACTGACTTAGGGTACTCTTCAAGACTAGTTGTCTAGGCTACTGCTCTATGCCACTAGTCTAGCTGACTAGTCCAGCTTACTAGTCTAGGCTTCTACTCTAGCCTTCTCTTGTCTACTCTAATGTAGTCTACTTGCATCTACCCTAGTCTTCCTATCATAAACTACCCTACCCTAACCTATTCTAATCGATTCCATTTGATTCGATTCAAAGCATTTCGATGCGACCGGACACCATCACACTTGAGTCGGCTCGATTCCGCAACATCAGCTCGATTCAGCTCGATTTGGCTCGAATCGCTTCAATTCAGCTCGTTTCCACTCGGTTCAGCCTTATTCGGCCCTATTTGGCTCGATTCGACTCTTTTCTACTCTATTTGTCTCTGTTCGACTCCATTTGACTCCACTCTTCTCCATTCTATGCTATTCTACTCTATTCTGTTCTACTCTACCCTACGATACTCCAATCTATTCGATTGGATGCGATTCGAAGCAATTTGGTGTGATTCATCTCGTTTTGTTTCCATTTGACTCGATTCGGCCAGAATTGGCTCTATTCAGCTATATCCTGCACTCTTTGACTCTATTGGACTCAATTCTACTCTGCTCTACTCTTGTCTGCTTTACTCTCTCTACTCTACCCTACTGTACTATATTCTATTCTGTACTATTCTGTTCTATTCTACCCACCCGCCCCTCCCCTACCCTTCCCTAATCTATTTGATTAGATTCGATGTGACGTATTTCCACGCGATTTGACGCGATTAGGCTTGAATCAGCTCGATTCAGTTCGAATCGGCTCTACTCGGCTCGACTTGGCTCCATTTCACTCCATTCGGCTCGATTAGGCTCGAATTCCATCGATTCTGCTGGATTCTGCTCAATTAGGCCTTATTTGGGCCTATTCGGCCCTATTCTGCTCTATTAGACTCTTTTGTACTCTATTCATATCTATCCGTCTCTATTGGACTCCGTTCAACTCCATTCCTCACTATTTTCCTCTCTTCTATTCTACCCTTCCCTACCCTAATCTCTTCTAATCGATTCGATTTGATTTGACGCGATTCGAAGCAACCGGACGTGATTCGTCTCGTTTTGTCTCCACTCGGCTCAATTCGGCTATGTTCTCTCTCTTTGACTCTATTCTATTCTGTTGTATTCTTTCTGTTCTGTTCTATTCTCTCCTATTCTGTTGTACTCTATTCTATTCTACCCTACCCGACCCAACGGCACCCCACCCGAACCTACCCTACTTTAATCTATTGGATTCAATTCGATTCCGTGCAAAGCGATTTGATAGGACTTGACTGGATTCGGCAAGATCTGAAGGGATTTGATGAGATTCCATGCGACTCGACGTGATTCAGTAGGATTCTCTGAGGTTTGACGCAATTCGAAGTTATTCGACGTGATTCGATGGGATTCGACACGATATGAAGCGATTTGACCTTGTTTGAGTCAAAACGATGTGACTCGACTCGATTCGACCTGATTCGATTCGACGCTGTTCGGTGACAGTCAGTGCGATTCTGCTTGATTCCGCTCGATTAGGTGTGATTCGGCAGTATACAGCTCTTTTCGGCTGTATTCAGCTCCATTCGTCTCTATTCAGCTTATTCGGCTCTATTCGACTGTATTCGACTCTACTCTTTTCCACTCGATTCTACTCGATTCTATTCCTTCTATTCTGTTCTAATCTCTTCTATTCCACTCTACTCTGTTCTATTCTCCCCTCCCCTCCCCTCCCCTTCTCTAATCTATACGTCTCGATTGGATTTGACGCGTTGAACGCGATTCGAGGCGATGAAGCTTGAATCGGCTCGATTCGGCTCGATTTGGCTCTATTCGGCTCAGTTAGGCTCCATTCAGCTTGTTTTGGCTTGAATCGCTTCGAATCTGCTCGATTTGGCCTTCTTCGGCCCTATTCTGCTCTATTCGACTCTTTTCTACTCTATTCGTTTCTACTTGACTCCATTCTACTCCATTCTATTCATTCCACACTATTCTACTTTATTCTGCTCTACCCTACCCAACACCACTCTAATTTACTCTACTTGCTTCTACACGATTCCTCTCATTTTGTCTGCATTTGGCTCTATTCAGCTCTATTCTACTCTTCTCTACTCTATTGTATTGTTTCTACTCTGTTCTGTACTATTCTACTCTATTCTACCCTACCCTATGCTACCCAACTCTAAGGTATTGTAATCCACTTGATTGGATTTGATTCAACCCATTTCAACGCGATTCGGCTCAATTTGGCTCTGTTCAAATCTATTCTACTCTACTCTATTCCCCTCTACTCCACTCTAGCCTACTCTTTTCTGTATTCGTTCTGTGTCGTTCGGTTCTATTTTGTTGTGTTCTGTTCTGTTTTATTCTATTCTACTCTATTCTACCCTACTCTAGCCTACCCGAACCTCCCCTAGTCTAGTCTATTCAATTGAATTCGAGAAATTTTGACGCGACTAGGGACCGAATCAGTGTGATTCATGTCCATTCGGCTCCATTTGTCTCGAATAGTGTCGATTCAGCTCGATTAGGCTCGATTTGGCTCCATTAGGCTCGATTCACTGGATTCGGCTCGATTTCGCTCAATTCAGCTCGATTTGGCCCTCTTTGGCCCTATTCGGCTCTATTCAGCTCTTTTCTACTCTACTCGATTCCATTGCACACCATTCTACTCCATTCTACGCTCTTCTACTATACCCTACTGTAATTGATTCGATGGGATTCGACGCCATTCGACGCGATTTGTCTCGTTTCGTCTCCATTCAGCTTGATTCGACTCTGTTCTACTCTACTCTATTCTACTCTACACTATTCTGCTCTGCTCTACCCTTTTCTACTCTATTCTATTGTATCCTTTCCATTCTCTTCTACTGTGTTCAAGTCTACTCTATTCCATCCTACCCTAATCTAATCTATTCTACTGGATTCGATTCCACGCATCTCCATGCGATTCGGCTCAAATCGGCTCCTTTCCACTCCATTCATCCCCAATCGGCTCAAATCGGTTCGATTCAGCTCTAATCGGCTCCATTCGGCTCTAGTCAGCTCGAATAGGCTCTGTTCAGCTCTATTCGGCTCTATTAGACTCTACTCAACTCTATTATCTCTTTTCGACTCCACTCGACTCCATGCTACACCATTCTACTCCATCCTAAACTATTCTCTACTGTATTGTATTGTACTCTCCCGTACTGTAGTCTATTCTAATTGATTGGATTGGATTGGATTGGAACTGATCAGATGCAATGCAATTCGACCGGATTCGACGCGATACGGCACGATTCCACGGGATTCGGCGTGATTCGTCTTGGTTTCTATCCATTTAGCTCTTTTGGGCTCTATTTGGCTCTATTCGGCAATGTTCGACTCTACTCTACTCTACTCTTCTATACTCTGCTCTTCTCGACCCTATTCTTTCAGTTCTGTTCTCTTCTGTTCTGTTCTACTGCACTCTATTCTACCCTACCCTACCCTAACTTAGCCTACTGTAATCTGTTCTATGCTATTCGACACACTTGAATGGGATTCGACCTGATTCGGGTCATATCGGCTCGATTCATCTCCTTTCTGCTCCATTAAACTCGATTCGGTTCTATTCGGCTCTTTTCCACTCTATTCGGCTCTTTTTGGCAGTATTCGACTCTATTTGACTCTAGTCGACTCGATTCTTTCTCTTCTGTTCTATTCTACTCTATTCTATTCTTCTCTACCCTACCCTAACCCTACCTTCCCCACACTAATCTATTTGATTCGATTCGACACATTTCAAACGACTCGACATGATTCATCTCGATTCACCTTGAATTTGGTCAATTCGGCTGTATTCAGCTCTGTTTGGCTCTTTTCGGCTCTCTTCAACTCGATTTGACTCTATTCTACTGGACCCGACTCTACTTAATTCTATTCTCTTCTTTCTCTTGTGTTCTGTTGTGTTGTAGTCTAGCCTCTGCTACCGTACCCTTCTCTACTCTAATCTATTCGATTCAACGCATTTCGACGCGATTCCATGTGATTAGGCTTGAATCGGCTCGATTTAGCTTTATTTGGCTTGAATTGGGTCAATTCGTCTCGATCCTGCTCAATTCAGCATAATTAGGCTCCAGTAAACCTTATTCAGCCCTGTTCAGCTCTACTCAACCCTTTCTACTTTATTTGTCTCTATTTGGCTCCATTCAACTCCATTCCACACCACTCTACTCTTTTCTACTCTATTCTATTCTGTTCTACCCTACCCTACTCTAATCTATTCTAATCGATTCGATTCATCACGATTTGTCTCCTTTCCTCTCCATTCGAATCGATTCGGCTTGAATTGGATCTATTCATCTATATTCTGCACTACCCGACTCTGACTATTCCACTCTACTCAACTCTACTCCGTTCTACTCTTGGTATTCTCTTCTGTTCTACTCTATTCTATTCTTCTGTGCCCTTCCCTACTGAATCCCAGTCTAACCTACACTACTCTAATCTATTCAATTTAATTCAATTCCATTCAGTTTGACACCATTCGACCCGATTTGAGACAATTCGACGGGATTCGGTGAGATTCCGCGAGATTTGATGCGTTTTGGTGGGATTTGATGGAATTCGACGAGATCCGATGCAATAGGATGCAATTAAGTGTGTTTTGGCTCGATTTTGCTGGGTTCAGTTTGTCTCTATTTGGCTCATTTCAGCTCCACTAGGCTCCATTCATCCCGAATCTGGTCGACTCAACTCGATTCGGCTCATTTTGGCCATATTTGGTCCTATTCAGCGTTATTCGGCTCTATTCAACTCTTTTCTACTCTCTGCATCTGTGTTCGAATCCATTTGACTCCATTCCACACCATTCTATTCCGTTCTACACTACTGTATTCTACAAAACCCTCCCCCACCCTACCCTATCCTAATCTAGTCTGCTCTTTTCTAGTCTCCTTTTCTATTTTCTCAATTCCATCCTATGCTACTCTACCATACCCTGCACTAAGCTAACGTACCCTGACCTATGCTGTTCTATTCTATTTCCTTCTATTTTCTCTGTTCCACCGTATGCTTCCCTACCCTATGCTACCCCACCGTACCATACTCTACTACTTAGGGTTACTCAATAAGGGTCCTAATTAAGGGGAGTAGTTCGGGCAAGGGTACTCCTTAAGGCAAGTGTACTAGTTCAGGCTACTAGTTAAGGCCAGGGTACTAGTTAAGGCCAGGCTACTAGTTAAGGCATGGGTACTTGTTGAGGGTACTGGTTAAGGCAAGGGTACCAGTTCAGGTTACTTGTTAAGGACGTACTACTAGTGAAGGCAAGGGTACTAGTGAAGACTACTGGTTAAGGCAAGGGTACTAGATTAGGCTAAGAGTTCAGGCAAGGGTACTCGTTCAGCTTACTGACTTAGGGTACTCTTCAAGACTAGTTGTCTAGGCTACTGCTCTATGCCACTAGTCTAGCTGACTAGTCCAGCTTACTAGTCTAGGCTTCTACTCTAGCCTTCTCTTGTCTACTCTAATGTAGTCTACTTGCATCTACCCTAGTCTTCCTATCATAAACTACCCTACCCTAACCTATTCTAATCGATTCCATTTGATTCGATTCAAAGCATTTCGATGCGACCGGACACCATCACGCTTGAGTCGGCTCGATTCCGCAACATCAGCTCGATTCAGCTCGATTTGGCTCGAATCGCTTCAATTCAGCTCGTTTCCACTCGGTTCAGCCTTATTCGGCCCTATTTGGCTCGATTCGACTCTTTTCTACTCTATTTGTCTCTGTTCGACTCCATTTGACTCCACTCTTCTCCATTCTACGCTATTCTACTCTATTCTGTTCTACTCTACCCTACGATACTCCAATCTATTCGATTGGATGCGATTCGAAGCAATTCGGTGTGATTCATCTCGTTTTGTTTCCATTTGACTCGATTCGGCCAGAATTGGCTCTATTCAGCTATATCCTGCACTCTTTGACTCTATTGGACTCAATTCTACTCTGCTCTACTCTTGTCTGCTTTACTCTCTCTACTCTACCCTACTGTACTATATTCTATTCTGTACTATTCTGTTCTATTCTACCCACCCGCCCCTCCCCTACCCTTCCCTAATCTATTTGATTAGATTCGATGTGACGTATTTCCACGCGATTTGACGCGATTAGGCTTGAATCAGCTCGATTCAGTTCGAATCGGCTCTACTCGGCTCGACTTGGCTCCATTTCACTCCATTCGGCTCGATTAGGCTCGAATTCCATCGATTCTGCTGGATTCTGCTCAATTAGGCCTTATTTGGGCCTATTCGGCCCTATTCTGCTCTATTAGACTCTTTTGTACTCTATTCATATCTATCCGTCTCTATTGGACTCCGTTCAACTCCATTCCTCACTATTTTCCTCTCTTCTATTCTACCCTTCCCTACCCTAATCTCTTCTAATCGATTCGATTTGATTTGACGCGATTCGAAGCAACCGGACGTGATTCGTCTCGTTTTGTCTCCACTCGGCTCAATTCGGCTATGTTCTCTCTCTTTGACTCTATTCTATTCTGTTGTATTCTTTCTGTTCTGTTCTATTCTCTCCTATTCTGTTGTACTCTATTCTATTCTACCCTACCCGACCCAACGGCACCCCACCCGAACCTACCCTACTTTAATCTATTGGATTCAATTCGATTCCGTGCAAAGCGATTTGATAGGACTTGACTGGATTCGGCAAGATCTGAAGGGATTTGATGAGATTCCATGCGACTCGACGTGATTCAGTAGGATTCTCTGAGGTTTGACGCAATTCGAAGTTATTCGACGTGATTCGATGGGATTCGACACGATATGAAGCGATTTGACCTTGTTTGATTCAAAACGACGTGACTCGACTCGATTCGACCTGATTCGATTCGACGCTGTTCGGTGACAGTCAGTGCGATTCTGCTTGATTCCGCTCGATTAGGTGTGATTCGGCAGTATACAGCTCTTTTCGGCTGTATTCAGCTCCATTCGTCTCTATTCAGCTTATTCGGCTCTATTCGACTGTATTCGACTCTACTCTTTTCCACTCGATTCTACTCGATTCTATTCCTTCTATTCTGTTCTAATCTCTTCTATTCCACTCTACTCTGTTCTATTCTCCCCTCCCCTCCCCTCCCCTTCTCTAATCTATACGTCTCGATTGGATTTGACGCGTTGAACGCGATTCGAGGCGATGAAGCTTGAATCGGCTCGATTCGGCTCGATTTGGCTCTATTCGGCTCAGTTAGGCTCCATTCAGCTTGTTTTGGCTTGAATCGCTTCGAATCTGCTCGATTTGGCCTTCTTCGGCCCTATTCTGCTCTATTCGACTCTTTTCTACTCTATTCGTTTCTACTTGACTCCATTCTACTCCATTCTATTCATTCCACACTATTCTACTTTATTCTGCTCTACCCTACCCAACACCACTCTAATTTACTCTACTTGCTTCTACACGATTCCTCTCATTTTGTCTGCATTTGGCTCTATTCAGCTCTATTCTACTCTTCTCTACTCTATTGTATTGTTTCTACTCTGTTCTGTACTATTCTACTCTATTCTACCCTACCCTATGCTACCCAACTCTAAGGTATTGTAATCCACTTGATTGGATTTGATTCAACCCATTTCAACGCGATTCGGCTCAATTTGGCTCTGTTCAAATCTATTCTACTCTACTCTATTCCCCTCTACTCCACTCTAGCCTACTCTTTTCTGTATTCGTTCTGTGTCGTTCGGTTCTATTTTGTTGTGTTCTGTTCTGTTTTATTCTATTCTACTCTATTCTACCCTACTCTAGCCTACCCGAACCTCCCCTAGTCTAGTCTATTCAATTGAATTCGAGAAATTTTGACGCGACTAGGGACCGAATCAGTGTGATTCATGTCCATTCGGCTCCATTTGTCTCGAATAGTGTCGATTCAGCTCGATTAGGCTCGATTTGGCTCCATTAGGCTCGATTCACTGGATTCGGCTCGATTTCGCTCAATTCAGCTCGATTTGGCCCTCTTTGGCCCTCTTCGCCTCTCTTCAGCTCTTTTCTACTCTACTCGATTCCATTGCACACCATTCTACTCCATTCTACGCTCTTCTACTATACCCTACTGTAATTGATTCGATGGGATTCGACGCCATTCGACGCGATTTGTCTCGTTTCGTCTCCATTCAGCTTGATTCGACTCTGTTCTACTCTATTCTACTCTACACTATTCTGCTCTGCTCTACCCTTTTCTACTCTATTCTATTGTATCCTTTCCATTCTCTTCTACTGTGTTCAAGTCTACTCTATTCCATCCTACCCTAATCTAATCTATTCTACTGGATTCGATTCCACGCATCTCCATGCGATTCGGCTCAAATCGGCTCCTTTCCACTCCATTCATCCCCAATCGGCTCAAATCGGTTCGATTCAGCTCTAATCGGCTCCATTCGGCTCTAGTCAGCTCGAATAGGCTCTGTTCAGCTCTATTCGGCTCTATTAGACTCTACTCAACTCTATTATCTCTTTTCGACTCCACTCGACTCCATGCTACACCATTCTACTCCATCCTAAACTATTCTCTACTGTATTGTATTGTACTCTCCCGTACTGTAGTCTATTCTAATTGATTGGATTGGATTGGATTGGAACTGATCAGATGCAATGCAATTCGACCGGATTCGACGCGATACGGCACGATTCCACGGGATTCGGCGTGATTCGTCTTGGTTTCTATCCATTTAGCTCTTTTGGGCTCTATTTGGCTCTATTCGGCAATGTTCGACTCTACTCTACTCTACTCTTCTATACTCTGCTCTTCTCGACCCTATTCTTTCAGTTCTGTTCTCTTCTGTTCTGTTCTACTGCACTCTATTCTACCCTACCCTACCCTAACTTAGCCTACTGTAATCTGTTCTATGCTATTCGACACACTTGAATGGGATTCGACCTGATTCGGGTCATATCGGCTCGATTCATCTCCTTTCTGCTCCATTAAACTCGATTCGGTTCTATTCGGCTCTTTTCCACTCTATTCGGCTCTTTTTGGCAGTATTCGACTCTATTTGACTCTAGTCGACTCGATTCTTTCTGTTCTGTTCTATTCTACTCTATTCTATTCTTCTCTACCCTACCCTAACCCTACCTTCCCCACACTAATCTATTTGATTCGATTCGACACATTTCAAACGACTCGACATGATTCATCTCGATTCACCTTGAATTTGGTCAATTCGGCTGTATTCAGCTCTGTTTGGCTCTTTTCGGCTCTCTTCAACTCGATTTGACTCTATTCTACTGGACCCGACTCTACTTAATTCTATTCTCTTCTTTCTCTTGTGTTCTGTTGTGTTGTAGTCTAGCCTCTGCTACCGTACCCTTCTCTACTCTAATCTATTCGATTCAACGCATTTCGGCGCGATTCCATGTGATTAGGCTTGAATCGGCTCGATTTAGCCTTATTTGGCTTGAATTGGGTCAATTCGTCTCGATCCTGCTCAATTCAGCATAATTAGGCTCCAGTAAACCTTATTCAGCCCTGTTCAGCTCTACTCAACCCTTTCTACTTTATTTGTCTCTATTTGGCTCCATTCAACTCCATTCCACACCACTCTACTCTTTTCTACTCTATTCTATTCTGTTCTACCCTACCCTACTCTAATCTATTCTAATCGATTCGATTCATCACGATTTGTCTCCTTTCCTCTCCATTCGAATCGATTCGGCTTGAATTGGATCTATTCATCTATATTCTGCACTACCCGACTCTGACTATTCCACTCTACTCAACTCTACTCCGTTCTACTCTTGGTATTCTCTTCTGTTCTACTCTATTCTATTCTTCTGTGCCCTTCCCTACTGAATCCCAGTCTAACCTACACTACTCTAATCTATTCAATTTAATTCAATTCCATTCAGTTTGACACCATTCGACCCGATTTGAGACAATTCGACGGGATTCGGTGAGATTCCGCGAGATTTGATGCGTTTTGGTGGGATTTGATGGAATTCGACGAGATCCGATGCAATAGGATGCAATTAAGTGTGTTTTGGCTCGATTTTGCTGGGTTCAGTTTGTCTCTATTTGGCTCATTTAGTTTTTTTTTTTTTTAGGCTCCATTCATCCCGAATCTGGTCGACTCAACTCGATTCGGCTCATTTTGGCCATATTTGGTCCTATTCAGCGTTATTCGGCTCTATTCAACTCTTTTCTACTCTCTGCATCTGTGTTCGAATCCATTTGACTCCATTCCACACCATTCTATTCCGTTCTACACTACTGTATTCTACAAAACCCTCCCCCACCCTACCCTATCCTAATCTAGTCTGCTCTTTTCTAGTCTCCTTTTCTATTTTCTCAATTCCATCCTATGCTACTCTACCATACCCTGCACTAAGCTAACGTACCCTGACCTATGCTGTTCTATTCTATTTCCTTCTATTTTCTCTGTTCCACCGTATGCTTCCCTACCCTATGCTACCCCACCGTACCATACTCTACTACTTAGGGTTACTCAATAAGGGTCCTAATTAAGGGGAGTAGTTCGGGCAAGGGTACTCCTTAAGGCAAGTGTACTAGTTCAGGCTACTAGTTAAGGCCAGGGTACTAGTTAAGGCCAGGCTACTAGTTAAGGCATGGGTACTTGTTGAGGGTACTGGTTAAGGCAAGGGTACCAGTTCAGGTTACTTGTTAAGGACGTACTACTAGTGAAGGCAAGGGTACTAGTGAAGACTACTGGTTAAGGCAAGGGTACTAGATTAGGCTAAGAGTTCAGGCAAGGGTACTCGTTCAGATTACTGACTTAGGGTACTCTTCAAGACTAGTTGTCTAGGCTACTGCTCTATGCCACTAGTCTAGCTGACTAGTCCAGCTTACTAGTCTAGGCTTCTACTCTAGCCTTCTCTTGTCTACTCTAATGTAGTCTACTTGCATCTACCCTAGTCTTCCTATCATAAACTACCCTACCCTAACCTATTCTAATCGATTCCATTTGATTCGATTCAAAGCATTTCGATGCGACCGGACACCATCACGCTTGAGTCGGCTCGATTCCGCAACATCAGCTCGATTCAGCTCGATTTGGCTCGAATCGCTTCAATTCAGCTCGTTTCCACTCGGTTCAGCCTTATTCGGCCCTATTTGGCTCGATTCGACTCTTTTCTACTCTATTTGTCTCTGTTCGACTCCATTTGACTCCACTCTTCTCCATTCTACGCTATTCTACTCTATTCTGTTCTACTCTACCCTACGATACTCCAATCTATTCGATTGGATGCGATTCGAAGCAATTTGGTGTGATTCATCTCGTTTTGTTTCCATTTGACTCGATTCGGCCAGAATTGGCTCTATTCAGCTATATCCTGCACTCTTTGACTCTATTGGACTCAATTCTACTCTGCTCTACTCTTGTCTGCTTTACTCTCTCTACTCTACCCTACTGTACTATATTCTATTCTGTACTATTCTGTTCTATTCTACCCACCCGCCCCTCCCCTACCCTTCCCTAATCTATTTGATTAGATTCGATGTGACGTATTTCCACGCGATTTGACGCGATTAGGCTTGAATCAGCTCGATTCAGTTCGAATCGGCTCTACTCGGCTCGACTTGGCTCCATTTCACTCCATTCGGCTCGATTAGGCTCGAATTCCATCGATTCTGCTGGATTCTGCTCAATTAGGCCTTATTTGGGCCTATTCGGCCCTATTCTGCTCTATTAGACTCTTTTGTACTCTATTCATATCTATCCGTCTCTATTGGACTCCGTTCAACTCCATTCCTCACTATTTTCCTCTCTTCTATTCTACCCTTCCCTACCCTAATCTCTTCTAATCGATTCGATTTGATTTGACGCGATTCGAAGCAACCGGACGTGATTCGTCTCGTTTTGTCTCCACTCGGCTCAATTCGGCTATGTTCTCTCTCTTTGACTCTATTCTATTCTGTTGTATTCTTTCTGTTCTGTTCTATTCTCTCCTATTCTGTTGTACTCTATTCTATTCTACCCTACCCGACCCAACGGCACCCCACCCGAACCTACCCTACTTTAATCTATTGGATTCAATTCGATTCCGTGCAAAGCGATTTGATAGGACTTGACTGGATTCGGCAAGATCTGAAGGGATTTGATGAGATTCCATGCGACTCGACGTGATTCAGTAGGATTCTCTGAGGTTTGACGCAATTCGAAGTTATTCGACGTGATTCGATGGGATTCGACACGATATGAAGCGATTTGACCTTGTTTGATTCAAAACGATGTGACTCGACTCGATTCGACCTGATTCGATTCGACGCTGTTCGGTGACAGTCAGTGCGATTCTGCTTGATTCCGCTCGATTAGGTGTGATTCGGCAGTATACAGCTCTTTTCGGCTGTATTCAGCTCCATTCGTCTCTATTCAGCTTATTCGGCTCTATTCGACTGTATTCGACTCTACTCTTTTCCACTCGATTCTACTCGATTCTATTCCTTCTATTCTGTTCTAATCTCTTCTATTCCACTCTACTCTGTTCTATTCTCCCCTCCTCTCCCCTCCCCTTCTCTAATCTATACGTCTGGATTGGATTTGACGCGTTGAACGCGATTCGAGGCGATGAAGCTTGAATCGGCTCGATTCGGCTCGATTTGGCTCTATTCGGCTCAGTTAGGCTCCATTCAGCTTGTTTTGGCTTGAATCGCTTCGAATCTGCTCGATTTGGCCTTCTTCGGCCCTATTCTGCTCTATTCGACTCTTTTCTACTCTATTCGTTTCTACTTGACTCCATTCTACTCCATTCTATTCATTCCACACTATTCTACTTTATTCTGCTCTACCCTACCCAACACCACTCTAATTTACTCTACTTGCTTCTACACGATTCCTCTCATTTTGTCTGCATTTGGCTCTATTCAGCTCTATTCTACTCTTCTCTACTCTATTGTATTGTTTCTACTCTGTTCTGTACTATTCTACTCTATTCTACCCTACCCTATGCTACCCAACTCTAAGGTATTGTAATCCACTTGATTGGATTTGATTCAACCCATTTCAACGCGATTCGGCTCAATTTGGCTCTGTTCAAATCTATTCTACTCTACTCTATTCCCCTCTACTCCACTCTAGCCTACTCTTTTCTGTATTCGTTCTGTGTCGTTCGGTTCTATTTTGTTGTGTTCTGTTCTGTTTTATTCTATTCTACTCTATTCTACCCTACTCTAGCCTACCCGAACCTCCCCTAGTCTAGTCTATTCAATTGAATTCGAGAAATTTTGACGCGACTAGGGACCGAATCAGTGTGATTCATGTCCATTCGGCTCCATTTGTCTCGAATAGTGTCGATTCAGCTCGATTAGGCTCGATTTGGCTCCATTAGGCTCGATTCACTGGATTCGGCTCGATTTCGCTCAATTCAGCTCGATTTGGCCCTCTTTGGCCCTCTTCGCCTCTCTTCAGCTCTTTTCTACTCTACTCGATTCCATTGCACACCATTCTACTCCATTCTACGCTCTTCTACTATACCCTACTGTAATTGATTCGATGGGATTCGACGCCATTCGACGCGATTTGTCTCGTTTCGTCTCCATTCAGCTTGATTCGACTCTGTTCTACTCTATTCTACTCTACACTATTCTGCTCTGCTCTACCCTTTTCTACTCTATTCTATTGTATCCTTTCCATTCTCTTCTACTGTGTTCAAGTCTACTCTATTCCATCCTACCCTAATCTAATCTATTCTACTGGATTCGATTCCACGCATCTCCATGCGATTCGGCTCAAATCGGCTCCTTTCCACTCCATTCATCCCCAATCGGCTCAAATCGGTTCGATTCAGCTCTAATCGGCTCCATTCGGCTCTAGTCAGCTCGAATAGGCTCTGTTCAGCTCTATTCGGCTCTATTAGACTCTACTCAACTCTATTATCTCTTTTCGACTCCACTCGACTCCATGCTACACCATTCTACTCCATCCTAAACTATTCTCTACTGTATTGTATTGTACTCTCCCGTACTGTAGTCTATTCTAATTGATTGGATTGGATTGGATTGGAACTGATCAGATGCAATGCAATTCGACCGGATTCGACGCGATACGGCACGATTCCACGGGATTCGGCGTGATTCGTCTTGGTTTCTATCCATTTAGCTCTTTTGGGCTCTATTTGGCTCTATTCGGCAATGTTCGACTCTACTCTACTCTACTCTTCTATACTCTGCTCTTCTCGACCCTATTCTTTCAGTTCTGTTCTCTTCTGTTCTGTTCTACTGCACTCTATTCTACCCTACCCTACCCTAACTTAGCCTACTGTAATCTGTTCTATGCTATTCGACACACTTGAATGGGATTCGACCTGATTCGGGTCATATCGGCTCGATTCATCTCCTTTCTGCTCCATTAAACTCGATTCGGTTCTATTCGGCTCTTTTCCACTCTATTCGGCTCTTTTTGGCAGTATTCGACTCTATTTGACTCTAGTCGACTCGATTCTTTCTCTTCTGTTCTATTCTACTCTATTCTATTCTTCTCTACCCTACCCTAACCCTACCTTCCCCACACTAATCTATTTGATTCGATTCAACACATTTCAAACGACTCGACATGATTCATCTCGATTCACCTTGAATTTGGTCAATTCGGCTGTATTCAGCTCTGTTTGGCTCTTTTCGGCTCTCTTCAACTCGATTTGACTCTATTCTACTGGACCCGACTCTACTTAATTCTATTCTCTTCTTTCTCTTGTGTTCTGTTGTGTTGTAGTCTAGCCTCTGCTACCGTACCCTTCTCTACTCTAATCTATTCGATTCAACGCATTTCGACGCGATTCCATGTGATTAGGCTTGAATCGGCTCGATTTAGCTTTATTTGGCTTGAATTGGGTCAATTCGTCTCGATCCTGCTCAATTCAGCATAATTAGGCTCCAGTAAACCTTATTCAGCCCTGTTCAGCTCTACTCAACCCTTTCTACTTTATTTGTCTCTATTTGGCTCCATTCAACTCCATTCCACACCACTCTACTCTTTTCTACTCTATTCTATTCTGTTCTACCCTACCCTACTCTAATCTATTCTAATCGATTCGATTCATCACGATTTGTCTCCTTTCCTCTCCATTCGAATCGATTCGGCTTGAATTGGATCTATTCATCTATATTCTGCACTACCCGACTCTGACTATTCCACTCTACTCAACTCTACTCCGTTCTACTCTTGGTATTCTCTTCTGTTCTACTCTATTCTATTCTTCTGTGCCCTTCCCTACTGAATCCCAGTCTAACCTACACTACTCTAATCTATTCAATTTAATTCAATTCCATTCAGTTTGACACCATTCGACCCGATTTGAGACAATTCGACGGGATTCGGTGAGATTCCGCGAGATTTGATGCGTTTTGGTGGGATTTGATGGAATTCGACGAGATCCGATGCAATAGGATGCAATTAAGTGTGTTTTGGCTCGATTTTGCTGGGTTCAGTTTGTCTCTATTTGGCTCATTTCAGCTCCACTAGGCTCCATTCATCCCGAATCTGGTCGACTCAACTCGATTCGGCTCATTTTGGCCATATTTGGTCCTATTCAGCGTTATTCGGCTCTATTCAACTCTTTTCTACTCTCTGCATCTGTGTTCGAATCCATTTGACTCCATTCCACACCATTCTATTCCGTTCTACACTACTGTATTCTACAAAACCCTCCCCCACCCTACCCTATCCTAATCTAGTCTGCTCTTTTCTAGTCTCCTTTTCTATTTTCTCAATTCCATCCTATGCTACTCTACCATACCCTGCACTAAGCTAACGTACCCTGACCTATGCTGTTCTATTCTATTTCCTTCTATTTTCTCTGTTCCACCGTATGCTTCCCTACCCTATGCTACCCCACCGTACCATACTCTACTACTTAGGGTTACTCAATAAGGGTCCTAATTAAGGGGAGTAGTTCGGGCAAGGGTACTCCTTAAGGCAAGTGTACTAGTTCAGGCTACTAGTTAAGGCCAGGGTACTAGTTAAGGCCAGGCTACTAGTTAAGGCATGGGTACTTGTTGAGGGTACTGGTTAAGGCAAGGGTACCAGTTCAGGTTACTTGTTAAGGACGTACTACTAGTGAAGGCAAGGGTACTAGTGAAGACTACTGGTTAAGGCAAGGGTACTAGATTAGGCTAAGAGTTCAGGCAAGGGTACTCGTTCAGCTTACTGACTTAGGGTACTCTTCAAGACTAGTTGTCTAGGCTACTGCTCTATGCCACTAGTCTAGCTGACTAGTCCAGCTTACTAGTCTAGGCTTCTACTCTAGCCTTCTCTTGTCTACTCTAATGTAGTCTACTTGCATCTACCCTAGTCTTCCTATCATAAACTACCCTACCCTAACCTATTCTAATCGATTCCATTTGATTCGATTCAAAGCATTTCGATGCGACCGGACACCATCACGCTTGAGTCGGCTCGATTCCGCAACATCAGCTCGATTCAGCTCGACTTGGCTCGAATCGCTTCAATTCAGCTCGTTTCCACTCGGTTCAGCCTTATTCGGCCCTATTTGGCTCGATTCGACTCTTTTCTACTCTATTTGTCTCTGTTCGACTCCATTTGACTCCACTCTTCTCCATTCTACGCTATTCTACTCTATTCTGTTCTACTCTACCCTACGATACTCCAATCTATTCGATTGGATGCGATTCGAAGCAATTTGGTGTGATTCATCTCGTTTTGTTTCCATTTGACTCGATTCGGCCAGAATTGGCTCTATTCAGCTATATCCTGCACTCTTTGACTCTATTGGACTCAATTCTACTCTGCTCTACTCTTGTCTGCTTTACTCTCTCTACTCTACCCTACTGTACTATATTCTATTCTGTACTATTCTGTTCTATTCTACCCACCCGCCCCTCCCCTACCCTTCCCTAATCTATTTGATTAGATTCGATGTGACGTATTTCCACGCGATTTGACGCGATTAGGCTTGAATCAGCTCGATTCAGTTCGAATCGGCTCTACTCGGCTCGACTTGGCTCCATTTCACTCCATTCGGCTCGATTAGGCTCGAATTCCATCGATTCTGCTGGATTCTGCTCAATTAGGCCTTATTTGGGCCTATTCGGCCCTATTCTGCTCTATTAGACTCTTTTGTACTCTATTCATATCTATCCGTCTCTATTGGACTCCGTTCAACTCCATTCCTCACTATTTTCCTCTCTTCTATTCTACCCTTCCCTACCCTAATCTCTTCTAATCGATTCGATTTGATTTGACGCGATTCGAAGCAACCGGACGTGATTCGTCTCGTTTTGTCTCCACTCGGCTCAATTCGGCTATGTTCTCTCTCTTTGACTCTATTCTATTCTGTTGTATTCTTTCTGTTCTGTTCTATTCTCTCCTATTCTGTTGTACTCTATTCTATTCTACCCTACCCGACCCAACGGCACCCCACCCGAACCTACCCTACTTTAATCTATTGGATTCAATTCGATTCCGTGCAAAGCGATTTGATAGGACTTGACTGGATTCGGCAAGATCTGAAGGGATTTGATGAGATTCCATGCGACTCGACGTGATTCAGTAGGATTCTCTGAGGTTTGACGCAATTCGAAGTTATTCGACGTGATTCGATGGGATTCGACACGATATGAAGCGATTTGACCTTCATAGAGAGATAGTATTCGTGACTCGACTCGATTCGACCTGATTCGATTCGACGCTGTTCGGTGACAGTCAGTGCGATTCTGCTTGATTCCGCTCGATTAGGTGTGATTCGGCAGTATACAGCTCTTTTCGGCTGTATTCAGCTCCATTCGTCTCTATTCAGCTTATTCGGCTCTATTCGACTGTATTCGACTCTACTCTTTTCCACTCGATTCTACTCGATTCTATTCCTTCTATTCTGTTCTAATCTCTTCTATTCCACTCTACTCTGTTCTATTCTCCCCTCCCCTCCCCTCCCCTTCTCTAATCTATACGTCTCGATTGGATTTGACGCGTTGAACGCGATTCGAGGCGATGAAGCTTGAATCGGCTCGATTCGGCTCGATTTGGCTCTATTCGGCTCAGTTAGGCTCCATTCAGCTTGTTTTGGCTTCAATCGCTTCGAATCTGCTCGATTTGGCCTTCTTCGGCCCTATTCTGCTCTATTCGACTCTTTTCTACTCTATTCGTTTCTACTTGACTCCATTCTACTCCATTCTATTCATTCCACACTATTCTACTTTATTCTGCTCTACCCTACCCAACACCACTCTAATTTACTCTACTTGCTTCTACACGATTCCTCTCATTTTGTCTGCATTTGCTCTATTCAGCTCTATTCTACTCTTCTCTACTCTATTGTATTGTTTCTACTCTGTTCTGTACTATTCTACTCTATTCTACCCTACCCTATGCTACCCAACTCTAAGGTATTGTAATCCACTTGATTGGATTTGATTCAACCCATTTCAACGCGATTCGGCTCAATTTGGCTCTGTTCAAATCTATTCTACTCTACTCTATTCCCCTCTACTCCACTCTAGCCTACTCTTTTCTGTATTCGTTCTGTGTCGTTCGGTTCTATTTTGTTGTGTTCTGTTCTGTTTTATTCTATTCTACTCTATTCTACCCTACTCTAGCCTACCCGAACCTCCCCTAGTCTAGTCTATTCAATTGAATTCGAGAAATTTTGACGCGACTAGGGACCGAATCAGTGTGATTCATGTCCATTCGGCTCCATTTGTCTCGAATAGTGTCGATTCAGCTCGATTAGGCTCGATTTGGCTCCATTAGGCTCGATTCACTGGATTCGGCTCGATTTCGCTCAATTCAGCTCGATTTGGCCCTCTTTGGCCCTCTTCGGCTCTCTTCAGCTCTTTTCTACTCTACTCGATTCCATTGCACACCATTCTACTCCATTCTACGCTCTTCTACTATACCCTACTGTAATTGATTCGATGGGATTCGACGCCATTCGACGCGATTTGTCTCGTTTCGTCTCCATTCAGCTTGATTCGACTCTGTTCTACTCTACTCTATTCTACTCTACACTATTCTGCTCTGCTCTACCCTTTTCTACTCTATTCTATTGTATCCTTTCCATTCTCTTCTACTGTGTTCAAGTCTACTCTATTCCATCCTACCCTAATCTAATCTATTCTACTGGATTCGATCATAGAGAGATAGTATTGATTCGGCTCAAATCGGCTCCTTTCCACTCCATTCATCCCCAATCGGCTCAAATCGGTTTGATTCAGCTCTAATCGGCTCCATTCGGCTCTAGTCAGCTCGAATAGGCTCTGTTCAGCTCTATTCGGCTCTATTAGACTCTACTCAACTCTATTATCTCTTTTCGACTCCACTCGACTCCATGCTACACCATTCTACTCCATCCTAAACTATTCTCTACTGTATTGTATTGTACTCTCCCGTACTGTAGTCTATTCTAATTGATTGGATTGGATTGGATTGGAACTGATCAGATGCAATGCAATTCGACCGGATTCGACGCGATACGGCACGATTCCACGGGATTCGGCGTGATTCGTCTTGGTTTCTATCCATTTAGCTCTTTTGGGCTCTATTTGGCTCTATTCGGCAATGTTCGACTCTACTCTACTCTACTCTTCAATACTCTGCTCTTCTCGACCCTATTCTTTCAGTTCTGTTCTCTTCTGTTCTGTTCTACTGCACTCTATTCTACCCTACCCTACCCTAACTTAGCCTACTGTAATCTGTTCTATGCTATTCGACACACTTGAATGGGATTCGACCTGATTCGGGTCATATCGGCTCGATTCATCTCCTTTCTGCTCCATTAAACTCGATTCGGTTCTATTCGGCTCTTTTCCACTCTATTCGGCTCTTTTTGGCAGTATTCGACTCTATTTGACTCTAGTCGACTCGATTCTTTCTGTTCTGTTCTATTCTACTCTATTCTATTCTTCTCTACCCTACCCTAACCCTACCTTCCCCACACTAATCTATTGATTCGATTCGACACATTTCAAACGACTCGACATGATTCATCTCGATTCACCTTGAATTTGGTCAATTCGGCTGTATTCAGCTCTGTTTGGCTCTTTTCGGCTCTCTTCAACTCGATTTGACTCTATTCTACTGGACCCGACTCTACTTAATTCTATTCTCTTCTTTCTCTTGTGTTCTGTTGTGTTGTAGTCTAGCCTCTGCTACCGTACCCTTCTCTACTCTAATCTATTCGATTCAACGCATTTCGACGCGATTCCATGTGATTAGCTTGAATCGGCTCGATTTAGCTTTATTTGGCTTGAATTGGGTCAATTCGTCTCGATCCTGCTCAATTCAGCATAATTAGGCTCCAGTAAACCTTATTCAGCCCTGTTCAGCTCTACTCAACCCTTTCTACTTTATTTGTCTCTATTTGGCTCCATTCAACTCCATTCCACACCACTCTACTCTTTTCTACTCTATTCTATTCTGTTCTACCCTACCCTACTCTATCTATTCTAATCGATTCGATTCATCACGATTTGTCTCCTTTCCTCTCCATTCGAATCGATTCGGCTTGAATTGGATCTATTCATCTATATTCTGCACTACCCGACTCTGACTATTCCACTCTACTCAACTCTACTCCGTTCTACTCTTGGTATTCTCTTCTGTTCTACTCTATTCTATTCTTCTGTGCCCTTCCCTACTGAATCCCAGTCTAACCTACACTACTCTAATCTATCAATTTAATTCAATTCCATTCAGTTTGACACCATTCGACCCGATTTGAGACAATTCGACGGGATTCGGTGAGATTCCGCGAGATTTGATGCGTTTTGGTGGGATTTGATGAATTCGACGAGATCCGATGCAATAGGATGCAATTAAGTGTGTTTTGGCTCGATTTTGCTGGGTTCAGTTTGTCTCTATTTGGCTCATTTCAGCTCCACTAGGCTCCATTCATCCCGAATCTGGTCGACTCAACTCGATTCGGCTCATTTTGGCCATATTTGGTCCTATTCAGCGTTATTCGGCTCTATTCAACTCTTTTCTACTCTCTGCATCTGTGTTCGAATCCATTTGACTCCATTCCACACCATTCTATTCCGTTCTACACTACTGTATTCTACAAAACCCTCCCCCACCCTACCCTATCCTAATCTAGTCTGCTCTTTTCTAGTCTCCTTTTCTATTTTCTCAATTCCATCCTATGCTACTCTACCATACCCTGCACTAAGCTAACGTACCCTGACCTATGCTGTTCTATTCTATTTCCTTCTATTTTCTCTGTTCCACCGTATGCTTCCCTACCCTATGCTACCCCACCGTACCATACTCTACTACTTAGGGTTACTCAATAAGGGTCCTAATTAAGGGGAGTAGTTCGGGCAAGGTACTCCTTAAGGCAAGTGTACTAGTTCAGGCTACTAGTTAAGGCCAGGGTACTAGTTAAGGCCAGGCTACTAGTTAAGGCATGGGTACTTGTTGAGGGTACTGGTTAAGGCAAGGGTACCAGTTCAGGTTACTTGTTAAGGACGTACTACTAGTGAAGGCAAGGGTACTAGTGAAGACTACTGGTTAAGGCAAGGGTACTAGATTAGGCTAAGAGTTCAGGCAAGGGTACTCGTTCAGCTTACTGACTTAGGGTACTCTTCAAGACTAGTTGTCTAGGCTACTGCTCTATGCCACTAGTCTAGCTGACTAGTCCAGCTTACTAGTCTAGGCTTCTACTCTAGCCTTCTCTTGTCTACTCTAATGTAGTCTACTTGCATCTACCCTAGTCTTCCTATCATAAACTACCCTACCCTAACCTATTCTAATCGATTCCATTTGATTCGATTCAAAGCATTTCGATGCGACCGGACACCATCACACTTGAGTCGGCTCGATTCCGCAACATCAGCTCGATTCAGCTCGATTTGGCTCGAATCGCTTCAATTCAGCTCGTTTCCACTCGGTTCAGCCTTATTCGGCCCTATTTGGCTCGATTCGACTCTTTTCTACTCTATTTGTCTCTGTTCGACTCCATTTGACTCCACTCTTCTCCATTCTATGCTATTCTACTCTATTCTGTTCTACTCTACCCTACGATACTCCAATCTATTCGATTGGATGCGATTCGAAGCAATTTGGTGTGATTCATCTCGTTTTGTTTCCATTTGACTCGATTCGGCCAGAATTGGCTCTATTCAGCTATATCCTGCACTCTTTGACTCTATTGGACTCAATTCTACTCTGCTCTACTCTTGTCTGCTTTACTCTCTCTACTCTACCCTACTGTACTATATTCTATTCTGTACTATTCTGTTCTATTCTACCCACCCGCCCCTCCCCTACCCTTCCCTAATCTATTTGATTAGATTCGATGTGACGTATTTCCACGCGATTTGACGCGATTAGGCTTGAATCAGCTCGATTCAGTTCGAATCGGCTCTACTCGGCTCGACTTGGCTCCATTTCACTCCATTCGGCTCGATTAGGCTCGAATTCCATCGATTCTGCTGGATTCTGCTCAATTAGGCCTTATTTGGGCCTATTCGGCCCTATTCTGCTCTATTAGACTCTTTTGTACTCTATTCATATCTATCCGTCTCTATTGGACTCCGTTCAACTCCATTCCTCACTATTTTCCTCTCTTCTATTCTACCCTTCCCTACCCTAATCTCTTCTAATCGATTCGATTTGATTTGACGCGATTCGAAGCAACCGGACGTGATTCGTCTCGTTTTGTCTCCACTCGGCTCAATTCGGCTATGTTCTCTCTCTTTGACTCTATTCTATTCTGTTGTATTCTTTCTGTTCTGTTCTATTCTCTCCTATTCTGTTGTACTCTATTCTATTCTACCCTACCCGACCCAACGGCACCCCACCCGAACCTACCCTACTTTAATCTATTGGATTCAATTCGATTCCGTGCAAAGCGATTTGATAGGACTTGACTGGATTCGGCAAGATCTGAAGGGATTTGATGAGATTCCATGCGACTCGACGTGATTCAGTAGGATTCTCTGAGGTTTGACGCAATTCGAAGTTATTCGACGTGATTCGATGGGATTCGACACGATATGAAGCGATTTGACCTTGTTTGAGTCAAAACGATGTGACTCGACTCGATTCGACCTGATTCGATTCGACGCTGTTCGGTGACAGTCAGTGCGATTCTGCTTGATTCCGCTCGATTAGGTGTGATTCGGCAGTATACAGCTCTTTTCGGCTGTATTCAGCTCCATTCGTCTCTATTCAGCTTATTCGGCTCTATTCGACTGTATTCGACTCTACTCTTTTCCACTCGATTCTACTCGATTCTATTCCTTCTATTCTGTTCTAATCTCTTCTATTCCACTCTACTCTGTTCTATTCTCCCCTCCCCTCCCCTCCCCTTCTCTAATCTATACGTCTCGATTGGATTTGACGCGTTGAACGCGATTCGAGGCGATGAAGCTTGAATCGGCTCGATTCGGCTCGATTTGGCTCTATTCGGCTCAGTTAGGCTCCATTCAGCTTGTTTTGGCTTGAATCGCTTCGAATCTGCTCGATTTGGCCTTCTTCGGCCCTATTCTGCTCTATTCGACTCTTTTCTACTCTATTCGTTTCTACTTGACTCCATTCTACTCCATTCTATTCATTCCACACTATTCTACTTTATTCTGCTCTACCCTACCCAACACCACTCTAATTTACTCTACTTGCTTCTACACGATTCCTCTCATTTTGTCTGCATTTGGCTCTATTCAGCTCTATTCTACTCTTCTCTACTCTATTGTATTGTTTCTACTCTGTTCTGTACTATTCTACTCTATTCTACCCTACCCTATGCTACCCAACTCTAAGGTATTGTAATCCACTTGATTGGATTTGATTCAACCCATTTCAACGCGATTCGGCTCAATTTGGCTCTGTTCAAATCTATTCTACTCTACTCTATTCCCCTCTACTCCACTCTAGCCTACTCTTTTCTGTATTCGTTCTGTGTCGTTCGGTTCTATTTTGTTGTGTTCTGTTCTGTTTTATTCTATTCTACTCTATTCTACCCTACTCTAGCCTACCCGAACCTCCCCTAGTCTAGTCTATTCAATTGAATTCGAGAAATTTTGACGCGACTAGGGACCGAATCAGTGTGATTCATGTCCATTCGGCTCCATTTGTCTCGAATAGTGTCGATTCAGCTCGATTAGGCTCGATTTGGCTCCATTAGGCTCGATTCACTGGATTCGGCTCGATTTCGCTCAATTCAGCTCGATTTGGCCCTCTTTGGCCCTATTCGGCTCTATTCAGCTCTTTTCTACTCTACTCGATTCCATTGCACACCATTCTACTCCATTCTACGCTCTTCTACTATACCCTACTGTAATTGATTCGATGGGATTCGACGCCATTCGACGCGATTTGTCTCGTTTCGTCTCCATTCAGCTTGATTCGACTCTGTTCTACTCTACTCTATTCTACTCTACACTATTCTGCTCTGCTCTACCCTTTTCTACTCTATTCTATTGTATCCTTTCCATTCTCTTCTACTGTGTTCAAGTCTACTCTATTCCATCCTACCCTAATCTAATCTATTCTACTGGATTCGATTCCACGCATCTCCATGCGATTCGGCTCAAATCGGCTCCTTTCCACTCCATTCATCCCCAATCGGCTCAAATCGGTTCGATTCAGCTCTAATCGGCTCCATTCGGCTCTAGTCAGCTCGAATAGGCTCTGTTCAGCTCTATTCGGCTCTATTAGACTCTACTCAACTCTATTATCTCTTTTCGACTCCACTCGACTCCATGCTACACCATTCTACTCCATCCTAAACTATTCTCTACTGTATTGTATTGTACTCTCCCGTACTGTAGTCTATTCTAATTGATTGGATTGGATTGGATTGGAACTGATCAGATGCAATGCAATTCGACCGGATTCGACGCGATACGGCACGATTCCACGGGATTCGGCGTGATTCGTCTTGGTTTCTATCCATTTAGCTCTTTTGGGCTCTATTTGGCTCTATTCGGCAATGTTCGACTCTACTCTACTCTACTCTTCTATACTCTGCTCTTCTCGACCCTATTCTTTCAGTTCTGTTCTCTTCTGTTCTGTTCTACTGCACTCTATTCTACCCTACCCTACCCTAACTTAGCCTACTGTAATCTGTTCTATGCTATTCGACACACTTGAATGGGATTCGACCTGATTCGGGTCATATCGGCTCGATTCATCTCCTTTCTGCTCCATTAAACTCGATTCGGTTCTATTCGGCTCTTTTCCACTCTATTCGGCTCTTTTTGGCAGTATTCGACTCTATTTGACTCTAGTCGACTCGATTCTTTCTCTTCTGTTCTATTCTACTCTATTCTATTCTTCTCTACCCTACCCTAACCCTACCTTCCCCACACTAATCTATTTGATTCGATTCGACACATTTCAAACGACTCGACATGATTCATCTCGATTCACCTTGAATTTGGTCAATTCGGCTGTATTCAGCTCTGTTTGGCTCTTTTCGGCTCTCTTCAACTCGATTTGACTCTATTCTACTGGACCCGACTCTACTTAATTCTATTCTCTTCTTTCTCTTGTGTTCTGTTGTGTTGTAGTCTAGCCTCTGCTACCGTACCCTTCTCTACTCTAATCTATTCGATTCAACGCATTTCGACGCGATTCCATGTGATTAGGCTTGAATCGGCTCGATTTAGCTTTATTTGGCTTGAATTGGGTCAATTCGTCTCGATCCTGCTCAATTCAGCATAATTAGGCTCCAGTAAACCTTATTCAGCCCTGTTCAGCTCTACTCAACCCTTTCTACTTTATTTGTCTCTATTTGGCTCCATTCAACTCCATTCCACACCACTCTACTCTTTTCTACTCTATTCTATTCTGTTCTACCCTACCCTACTCTAATCTATTCTAATCGATTCGATTCATCACGATTTGTCTCCTTTCCTCTCCATTCGAATCGATTCGGCTTGAATTGGATCTATTCATCTATATTCTGCACTACCCGACTCTGACTATTCCACTCTACTCAACTCTACTCCGTTCTACTCTTGGTATTCTCTTCTGTTCTACTCTATTCTATTCTTCTGTGCCCTTCCCTACTGAATCCCAGTCTAACCTACACTACTCTAATCTGTTCAATTTAATTCAATTCCATTCAGTTTGACACCATTCGACCCGATTTGAGACAATTCGACGGGATTCGGTGAGATTCCGCGAGATTTGATGCGTTTTGGTGGGATTTGATGGAATTCGACGAGATCCGATGCAATAGGATGCAATTAAGTGTGTTTTGGCTCGATTTTGCTGGGTTCAGTTTGTCTCTATTTGGCTCATTTCAGCTCCACTAGGCTCCATTCATCCCGAATCTGGTCGACTCAACTCGATTCGGCTCATTTTGGCCATATTTGGTCCTATTCAGCGTTATTCGGCTCTATTCAACTCTTTTCTACTCTCTGCATCTGTGTTCGAATCCATTTGACTCCATTCCACACCATTCTATTCCGTTCTACACTACTGTATTCTACAAAACCCTCCCCCACCCTACCCTATCCTAATCTAGTCTGCTCTTTTCTAGTCTCCTTTTCTATTTTCTCAATTCCATCCTATGCTACTCTACCATACCCTGCACTAAGCTAACGTACCCTGACCTATGCTGTTCTATTCTATTTCCTTCTATTTTCTCTGTTCCACCGTATGCTTCCCTACCCTATGCTACCCCACCGTACCATACTCTACTACTTAGGGTTACTCAATAAGGGTCCTAATTAAGGGGAGTAGTTCGGGCAAGGGTACTCCTTAAGGCAAGTGTACTAGTTCAGGCTACTAGTTAAGGCCAGGGTACTAGTTAAGGCCAGGCTACTAGTTAAGGCATGGGTACTTGTTGAGGGTACTGGTTAAGGCAAGGGTACCAGTTCAGGTTACTTGTTAAGGACGTACTACTAGTGAAGGCAAGGGTACTAGTGAAGACTACTGGTTAAGGCAAGGGTACTAGATTAGGCTAAGAGTTCAGGCAAGGGTACTCGTTCAGCTTACTGACTTAGGGTACTCTTCAAGACTAGTTGTCTAGGCTACTGCTCTATGCCACTAGTCTAGCTGACTAGTCCAGCTTACTAGTCTAGGCTTCTACTCTAGCCTTCTCTTGTCTACTCTAATGTAGTCTACTTGCATCTACCCTAGTCTTCCTATCATAAACTACCCTACCCTAACCTATTCTAATCGATTCCATTTGATTCGATTCAAAGCATTTCGATGCGACCGGACACCATCACGCTTGAGTCGGCTCGATTCCGCAACATCAGCTCGATTCAGCTCGATTTGGCTCGAATCGCTTCAATTCAGCTCGTTTCCACTCGGTTCAGCCTTATTCGGCCCTATTTGGCTCGATTCGACTCTTTTCTACTCTATTTGTCTCTGTTCGACTCCATTTGACTCCACTCTTCTCCATTCTACGCTATTCTACTCTATTCTGTTCTACTCTACCCTACGATACTCCAATCTATTCGATTGGATGCGATTCGAAGCAATTTGGTGTGATTCATCTCGTTTTGTTTCCATTTGACTCGATTCGGCCAGAATTGGCTCTATTCAGCTATATCCTGCACTCTTTGACTCTATTGGACTCAATTCTACTCTGCTCTACTCTTGTCTGCTTTACTCTCTCTACTCTACCCTACTGTACTATATTCTATTCTGTACTATTCTGTTCTATTCTACCCACCCGCCCCTCCCCTACCCTTCCCTAATCTATTTGATTAGATTCGATGTGACGTATTTCCACGCGATTTGACGCGATTAGGCTTGAATCAGCTCGATTCAGTTCGAATCGGCTCTACTCGGCTCGACTTGGCTCCATTTCACTCCATTCGGCTCGATTAGGCTCGAATTCCATCGATTCTGCTGGATTCTGCTCAATTAGGCCTTATTTGGGCCTATTCGGCCCTATTCTGCTCTATTAGACTCTTTTGTACTCTATTCATATCTATCCGTCTCTATTGGACTCCGTTCAACTCCATTCCTCACTATTTTCCTCTCTTCTATTCTACCCTTCCCTACCCTAATCTCTTCTAATCGATTCGATTTGATTTGACGCGATTCGAAGCAACCGGACGTGATTCGTCTCGTTTTGTCTCCACTCGGCTCAATTCGGCTATGTTCTCTCTCTTTGACTCTATTCTATTCTGTTGTATTCTTTCTGTTCTGTTCTATTCTCTCCTATTCTGTTGTACTCTATTCTATTCTACCCTACCCGACCCAACGGCACCCCACCCGAACCTACCCTACTTTAATCTATTGGATTCAATTCGATTCCGTGCAAAGCGATTTGATAGGACTTGACTGGATTCGGCAAGATCTGAAGGGATTTGATGAGATTCCATGCGACTCGACGTGATTCAGTAGGATTCTCTGAGGTTTGACGCAATTCGAAGTTATTCGACGTGATTCGATGGGATTCGACACGATATGAAGCGATTTGACCTTGTTTGATTCAAAACGATGTGACTCGACTCGATTCGACCTGATTCGATTCGACGCTGTTCGGTGACAGTCAGTGCGATTCTGCTTGATTCCGCTCGATTAGGTGTGATTCGGCAGTATACAGCTCTTTTCGGCTGTATTCAGCTCCATTCGTCTCTATTCAGCTTATTCGGCTCTATTCGACTGTATTCGACTCTACTCTTTTCCACTCGATTCTACTCGATTCTATTCCTTCTATTCTGTTCTAATCTCTTCTATTCCACTCTACTCTGTTCTATTCTCCCCTCCCCTCCCCTCCCCTTCTCTAATCTATACGTCTCGATTGGATTTGACGCGTTGAACGCGATTCGAGGCGATGAAGCTTGAATCGGCTCGATTCGGCTCGATTTGGCTCTATTCGGCTCAGTTAGGCTCCATTCAGCTTGTTTTGGCTTGAATCGCTTCGAATCTGCTCGATTTGGCCTTCTTCGGCCCTATTCTGCTCTATTCGACTCTTTTCTACTCTATTCGTTTCTACTTGACTCCATTCTACTCCATTCTATTCATTCCACACTATTCTACTTTATTCTGCTCTACCCTACCCAACACCACTCTAATTTACTCTACTTGCTTCTACACGATTCCTCTCATTTTGTCTGCATTTGGCTCTATTCAGCTCTATTCTACTCTTCTCTACTCTATTGTATTGTTTCTACTCTGTTCTGTACTATTCTACTCTATTCTACCCTACCCTATGCTATCCAACTCTAAGGTATTGTAATCCACTTGATTGGATTTGATTCAACCCATTTCAACGCGATTCGGCTCAATTTGGCTCTGTTCAAATCTATTCTACTCTACTCTATTCCCCTCTACTCCACTCTAGCCTACTCTTTTCTGTATTCGTTCTGTGTCGTTCGGTTCTATTTTGTTGTGTTCTGTTCTGTTTTATTCTATTCTACTCTATTCTACCCTACTCTAGCCTACCCGAACCTCCCCTAGTCTAGTCTATTCAATTGAATTCGAGAAATTTTGACGCGACTAGGGACCGAATCAGTGTGATTCATGTCCATTCGGCTCCATTTGTCTCGAATAGTGTCGATTCAGCTCGATTAGGCTCGATTTGGCTCCATTAGGCTCGATTCACTGGATTCGGCTCGATTTCGCTCAATTCAGCTCGATTTGGCCCTCTTTGGCCCTCTTCGCCTCTCTTCAGCTCTTTTCTACTCTACTCGATTCCATTGCACACCATTCTACTCCATTCTACGCTCTTCTACTATACCCTACTGTAATTGATTCGATGGGATTCGACGCCATTCGACGCGATTTGTCTCGTTTCGTCTCCATTCAGCTTGATTCGACTCTGTTCTACTCTACTCTATTCTACTCTACACTATTCTGCTCTGCTCTACCCTTTTCTACTCTATTCTATTGTATCCTTTCCATTCTCTTCTACTGTGTTCAAGTCTACTCTATTCCATCCTACCCTAATCTAATCTATTCTACTGGATTCGATTCCACGCATGTCCATGCGATTCGGCTCAAATCGGCTCCTTTCCACTCCATTCATCCCCAATCGGCTCAAATCGGTTCGATTCAGCTCTAATCGGCTCCATTCGGCTCTAGTCAGCTCGAATAGGCTCTGTTCAGCTCTATTCGGCTCTATTAGACTCTACTCAACTCTATTATCTCTTTTCGACTCCACTCGACTCCATGCTACACCATTCTACTCCATCCTAAACTATTCTCTACTGTATTGTATTGTACTCTCCCGTACTGTAGTCTATTCTAATTGATTGGATTGGATTGGATTGGAACTGATCAGATGCAATGCAATTCGACCGGATTCGACGCGATACGGCACGATTCCACGGGATTCGGCGTGATTCGTCTTGGTTTCTATCCATTTAGCTCTTTTGGGCTCTATTTGGCTCTATTCGGCAATGTTCGACTCTACTCTACTCTACTCTTCTATACTCTGCTCTTCTCGACCCTATTCTTTCAGTTCTGTTCTCTTCTGTTCTGTTCTACTGCACTCTATTCTACCCTACCCTACCCTAACTTAGCCTACTGTAATCTGTTCTATGCTATTCGACACACTTGAATGGGATTCGACCTGATTCGGGTCATATCGGCTCGATTCATCTCCTTTCTGCTCCATTAAACTCGATTCGGTTCTATTCGGCTCTTTTCCACTCTATTCGGCTCTTTTTGGCAGTATTCGACTCTATTTGACTCTAGTCGACTCGATTCTTTCTCTTCTGTTCTATTCTACTCTATTCTATTCTTCTCTACCCTACCCTAACCCTACCTTCCCCACACTAATCTATTTGATTCGATTCGACACATTTCAAACGACTCGACATGATTCATCTCGATTCACCTTGAATTTGGTCAATTCGGCTGTATTCAGCTCTGTTTGGCTCTTTTCGGCTCTCTTCAACTCGATTTGACTCTATTCTACTGGACCCGACTCTACTTAATTCTATTCTCTTCTTTCTCTTGTGTTCTGTTGTGTTGTAGTCTAGCCTCTGCTACCGTACCCTTCTCTACTCTAATCTATTCGATTCAACGCATTTCGACGCGATTCCATGTGATTAGGCTTGAATCGGCTCGATTTAGCTTTATTTGGCTTGAATTGGGTCAATTCGTCTCGATCCTGCTCAATTCAGCATAATTAGGCTCCAGTAAACCTTATTCAGCCCTGTTCAGCTCTACTCAACCCTTTCTACTTTATTTGTCTCTATTTGGCTCCATTCAACTCCATTCCACACCACTCTACTCTTTTCTACTCTATTCTATTCTGTTCTACCCTACCCTACTCTAATCTATTCTAATCGATTCGATTCATCACGATTTGTCTCCTTTCCTCTCCATTCGAATCGATTCGGCTTGAATTGGATCTATTCATCTATATTCTGCACTACCCGACTCTGACTATTCCACTCTACTCAACTCTACTCCGTTCTACTCTTGGTATTCTCTTCTGTTCTACTCTATTCTATTCTTCTGTGCCCTTCCCTACTGAATCCCAGTCTAACCTACACTACTCTAATCTGTTCAATTTAATTCAATTCCATTCAGTTTGACACCATTCGACCCGATTTGAGACAATTCGACGGGATTCGGTGAGATTCCGCGAGATTTGATGCGTTTTGGTGGGATTTGATGGAATTCGACGAGATCCGATGCAATAGGATGCAATTAAGTGTGTTTTGGCTCGATTTTGCTGGGTTCAGTTTGTCTCTATTTGGCTCATTTCAGCTCCACTAGGCTCCATTCATCCCGAATCTGGTCGACTCAACTCGATTCGGCTCATTTTGGCCATATTTGGTCCTATTCAGCGTTATTCGGCTCTATTCAACTCTTTTCTACTCTCTGCATCTGTGTTCGAATCCATTTGACTCCATTCCACACCATTCTATTCCGTTCTACACTACTGTATTCTACAAAACCCTCCCCCACCCTACCCTATCCTAATCTAGTCTGCTCTTTTCTAGTCTCCTTTTCTATTTTCTCAATTCCATCCTATGCTACTCTACCATACCCTGCACTAAGCTAACGTACCCTGACCTATGCTGTTCTATTCTATTTCCTTCTATTTTCTCTGTTCCACCGTATGCTTCCCTACCCTATGCTACCCCACCGTACCATACTCTACTACTTAGGGTTACTCAATAAGGGTCCTAATTAAGGGGAGTAGTTCGGGCAAGGGTACTCCTTAAGGCAAGTGTACTAGTTCAGGCTACTAGTTAAGGCCAGGGTACTAGTTAAGGCCAGGCTACTAGTTAAGGCATGGGTACTTGTTGAGGGTACTGGTTAAGGCAAGGGTACCAGTTCAGGTTACTTGTTAAGGACGTACTACTAGTGAAGGCAAGGGTACTAGTGAAGACTACTGGTTAAGGCAAGGGTACTAGATTAGGCTAAGAGTTCAGGCAAGGGTACTCGTTCAGCTTACTGACTTAGGGTACTCTTCAAGACTAGTTGTCTAGGCTACTGCTCTATGCCACTAGTCTAGCTGACTAGTCCAGCTTACTAGTCTAGGCTTCTACTCTAGCCTTCTCTTGTCTACTCTAATGTAGTCTACTTGCATCTACCCTAGTCTTCCTATCATAAACTACCCTACCCTAACCTATTCTAATCGATTCCATTTGATTCGATTCAAAGCATTTCGATGCGACCGGACACCATCACGCTTGAGTCGGCTCGATTCCGCAACATCAGCTCGATTCAGCTCGATTTGGCTCGAATCGCTTCAATTCAGCTCGTTTCCACTCGGTTCAGCCTTATTCGGCCCTATTTGGCTCGATTCGACTCTTTTCTACTCTATTTGTCTCTGTTCGACTCCATTTGACTCCACTCTTCTCCATTCTACGCTATTCTACTCTATTCTGTTCTACTCTACCCTACGATACTCCAATCTATTCGATTGGATGCGATTCGAAGCAATTTGGTGTGATTCATCTCGTTTTGTTTCCATTTGACTCGATTCGGCCAGAATTGGCTCTATTCAGCTATATCCTGCACTCTTTGACTCTATTGGACTCAATTCTACTCTGCTCTACTCTTGTCTGCTTTACTCTCTCTACTCTACCCTACTGTACTATATTCTATTCTGTACTATTCTGTTCTATTCTACCCACCCGCCCCTCCCCTACCCTTCCCTAATCTATTTGATTAGATTCGATGTGACGTATTTCCACGCGATTTGACGCGATTAGGCTTGAATCAGCTCGATTCAGTTCGAATCGGCTCTACTCGGCTCGACTTGGCTCCATTTCACTCCATTCGGCTCGATTAGGCTCGAATTCCATCGATTCTGCTGGATTCTGCTCAATTAGGCCTTATTTGGGCCTATTCGGCCCTATTCTGCTCTATTAGACTCTTTTGTACTCTATTCATATCTATCCGTCTCTATTGGACTCCGTTCAACTCCATTCCTCACTATTTTCCTCTCTTCTATTCTACCCTTCCCTACCCTAATCTCTTCTAATCGATTCGATTTGATTTGACGCGATTCGAAGCAACCGGACGTGATTCGTCTCGTTTTGTCTCCACTCGGCTCAATTCGGCTATGTTCTCTCTCTTTGACTCTATTCTATTCTGTTGTATTCTTTCTGTTCTGTTCTATTCTCTCCTATTCTGTTGTACTCTATTCTATTCTACCCTACCCGACCCAACGGCACCCCACCCGAACCTACCCTACTTTAATCTATTGGATTCAATTCGATTCCGTGCAAAGCGATTTGATAGGACTTGACTGGATTCGGCAAGATCTGAAGGGATTTGATGAGATTCCATGCGACTCGACGTGATTCAGTAGGATTCTCTGAGGTTTGACGCAATTCGAAGTTATTCGACGTGATTCGATGGGATTCGACACGATATGAAGCGATTTGACCTTGTTTGATTCAAAACGATGTGACTCGACTCGATTCGACCTGATTCGATTCGACGCTGTTCGGTGACAGTCAGTGCGATTCTGCTTGATTCCGCTCGATTAGGTGTGATTCGGCAGTATACAGCTCTTTTCGGCTGTATTCAGCTCCATTCGTCTCTATTCAGCTTATTCGGCTCTATTCGACTGTATTCGACTCTACTCTTTTCCACTCGATTCTACTCGATTCTATTCCTTCTATTCTGTTCTAATCTCTTCTATTCCACTCTACTCTGTTCTATTCTCCCCTCCCCTCCCCTCCCCTTCTCTAATCTATACGTCTCGATTGGATTTGACGCGTTGAACGCGATTCGAGGCGATGAAGCTTGAATCGGCTCGATTCGGCTCGATTTGGCTCTATTCGGCTCAGTTAGGCTCCATTCAGCTTGTTTTGGCTTGAATCGCTTCGAATCTGCTCGATTTGGCCTTCTTCGGCCCTATTCTGCTCTATTCGACTCTTTTCTACTCTATTCGTTTCTACTTGACTCCATTCTACTCCATTCTATTCATTCCACACTATTCTACTTTATTCTGCTCTACCCTACCCAACACCACTCTAATTTACTCTACTTGCTTCTACACGATTCCTCTCATTTTGTCTGCATTTGGCTCTATTCAGCTCTATTCTACTCTTCTCTACTCTATTGTATTGTTTCTACTCTGTTCTGTACTATTCTACTCTATTCTACCCTACCCTATGCTATCCAACTCTAAGGTATTGTAATCCACTTGATTGGATTTGATTCAACCCATTTCAACGCGATTCGGCTCAATTTGGCTCTGTTCAAATCTATTCTACTCTACTCTATTCCCCTCTACTCCACTCTAGCCTACTCTTTTCTGTATTCGTTCTGTGTCGTTCGGTTCTATTTTGTTGTGTTCTGTTCTGTTTTATTCTATTCTACTCTATTCTACCCTACTCTAGCCTACCCGAACCTCCCCTAGTCTAGTCTATTCAATTGAATTCGAGAAATTTTGACGCGACTAGGGACCGAATCAGTGTGATTCATGTCCATTCGGCTCCATTTGTCTCGAATAGTGTCGATTCAGCTCGATTAGGCTCGATTTGGCTCCATTAGGCTCGATTCACTGGATTCGGCTCGATTTCGCTCAATTCAGCTCGATTTGGCCCTCTTTGGCCCTATTCGGCTCTATTCAGCTCTTTTCTACTCTACTCGATTCCATTGCACACCATTCTACTCCATTCTACGCTCTTCTACTATACCCTACTGTAATTGATTCGATGGGATTCGACGCCATTCGACGCGATTTGTCTCGTTTCGTCTCCATTCAGCTTGATTCGACTCTGTTCTACTCTACTCTATTCTACTCTACACTATTCTGCTCTGCTCTACCCTTTTCTACTCTATTCTATTGTATCCTTTCCATTCTCTTCTACTGTGTTCAAGTCTACTCTATTCCATCCTACCCTAATCTAATCTATTCTACTGGATTCGATTCCACGCATGTCCATGCGATTCGGCTCAAATCGGCTCCTTTCCACTCCATTCATCCCCAATCGGCTCAAATCGGTTCGATTCAGCTCTAATCGGCTCCATTCGGCTCTAGTCAGCTCGAATAGGCTCTGTTCAGCTCTATTCGGCTCTATTAGACTCTACTCAACTCTATTATCTCTTTTCGACTCCACTCGACTCCATGCTACACCATTCTACTCCATCCTAAACTATTCTCTACTGTATTGTATTGTACTCTCCCGTACTGTAGTCTATTCTAATTGATTGGATTGGATTGGATTGGAACTGATCAGATGCAATGCAATTCGACCGGATTCGACGCGATACGGCACGATTCCACGGGATTCGGCGTGATTCGTCTTGGTTTCTATCCATTTAGCTCTTTTGGGCTCTATTTGGCTCTATTCGGCAATGTTCGACTCTACTCTACTCTACTCTTCTATACTCTGCTCTTCTCGACCCTATTCTTTCAGTTCTGTTCTCTTCTGTTCTGTTCTACTGCACTCTATTCTACCCTACCCTACCCTAACTTAGCCTACTGTAATCTGTTCTATGCTATTCGACACACTTGAATGGGATTCGACCTGATTCGGGTCATATCGGCTCGATTCATCTCCTTTCTGCTCCATTAAACTCGATTCGGTTCTATTCGGCTCTTTTCCACTCTATTCGGCTCTTTTTGGCAGTATTCGACTCTATTTGACTCTAGTCGACTCGATTCTTTCTGTTCTGTTCTATTCTACTCTATTCTATTCTTCTCTACCCTACCCTAACCCTACCTTCCCCACACTAATCTATTTGATTCGATTCGACACATTTCAAACGACTCGACATGATTCATCTCGATTCACCTTGAATTTGGTCAATTCGGCTGTATTCAGCTCTGTTTGGCTCTTTTCGGCTCTCTTCAACTCGATTTGACTCTATTCTACTGGACCCGACTCTACTTAATTCTATTCTCTTCTTTCTCTTGTGTTCTGTTGTGTTGTAGTCTAGCCTCTGCTACCGTACCCTTCTCTACTCTAATCTATTCGATTCAACGCATTTCGACGCGATTCCATGTGATTAGGCTTGAATCGGCTCGATTTAGCTTTATTTGGCTTGAATTGGGTCAATTCGTCTCGATCCTGCTCAATTCAGCATAATTAGGCTCCAGTAAACCTTATTCAGCCCTGTTCAGCTCTACTCAACCCTTTCTACTTTATTTGTCTCTATTTGGCTCCATTCAACTCCATTCCACACCACTCTACTCTTTTCTACTCTATTCTATTCTGTTCTACCCTACCCTACTCTAATCTATTCTAATCGATTCGATTCATCACGATTTGTCTCCTTTCCTCTCCATTCGAATCGATTCGGCTTGAATTGGATCTATTCATCTATATTCTGCACTACCCGACTCTGACTATTCCACTCTACTCAACTCTACTCCGTTCTACTCTTGGTATTCTCTTCTGTTCTACTCTATTCTATTCTTCTGTGCCCTTCCCTACTGAATCCCAGTCTAACCTACACTACTCTAATCTATTCAATTTAATTCAATTCCATTCAGTTTGACACCATTCGACCCGATTTGAGACAATTCGACGGGATTCGGTGAGATTCCGCGAGATTTGATGCGTTTTGGTGGGATTTGATGGAATTCGACGAGATCCGATGCAATAGGATGCAATTAAGTGTGTTTTGGCTCGATTTTGCTGGGTTCAGTTTGTCTCTATTTGGCTCATTTCAGCTCCACTAGGCTCCATTCATCCCGAATCTGGTCGACTCAACTCGATTCGGCTCATTTTGGCCATATTTGGTCCTATTCAGCGTTATTCGGCTCTATTCAACTCTTTTCTACTCTCTGCATCTGTGTTCGAATCCATTTGACTCCATTCCACACCATTCTATTCCGTTCTACACTACTGTATTCTACAAAACCCTCCCCCACCCTACCCTATCCTAATCTAGTCTGCTCTTTTCTAGTCTCCTTTTCTATTTTCTCAATTCCATCCTATGCTACTCTACCATACCCTGCACTAAGCTAACGTACCCTGACCTATGCTGTTCTATTCTATTTCCTTCTATTTTCTCTGTTCCACCGTATGCTTCCCTACCCTATGCTACCCCACCGTACCATACTCTACTACTTAGGGTTACTCAATAAGGGTCCTAATTAAGGGGAGTAGTTCGGGCAAGGGTACTCCTTAAGGCAAGTGTACTAGTTCAGGCTACTAGTTAAGGCCAGGGTACTAGTTAAGGCCAGGCTACTAGTTAAGGCATGGGTACTTGTTGAGGGTACTGGTTAAGGCAAGGGTACCAGTTCAGGTTACTTGTTAAGGACGTACTACTAGTGAAGGCAAGGGTACTAGTGAAGACTACTGGTTAAGGCAAGGGTACTAGATTAGGCTAAGAGTTCAGGCAAGGGTACTCGTTCAGCTTACTGACTTAGGGTACTCTTCAAGACTAGTTGTCTAGGCTACTGCTCTATGCCACTAGTCTAGCTGACTAGTCCAGCTTACTAGTCTAGGCTTCTACTCTAGCCTTCTCTTGTCTACTCTAATGTAGTCTACTTGCATCTACCCTAGTCTTCCTATCATAAACTACCCTACCCTAACCTATTCTAATCGATTCCATTTGATTCGATTCAAAGCATTTCGATGCGACCGGACACCATCACGCTTGAGTCGGCTCGATTCCGCAACATCAGCTCGATTCAGCTCGATTTGGCTCGAATCGCTTCAATTCAGCTCGTTTCCACTCGGTTCAGCCTTATTCGGCCCTATTTGGCTCGATTCGACTCTTTTCTACTCTATTTGTCTCTGTTCGACTCCATTTGACTCCACTCTTCTCCATTCTACGCTATTCTACTCTATTCTGTTCTACTCTACCCTACGATACTCCAATCTATTCGATTGGATGCGATTCGAAGCAATTTGGTGTGATTCATCTCGTTTTGTTTCCATTTGACTCGATTCGGCCAGAATTGGCTCTATTCAGCTATATCCTGCACTCTTTGACTCTATTGGACTCAATTCTACTCTGCTCTACTCTTGTCTGCTTTACTCTCTCTACTCTACCCTACTGTACTATATTCTATTCTGTACTATTCTGTTCTATTCTACCCACCCGCCCCTCCCCTACCCTTCCCTAATCTATTTGATTAGATTCGATGTGACGTATTTCCACGCGATTTGACGCGATTAGGCTTGAATCAGCTCGATTCAGTTCGAATCGGCTCTACTCGGCTCGACTTGGCTCCATTTCACTCCATTCGGCTCGATTAGGCTCGAATTCCATCGATTCTGCTGGATTCTGCTCAATTAGGCCTTATTTGGGCCTATTCGGCCCTATTCTGCTCTATTAGACTCTTTTGTACTCTATTCATATCTATCCGTCTCTATTGGACTCCGTTCAACTCCATTCCTCACTATTTTCCTCTCTTCTATTCTACCCTTCCCTACCCTAATCTCTTCTAATCGATTCGATTTGATTTGACGCGATTCGAAGCAACCGGACGTGATTCGTCTCGTTTTGTCTCCACTCGGCTCAATTCGGCTATGTTCTCTCTCTTTGACTCTATTCTATTCTGTTGTATTCTTTCTGTTCTGTTCTATTCTCTCCTATTCTGTTGTACTCTATTCTATTCTACCCTACCCGACCCAACGGCACCCCACCCGAACCTACCCTACTTTAATCTATTGGATTCAATTCGATTCCGTGCAAAGCGATTTGATAGGACTTGACTGGATTCGGCAAGATCTGAAGGGATTTGATGAGATTCCATGCGACTCGACGTGATTCAGTAGGATTCTCTGAGGTTTGACGCAATTCGAAGTTATTCGACGTGATTCGATGGGATTCGACACGATATGAAGCGATTTGACCTTGTTTGATTCAAAACGATGTGACTCGACTCGATTCGACCTGATTCGATTCGACGCTGTTCGGTGACAGTCAGTGCGATTCTGCTTGATTCCGCTCGATTAGGTGTGATTCGGCAGTATACAGCTCTTTTCGGCTGTATTCAGCTCCATTCGTCTCTATTCAGCTTATTCGGCTCTATTCGACTGTATTCGACTCTACTCTTTTCCACTCGATTCTACTCGATTCTATTCCTTCTATTCTGTTCTAATCTCTTCTATTCCACTCTACTCTGTTCTATTCTCCCCTCCCCTCCCCTCCCCTTCTCTAATCTATACGTCTCGATTGGATTTGACGCGTTGAACGCGATTCGAGGCGATGAAGCTTGAATCGGCTCGATTCGGCTCGATTTGGCTCTATTCGGCTCAGTTAGGCTCCATTCAGCTTGTTTTGGCTTGAATCGCTTCGAATCTGCTCGATTTGGCCTTCTTCGGCCCTATTCTGCTCTATTCGACTCTTTTCTACTCTATTCGTTTCTACTTGACTCCATTCTACTCCATTCTATTCATTCCACACTATTCTACTTTATTCTGCTCTACCCTACCCAACACCACTCTAATTTACTCTACTTGCTTCTACACGATTCCTCTCATTTTGTCTGCATTTGGCTCTATTCAGCTCTATTCTACTCTTCTCTACTCTATTGTATTGTTTCTACTCTGTTCTGTACTATTCTACTCTATTCTACCCTACCCTATGCTACCCAACTCTAAGGTATTGTAATCCACTTGATTGGATTTGATTCAACCCATTTCAACGCGATTCGGCTCAATTTGGCTCTGTTCAAATCTATTCTACTCTACTCTATTCCCCTCTACTCCACTCTAGCCTACTCTTTTCTGTATTCGTTCTGTGTCGTTCGGTTCTATTTTGTTGTGTTCTGTTCTGTTTTATTCTATTCTACTCTATTCTACCCTACTCTAGCCTACCCGAACCTCCCCTAGTCTAGTCTATTCAATTGAATTCGAGAAATTTTGACGCGACTAGGGACCGAATCAGTGTGATTCATGTCCATTCGGCTCCATTTGTCTCGAATAGTGTCGATTCAGCTCGATTAGGCTCGATTTGGCTCCATTAGGCTCGATTCACTGGATTCGGCTCGATTTCGCTCAATTCAGCTCGATTTGGCCCTCTTTGGCCCTCTTCGCCTCTCTTCAGCTCTTTTCTACTCTACTCGATTCCATTGCACACCATTCTACTCCATTCTACGCTCTTCTACTATACCCTACTGTAATTGATTCGATGGGATTCGACGCCATTCGACGCGATTTGTCTCGTTTCGTCTCCATTCAGCTTGATTCGACTCTGTTCTACTCTACTCTATTCTACTCTACACTATTCTGCTCTGCTCTACCCTTTTCTACTCTATTCTATTGTATCCTTTCCATTCTCTTCTACTGTGTTCAAGTCTACTCTATTCCATCCTACCCTAATCTAATCTATTCTACTGGATTCGATTCCACGCATGTCCATGCGATTCGGCTCAAATCGGCTCCTTTCCACTCCATTCATCCCCAATCGGCTCAAATCGGTTCGATTCAGCTCTAATCGGCTCCATTCGGCTCTAGTCAGCTCGAATAGGCTCTGTTCAGCTCTATTCGGCTCTATTAGACTCTACTCAACTCTATTATCTCTTTTCGACTCCACTCGACTCCATGCTACACCATTCTACTCCATCCTAAACTATTCTCTACTGTATTGTATTGTACTCTCCCGTACTGTAGTCTATTCTAATTGATTGGATTGGATTGGATTGGAACTGATCAGATGCAATGCAATTCGACCGGATTCGACGCGATACGGCACGATTCCACGGGATTCGGCGTGATTCGTCTTGGTTTCTATCCATTTAGCTCTTTTGGGCTCTATTTGGCTCTATTCGGCAATGTTCGACTCTACTCTACTCTACTCTTCTATACTCTGCTCTTCTCGACCCTATTCTTTCAGTTCTGTTCTCTTCTGTTCTGTTCTACTGCACTCTATTCTACCCTACCCTACCCTAACTTAGCCTACTGTAATCTGTTCTATGCTATTCGACACACTTGAATGGGATTCGACCTGATTCGGGTCATATCGGCTCGATTCATCTCCTTTCTGCTCCATTAAACTCGATTCGGTTCTATTCGGCTCTTTTCCACTCTATTCGGCTCTTTTTGGCAGTATTCGACTCTATTTGACTCTAGTCGACTCGATTCTTTCTGTTCTGTTCTATTCTACTCTATTCTATTCTTCTCTACCCTACCCTAACCCTACCTTCCCCACACTAATCTATTTGATTCGATTCGACACATTTCAAACGACTCGACATGATTCATCTCGATTCACCTTGAATTTGGTCAATTCGGCTGTATTCAGCTCTGTTTGGCTCTTTTCGGCTCTCTTCAACTCGATTTGACTCTATTCTACTGGACCCGACTCTACTTAATTCTATTCTCTTCTTTCTCTTGTGTTCTGTTGTGTTGTAGTCTAGCCTCTGCTACCGTACCCTTCTCTACTCTAATCTATTCAATTCAACGCATTTCGACGCGATTCCATGTGATTAGGCTTGAATCGGCTCGATTTAGCTTTATTTGGCTTGAATTGGGTCAATTCGTCTCGATCCTGCTCAATTCAGCATAATTAGGCTCCAGTAAACCTTATTCAGCCCTGTTCAGCTCTACTCAACCCTTTCTACTTTATTTGTCTCTATTTGGCTCCATTCAACTCCATTCCACACCACTCTACTCTTTTCTACTCTATTCTATTCTGTTCTACCCTACCCTACTCTAATCTATTCTAATCGATTCGATTCATCACGATTTGTCTCCTTTCCTCTCCATTCGAATCGATTCGGCTTGAATTGGATCTATTCATCTATATTCTGCACTACCCGACTCTGACTATTCCACTCTACTCAACTCTACTCCGTTCTACTCTTGGTATTCTCTTCTGTTCTACTCTATTCTATTCTTCTGTGCCCTTCCCTACTGAATCCCAGTCTAACCTACACTACTCTAATCTATTCAATTTAATTCAATTCCATTCAGTTTGACACCATTCGACCCGATTTGAGACAATTCGACGGGATTCGGTGAGATTCCGCGAGATTTGATGCGTTTTGGTGGGATTTGATGGAATTCGACGAGATCCGATGCAATAGGATGCAATTAAGTGTGTTTTGGCTCGATTTTGCTGGGTTCAGTTTGTCTCTATTTGGCTCATTTCAGCTCCACTAGGCTCCATTCATCCCGAATCTGGTCGACTCAACTCGATTCGGCTCATTTTGGCCATATTTGGTCCTATTCAGCGTTATTCGGCTCTAGTCAACTCTTTTCTACTCTCTGCATCTGTGTTCGAATCCATTTGACTCCATTCCACACCATTCTATTCCGTTCTACACTACTGTATTCTACAAAACCCTCCCCCACCCTACCCTATCCTAATCTAGTCTGCTCTTTTCTAGTCTCCTTTTCTATTTTCTCAATTCCATCCTATGCTACTCTACCATACCCTGCACTAAGCTAACGTACCCTGACCTATGCTGTTCTATTCTATTTCCTTCTATTTTCTCTGTTCCACCGTATGCTTCCCTACCCTATGCTACCCCACCGTACCATACTCTACTACTTAGGGTTACTCAATAAGGGTCCTAATTAAGGGGAGTAGTTCGGGCAAGGGTACTCCTTAAGGCAAGTGTACTAGTTCAGGCTACTAGTTAAGGCCAGGGTACTAGTTAAGGCCAGGCTACTAGTTAAGGCATGGGTACTTGTTGAGGGTACTGGTTAAGGCAAGGGTACCAGTTCAGGTTACTTGTTAAGGACGTACTACTAGTGAAGGCAAGGGTACTAGTGAAGACTACTGGTTAAGGCAAGGGTACTAGATTAGGCTAAGAGTTCAGGCAAGGGTACTCGTTCAGCTTACTGACTTAGGGTACTCTTCAAGACTAGTTGTCTAGGCTACTGCTCTATGCCACTAGTCTAGCTGACTAGTCCAGCTTACTAGTCTAGGCTTCTACTCTAGCCTTCTCTTGTCTACTCTAATGTAGTCTACTTGCATCTACCCTAGTCTTCCTATCATAAACTACCCTACCCTAACCTATTCTAATCGATTCCATTTGATTCGATTCAAAGCATTTCGATGCGACCGGACACCATCACGCTTGAGTCGGCTCGATTCCGCAACATCAGCTCGATTCAGCTCGATTTGGCTCGAATCGCTTCAATTCAGCTCGTTTCCACTCGGTTCAGCCTTATTCGGCCCTATTTGGCTCGATTCGACTCTTTTCTACTCTATTTGTCTCTGTTCGACTCCATTTGACTCCACTCTTCTCCATTCTACGCTATTCTACTCTATTCTGTTCTACTCTACCCTACGATACTCCAATCTATTCGATTGGATGCGATTCGAAGCAATTTGGTGTGATTCATCTCGTTTTGTTTCCATTTGACTCGATTCGGCCAGAATTGGCTCTATTCAGCTATATCCTGCACTCTTTGACTCTATTGGACTCAATTCTACTCTGCTCTACTCTTGTCTGCTTTACTCTCTCTACTCTACCCTACTGTACTATATTCTATTCTGTACTATTCTGTTCTATTCTACCCACCCGCCCCTCCCCTACCCTTCCCTAATCTATTTGATTAGATTCGATGTGACGTATTTCCACGCGATTTGACGCGATTAGGCTTGAATCAGCTCGATTCAGTTCGAATCGGCTCTACTCGGCTCGACTTGGCTCCATTTCACTCCATTCGGCTCGATTAGGCTCGAATTCCATCGATTCTGCTGGATTCTGCTCAATTAGGCCTTATTTGGGCCTATTCGGCCCTATTCTGCTCTATTAGACTCTTTTGTACTCTATTCATATCTATCCGTCTCTATTGGACTCCGTTCAACTCCATTCCTCACTATTTTCCTCTCTTCTATTCTACCCTTCCCTACCCTAATCTCTTCTAATCGATTCGATTTGATTTGACGCGATTCGAAGCAACCGGACGTGATTCGTCTCGTTTTGTCTCCACTCGGCTCAATTCGGCTATGTTCTCTCTCTTTGACTCTATTCTATTCTGTTGTATTCTTTCTGTTCTGTTCTATTCTCTCCTATTCTGTTGTACTCTATTCTATTCTACCCTACCCGACCCAACGGCACCCCACCCGAACCTACCCTACTTTAATCTATTGGATTCAATTCGATTCCGTGCAAAGCGATTTGATAGGACTTGACTGGATTCGGCAAGATCTGAAGGGATTTGATGAGATTCCATGCGACTCGACGTGATTCAGTAGGATTCTCTGAGGTTTGACGCAATTCGAAGTTATTCGACGTGATTCGATGGGATTCGACACGATATGAAGCGATTTGACCTTGTTTGATTCAAAACGATGTGACTCGACTCGATTCGACCTGATTCGATTCGACGCTGTTCGGTGACAGTCAGTGCGATTCTGCTTGATTCCGCTCGATTAGGTGTGATTCGGCAGTATACAGCTCTTTTCGGCTGTATTCAGCTCCATTCGTCTCTATTCAGCTTATTCGGCTCTATTCGACTGTATTCGACTCTACTCTTTTCCACTCGATTCTACTCGATTCTATTCCTTCTATTCTGTTCTAATCTCTTCTATTCCACTCTACTCTGTTCTATTCTCCCCTCCCCTCCCCTCCCCTTCTCTAATCTATACGTCTCGATTGGATTTGACGCGTTGAACGCGATTCGAGGCGATGAAGCTTGAATCGGCTCGATTCGGCTCGATTTGGCTCTATTCGGCTCAGTTAGGCTCCATTCAGCTTGTTTTGGCTTGAATCGCTTCGAATCTGCTCGATTTGGCCTTCTTCGGCCCTATTCTGCTCTATTCGACTCTTTTCTACTCTATTCGTTTCTACTTGACTCCATTCTACTCCATTCTATTCATTCCACACTATTCTACTTTATTCTGCTCTACCCTACCCAACACCACTCTAATTTACTCTACTTGCTTCTACACGATTCCTCTCATTTTGTCTGCATTTGGCTCTATTCAGCTCTATTCTACTCTTCTCTACTCTATTGTATTGTTTCTACTCTGTTCTGTACTATTCTACTCTATTCTACCCTACCCTATGCTACCCAACTCTAAGGTATTGTAATCCACTTGATTGGATTTGATTCAACCCATTTCAACGCGATTCGGCTCAATTTGGCTCTGTTCAAATCTATTCTACTCTACTCTATTCCCCTCTACTCCACTCTAGCCTACTCTTTTCTGTATTCGTTCTGTGTCGTTCGGTTCTATTTTGTTGTGTTCTGTTCTGTTTTATTCTATTCTACTCTATTCTACCCTACTCTAGCCTACCCGAACCTCCCCTAGTCTAGTCTATTCAATTGAATTCGAGAAATTTTGACGCGACTAGGGACCGAATCAGTGTGATTCATGTCCATTCGGCTCCATTTGTCTCGAATAGTGTCGATTCAGCTCGATTAGGCTCGATTTGGCTCCATTAGGCTCGATTCACTGGATTCGGCTCGATTTCGCTCAATTCAGCTCGATTTGGCCCTCTTTGGCCCTCTTCGCCTCTCTTCAGCTCTTTTCTACTCTACTCGATTCCATTGCACACCATTCTACTCCATTCTACGCTCTTCTACTATACCCTACTGTAATTGATTCGATGGGATTCGACGCCATTCGACGCGATTTGTCTCGTTTCGTCTCCATTCAGCTTGATTCGACTCTGTTCTACTCTACTCTATTCTACTCTACACTATTCTGCTCTGCTCTACCCTTTTCTACTCTATTCTATTGTATCCTTTCCATTCTCTTCTACTGTGTTCAAGTCTACTCTATTCCATCCTACCCTAATCTAATCTATTCTACTGGATTCGATTCCACGCATCTCCATGCGATTCGGCTCAAATCGGCTCCTTTCCACTCCATTCATCCCCAATCGGCTCAAATCGGTTCGATTCAGCTCTAATCGGCTCCATTCGGCTCTAGTCAGCTCGAATAGGCTCTGTTCAGCTCTATTCGGCTCTATTAGACTCTACTCAACTCTATTATCTCTTTTCGACTCCACTCGACTCCATGCTACACCATTCTACTCCATCCTAAACTATTCTCTACTGTATTGTATTGTACTCTCCCGTACTGTAGTCTATTCTAATTGATTGGATTGGATTGGATTGGAACTGATCAGATGCAATGCAATTCGACCGGATTCGACGCGATACGGCACGATTCCACGGGATTCGGCGTGATTCGTCTTGGTTTCTATCCATTTAGCTCTTTTGGGCTCTATTTGGCTCTATTCGGCAATGTTCGACTCTACTCTACTCTACTCTTCTATACTCTGCTCTTCTCGACCCTATTCTTTCAGTTCTGTTCTCTTCTGTTCTGTTCTACTGCACTCTATTCTACCCTACCCTACCCTAACTTAGCCTACTGTAATCTGTTCTATGCTATTCGACACACTTGAATGGGATTCGACCTGATTCGGGTCATATCGGCTCGATTCATCTCCTTTCTGCTCCATTAAACTCGATTCGGTTCTATTCGGCTCTTTTCCACTCTATTCGGCTCTTTTTGGCAGTATTCGACTCTATTTGACTCTAGTCGACTCGATTCTTTCTGTTCTGTTCTATTCTACTCTATTCTATTCTTCTCTACCCTACCCTAACCCTACCTTCCCCACACTAATCTATTTGATTCGATTCGACACATTTCAAACGACTCGACATGATTCATCTCGATTCACCTTGAATTTGGTCAATTCGGCTGTATTCAGCTCTGTTTGGCTCTTTTCGGCTCTCTTCAACTCGATTTGACTCTATTCTACTGGACCCGACTCTACTTAATTCTATTCTCTTCTTTCTCTTGTGTTCTGTTGTGTTGTAGTCTAGCCTCTGCTACCGTACCCTTCTCTACTCTAATCTATTCGATTCAACGCATTTCGGCGCGATTCCATGTGATTAGGCTTGAATCGGCTCGATTTAGCTTTATTTGGCTTGAATTGGGTCAATTCGTCTCGATCCTGCTCAATTCAGCATAATTAGGCTCCAGTAAACCTTATTCAGCCCTGTTCAGCTCTACTCAACCCTTTCTACTTTATTTGTCTCTATTTGGCTCCATTCAACTCCATTCCACACCACTCTACTCTTTTCTACTCTATTCTATTCTGTTCTACCCTACCCTACTCTAATCTATTCTAATCGATTCGATTCATCACGATTTGTCTCCTTTCCTCTCCATTCGAATCGATTCGGCTTGAATTGGATCTATTCATCTATATTCTGCACTACCCGACTCTGACTATTCCACTCTACTCAACTCTACTCCGTTCTACTCTTGGTATTCTCTTCTGTTCTACTCTATTCTATTCTTCTGTGCCCTTCCCTACTGAATCCCAGTCTAACCTACACTACTCTAATCTATTCAATTTAATTCAATTCCATTCAGTTTGACACCATTCGACCCGATTTGAGACAATTCGACGGGATTCGGTGAGATTCCGCGAGATTTGATGCGTTTTGGTGGGATTTGATGGAATTCGACGAGATCCGATGCAATAGGATGCAATTAAGTGTGTTTTGGCTCGATTTTGCTGGGTTCAGTTTGTCTCTATTTGGCTCATTTAGTTTTTTTTTTTTTTAGGCTCCATTCATCCCGAATCTGGTCGACTCAACTCGATTCGGCTCATTTTGGCCATATTTGGTCCTATTCAGCGTTATTCGGCTCTATTCAACTCTTTTCTACTCTCTGCATCTGTGTTCGAATCCATTTGACTCCATTCCACACCATTCTATTCCGTTCTACACTACTGTATTCTACAAAACCCTCCCCCACCCTACCCTATCCTAATCTAGTCTGCTCTTTTCTAGTCTCCTTTTCTATTTTCTCAATTCCATCCTATGCTACTCTACCATACCCTGCACTAAGCTAACGTACCCTGACCTATGCTGTTCTATTCTATTTCCTTCTATTTTCTCTGTTCCACCGTATGCTTCCCTACCCTATGCTACCCCACCGTACCATACTCTACTACTTAGGGTTACTCAATAAGGGTCCTAATTAAGGGGAGTAGTTCGGGCAAGGGTACTCCTTAAGGCAAGTGTACTAGTTCAGGCTACTAGTTAAGGCCAGGGTACTAGTTAAGGCCAGGCTACTAGTTAAGGCATGGGTACTTGTTGAGGGTACTGGTTAAGGCAAGGGTACCAGTTCAGGTTACTTGTTAAGGACGTACTACTAGTGAAGGCAAGGGTACTAGTGAAGACTACTGGTTAAGGCAAGGGTACTAGATTAGGCTAAGAGTTCAGGCAAGGGTACTCGTTCAGCTTACTGACTTAGGGTACTCTTCAAGACTAGTTGTCTAGGCTACTGCTCTATGCCACTAGTCTAGCTGACTAGTCCAGCTTACTAGTCTAGGCTTCTACTCTAGCCTTCTCTTGTCTACTCTAATGTAGTCTACTTGCATCTACCCTAGTCTTCCTATCATAAACTACCCTACCCTAACCTATTCTAATCAATTCCATTTGATTCGATTCAAAGCATTTCGATGCGACCGGACACCATCACGCTTGAGTCGGCTCGATTCCGCAACATCAGCTCGATTCAGCTCGATTTGGCTCGAATCGCTTCAATTCAGCTCATTTCCACTCGGTTCAGCCTTATTCGGCCCTATTTGGCTCGATTCGACTCTTTTCTACTCTATTTGTCTCTGTTCGACTCCATTTGACTCCACTCTTCTCCATTCTACGCTATTCTACTCTATTCTGTTCTACTCTACCCTACGATACTCCAATCTATTCGATTGGATGCGATTCGAAGCAATTCGGTGTGATTCATCTCGTTTTGTTTCCATTTGACTCGATTCGGCCAGAATTGGCTCTATTCAGCTATATCCTGCACTCTTTGACTCTATTGGACTCAATTCTACTCTGCTCTACTCTTGTCTGCTTTACTCTCTCTACTCTACCCTACTGTACTATATTCTATTCTGTACTATTCTGTTCTATTCTACCCACCCGCCCCTCCCCTACCCTTCCCTAATCTATTTGATTAGATTCGATGTGACGTATTTCCACGCGATTTGACGCGATTAGGCTTGAATCAGCTCGATTCAGTTCGAATCGGCTCTACTCGGCTCGACTTGGCTCCATTTCACTCCATTCGGCTCGATTAGGCTCGAATTCCATCGATTCTGCTGGATTCTGCTCAATTAGGCCTTATTTGGGCCTATTCGGCCCTATTCTGCTCTATTAGACTCTTTTGTACTCTATTCATATCTATCCGTCTCTATTGGACTCCGTTCAACTCCATTCCTCACTATTTTCCTCTCTTCTATTCTACCCTTCCCTACCCTAATCTCTTCTAATCGATTCGATTTGATTTGACGCGATTCGAAGCAACCGGACGTGATTCGTCTCGTTTTGTCTCCACTCGGCTCAATTCGGCTATGTTCTCTCTCTTTGACTCTATTCTATTCTGTTGTATTCTTTCTGTTCTGTTCTATTCTCTCCTATTCTGTTGTACTCTATTCTATTCTACCCTACCCGACCCAACGGCACCCCACCCGAACCTACCCTACTTTAATCTATTGGATTCAATTCGATTCCGTGCAAAGCGATTTGATAGGACTTGACTGGATTCGGCAAGATCTGAAGGGATTTGATGAGATTCCATGCGACTCGACGTGATTCAGTAGGATTCTCTGAGGTTTGACGCAATTCGAAGTTATTCGACGTGATTCGATGGGATTCGACACGATATGAAGCGATTTGACCTTGTTTGAGTCAAAACGATGTGACTCGACTCGATTCGACCTGATTCGATTCGACGCTGTTCGGTGACAGTCAGTGCGATTCTGCTTGATTCCGCTCGATTAGGTGTGATTCGGCAGTATACAGCTCTTTTCGGCTGTATTCAGCTCCATTCGTCTCTATTCAGCTTATTCGGCTCTATTCGACTGTATTCGACTCTACTCTTTTCCACTCGATTCTACTCGATTCTATTCCTTCTATTCTGTTCTAATCTCTTCTATTCCACTCTACTCTGTTCTATTCTCCCCTCCCCTCCCCTCCCCTTCTCTAATCTATACGTCTCGATTGGATTTGACGCGTTGAACGCGATTCGAGGCGATGAAGCTTGAATCGGCTCGATTCGGCTCGATTTGGCTCTATTCGGCTCAGTTAGGCTCCATTCAGCTTGTTTTGGCTTGAATCGCTTCGAATCTGCTCGATTTGGCCTTCTTCGGCCCTATTCTGCTCTATTCGACTCTTTTCTACTCTATTCGTTTCTACTTGACTCCATTCTACTCCATTCTATTCATTCCACACTATTCTACTTTATTCTGCTCTACCCTACCCAACACCACTCTAATTTACTCTACTTGCTTCTACACGATTCCTCTCATTTTGTCTGCATTTGGCTCTATTCAGCTCTATTCTACTCTTCTCTACTCTATTGTATTGTTTCTACTCTGTTCTGTACTATTCTACTCTATTCTACCCTACCCTATGCTACCCAACTCTAAGGTATTGTAATCCACTTGATTGGATTTGATTCAACCCATTTCAACGCGATTCGGCTCAATTTGGCTCTGTTCAAATCTATTCTACTCTACTCTATTCCCCTCTACTCCACTCTAGCCTACTCTTTTCTGTATTCGTTCTGTGTCATTCGGTTCTATTTTGTTGTGTTCTGTTCTGTTTTATTCTATTCTACCCTACTCTAGCCTACCCGAACCTCCCCTACTCTAGTCTATTCAATTGAATTCGAGAAATTTTGACGCGACTAGGGACCGAATCAGTGTGATTCATGTCCATTCGGCTCCATTTGTCTCGAATAGTGTCGATTCAGCTCGATTAGGCTCGATTTGGCTCCATTAGGCTCGATTCACTGGATTCGGCTCGATTTCGCTCAATTCAGCTCGATTTGGCCCTCTTTGGCCCTCTTCGGCTCTCTTCAGCTCTTTTCTACTCTACTCGATTCCATTGCACACCATTCTACTCCATTCTACGCTCTTCTACTATACCCTACTGTAATTGATTCGATGGGATTCGACGCCATTCGACGCGATTTGTCTCGTTTCGTCTCCATTCAGCTTGATTCGACTCTGTTCTACTCTACTCTATTCTACTCTACACTATTTGCTCTGCTCTACCCTTTTCTACTCTATTCTATTGTATCCTTTCCAATCTCTTCTACTGTGTTCAAGTCTACTCTATTCCATCCTACCCTAATCTAATCTATTCTACTGGATTCGATTCCACACATCTCGATGCGATTCGGCTCAAATCGGCTCCTTTCCACTCCATTCATCCCCAATCGGCTCAAATCGGTTCGATTCAGCTCTAATCGGCTCCATTCGGCTCTAGTCAGCTCGAATAGGCTCTGTTCAGCTCTATTCGGCTCTATTAGACTCTACTCAACTCTATTATCTCTTTTCGACTCCACTCGACTCCATGCTACACCATTCTACTCCATCCTAAACTATTCTCTACTGTATTGTATTGTACTCTCCCGTACTGTAGTCTATTCTAATTGATTGGATTGGATTGGATTGGAATTGATCAGATTCAATGCAATTCGACCGGATTCGACGCGATACGGCACGATTCCACGGGATTCGGCGTGATTCGTCTTGGTTTCTATCCATTTAGCTCTTTTGGGCTCTATTTGGCTCTATTCGGCAATGTTCGACTCTACTCTACTCTACTCTTCTATACTCTGCTCTTCTCGACCCTATTCTTTCAGTTCTGTTCTCTTCTGTTCTGTTCTACTGCACTCTATTCTACCCTACCCTACCCTAACTTAGCCTACTGTAATCTGTTCTATGCTATTCGACACACTTGAATGGGATTCGACCTGATTCGGGTCATATCGGCTCGATTCATCTCCTTTCTGCTCCTTTAAACTCGATTCGGTTCTATTCGGCTCTTTTCCACTCTATTCGGCTCTTTTTGGCAGTATTCGACTCTATTTGACTCTAGTCGACTCGATTCTTTCTGTTCTGTTCTATTCTACTCTATTCTATTCTTCTCTACCCTACCCTAACCCTACCTTCCCCACACTAATCTATTTGATTCGATTCGACACATTTCAAACGACTCGACATGATTCATCTCGATTCACCTTGAATTTGGTCAATTCGGCTGTATTCAGCTCTGTTTGGCTCTTTTCGGCTCTCTTCAACTCGATTTGACTCTATTCTACTGGACCCGACTCTACTTAATTCTATTCTCTTCTTTCTCTTGTGTTCTGTTGTGTTGTAGTCTAGCCTCTGCTACCGTACCCTTCTCTACTCTAATCTATTCGATTCAACGCATTTCGACGCGATTCCATGTGATTAGGCTTGAATCGGCTCGATTTAGCTTTATTTGGCTTGAATTGGGTCAATTCGTCTCGATCCTGCTCAATTCAGCATAATTAGGCTCCAGTGAACCTTATTCAGCCCTGTTCAGCTCTACTCAACCCTTTCTACTTTATTTGTCTCTATTTGGCTCCATTCAACTCCATTCCACACCACTCTACTCTTTTCTACTCTATTCTATTCTGTTCTACCCTACCCTACTCTAATCTATTCTAATCGATTCGATTCATCACGATTTGTCTCCTTTCCTCTCCATTCGAATCGATTCGGCTTGAATTGGATCTATTCATCTATATTCTGCACTACCCGACTCTGACTATTCCACTCTACTCAACTCTACTCCGTTCTACTCTTGGTATTCTCTTCTGTTCTACTCTATTCTATTCTTCTGTGCCCTTCCCTACTGAATCCCAGTCTAACCTACACTACTCTAATCTATTCAATTTAATTCAATTCCATTCAGTTTGACACCATTCGACCCGATTTGAGACAATTCGACGGGATTCGGTGAGATTCCGCGAGATTTGATGCGTTTTGGTGGGATTTGATGGAATTCGACGAGATCCGATGCAATAGGATGCAATTAAGTGTGTTTTGGCTCGATTTTGCTGGGTTCAGTTTGTCTCTATTTGGCTCATTTCAGCTCCACTAGGCTCCATTCATCCCGAATCTGGTCGACTCGACTCGATTCGGCTCATTTTGGCCATATTTGGTCCTATTCAGCGTTATTCGGCTCTATTCAACTCTTTTCTACTCTCTGCATCTGTGTTCGAATCCATTTGACTCCATTCCACACCATTCTATTCCGTTCTACACTACTGTATTCTACAAAACCCTCCCCCACCCTAGCCTATCCTAATCTAGTCTGCTCTTTTCTAGTCTCCTTTTCTATTTTCTCGATTCCATCCTATGCTACTCTACCATACCCTGCACTAAGCTAACGTACCCTGACCTATGCTGTTCTATTCTATTTCCTTCTATTTTCTCTGTTCCACCGTATGCTTCCCTACCCTATGCTACCCCACCGTACCATACTCTACTACTTAGGGTTACTCAATAAGGGTCCTAATTAAGGGGAGTAGTTCGGGCAAGGGTACTCCTTAAGGCAAGTGTACTAGTTCAGGCTACTAGTTAAGGCCAGGCTACTAGTTAAGGCCAGGCTACTAGTTAAGGCATGGGTACTTGTTGAGGGTACTGGTTAAGGCAACGGTACCAGTTCAGGCTACTTGTTAAGGACGTACTACTAGTGAAGGCAAGGGTACTAGTGAAGACTACTGGTTAAGGCAAGGGTACTTGTTAGGACTACTAGTTAAGGCAAGGGTACTAGATTAGGCTAAGAGTTCAGGCAAGGGTACTCGTTCAGATTACTGACTTAGGGTACTCTTCAAGACTAGTTGTCTAGGCTACTGCTCTATGCCACTAGTCTAGCTGACTAGTCCAGCTTACTAGTCTAGGCTTCTACTCTAGCCTTCTCTTGTCTACTCTAATGTAGTCTACTTGCATCTACCCTAGTCTTCCTATCATAAACTACCCTACCCTAACCTATTCTAATCGATTCCATTTGATTCGATTCAAAGCATTTCGATGCGACCGGACACCATCACGCTTGAGTCGGCTCGATTCCGCAACATCAGCTCGATTCAGCTCGATTTGGCTCGAATCGCTTCAATTCAGCTCGTTTCCACTCGGTTCAGCCTTATTCGGCCCTATTTGGCTCGATTCGACTCTTTTCTACTCTATTTGTCTCTGTTTGACTCCATTTGACTCCACTCTTCTCCATTCTACGCTATTCTACTCTATTCTGTTCTACTCTACCCTACGATACTCCAATCTATTCGATTGGATGCGATTCGAAGCAATTCGGTGTGATTCATCTCGTTTTGTTTCCATTTGACTCGATTCGGCCAGAATTGGCTCTATTCAGCTATATCCTGCACTCTTTGACTCTATTGGACTCAATTCTACTCTGCTCTACTCTTGTCTGCTTTACTCTCTCTACTCTACCCTACTGTACTATATTCTATTCTGTACTATTCTGTTCTATTCTACCCACCCGCCCCTCCCCTACCCTTCCCTAATCTATTTGATTAGATTCGATGTGACGTATTTCCACGCGATTTGACGCGATTAGGCTTGAATCAGCTCGATTCAGTTCGAATCGGCTCTACTCGGCTCGACTTGGCTCCATTTCACTCCATTCGGCTCGATTAGGCTCGAATTCCATCGATTCTGCTGGATTCTGCTCAATTAGGCCTTATTTGGGCCTATTCGGCCCTATTCTGCTCTATTAGACTCTTTTGTACTCTATTCATATCTATCCGTCTCTATTGGACTCCGTTCAACTCCATTCCTCACTATTTTCCTCTCTTCTATTCTACCCTTCCCTACCCTAATCTCTTCTAATCGATTCGATTTGATTTGACGCGATTCGAAGCAACCGGACGTGATTCGTCTCGTTTTGTCTCCACTCGGCTCAATTCGGCTATGTTCTCTCTCTTTGACTCTATTCTATTCTGTTGTATTCTTTCTGTTCTGTTCTATTCTCTCCTATTCTGTTGTACTCTATTCTATTCTACCCTACCCGACCCAACGGCACCCCACCCGAACCTACCCTACTTTAATCTATTGGATTCAATTCGATTCCGTGCAAAGCGATTTGATAGGACTTGACTGGATTCGGCAAGATCTGAAGGGATTTGATGAGATTCCATGCGACTCGACGTGATTCAGTAGGATTCTCTGAGGTTTGACGCAATTCGAAGTTATTCGACGTGATTCGATGGGATTCGACACGATATGAAGCGATTTGACCTTGTTTGAGTCAAAACGATGTGACTCGACTCGATTCGACCTGATTCGATTCGACGCTGTTCGGTGACAGTCAGTGCGATTCTGCTTGATTCCGCTCGATTAGGTGTGATTCGGCAGTATACAGCTCTTTTCGGCTGTATTCAGCTCCATTCGTCTCTATTCAGCTTATTCGGCTCTATTCGACTGTATTCGACTCTACTCTTTTCCACTCGATTCTACTCGATTCTATTCCTTCTATTCTGTTCTAATCTCTTCTATTCCACTCTACTCTGTTCTATTCTCCCCTCCCCTCCCCTCCCCTTCTCTAATCTATACGTCTCGATTGGATTTGACGCGTTGAACGCGATTCGAGGCGATGAAGCTTGAATCGGCTCGATTCGGCTCGATTTGGCTCTATTCGGCTCAGTTAGGCTCCATTCAGCTTGTTTTGGCTTGAATCGCTTCGAATCTGCTCGATTTGGCCTTCTTCGGCCCTATTCTGCTCTATTCGACTCTTTTCTACTCTATTCGTTTCTACTTGACTCCATTCTACTCCATTCTATTCATTCCACACTATTCTACTTTATTCTGCTCTACCCTACCCAACACCACTCTAATTTACTCTACTTGCTTCTACACGATTCCTCTCATTTTGTCTGCATTTGGCTCTATTCAGCTCTATTCTACTCTTCTCTACTCTATTGTATTGTTTCTACTCTGTTCTGTACTATTCTACTCTATTCTACCCTACCCTATGCTACCCAACTCTAAGGTATTGTAATCCACTTGATTGGATTTGATTCAACCCATTTCAACGCGATTCGGCTCAATTTGGCTCTGTTCAAATCTATTCTACTCTACTCTATTCCCCTCTACTCCACTCTAGCCTACTCTTTTCTGTATTCGTTCTGTGTCATTCGGTTCTATTTTGTTGTGTTCTGTTCTGTTTTATTCTATTCTACCCTACTCTAGCCTACCCGAACCTCCCCTACTCTAGTCTATTCAATTGAATTCGAGAAATTTTGACGCGACTAGGGACCGAATCAGTGTGATTCATGTCCATTCGGCTCCATTTGTCTCGAATAGTGTCGATTCAGCTCGATTAGGCTCGATTTGGCTCCATTAGGCTCGATTCACTGGATTCGGCTCGATTTCGCTCAATTCAGCTCGATTTGGCCCTCTTTGGCCCTCTTCGGCTCTCTTCAGCTCTTTTCTACTCTACTCGATTCCATTGCACACCATTCTACTCCATTCTACGCTCTTCTACTATACCCTACTGTAATTGATTCGATGGGATTCGACGCCATTCGACGCGATTTGTCTCGTTTCGTCTCCATTCAGCTTGATTCGACTCTGTTCTACTCTACTCTATTCTACTCTACACTATTTGCTCTGCTCTACCCTTTTCTACTCTATTCTATTGTATCCTTTCCAATCTCTTCTACTGTGTTCAAGTCTACTCTATTCCATCCTACCCTAATCTAATCTATTCTACTGGATTCGATTCCACACATCTCGATGCGATTCGGCTCAAATCGGCTCCTTTCCACTCCATTCATCCCCAATCGGCTCAAATCGGTTCGATTCAGCTCTAATCGGCTCCATTCGGCTCTAGTCAGCTCGAATAGGCTCTGTTCAGCTCTATTCGGCTCTATTAGACTCTACTCAACTCTATTATCTCTTTTCGACTCCACTCGACTCCATGCTACACCATTCTACTCCATCCTAAACTATTCTCTACTGTATTGTATTGTACTCTCCCGTACTGTAGTCTATTCTAATTGATTGGATTGGATTGGATTGGAATTGATCAGATTCAATGCAATTCGACCGGATTCGACGCGATACGGCACGATTCCACGGGATTCGGCGTGATTCGTCTTGGTTTCTATCCGTTTAGCTCTTTTGGGCTCTATTTGGCTCTATTCGGCAATGTTCGACTCTACTCTACTCTACTCTTCTATACTCTGCTCTTCTCGACCCTATTCTTTCAGTTCTGTTCTCTTCTGTTCTGTTCTACTGCACTCTATTCTACCCTACCCTACCCTAACTTAGCCTACTGTAATCTGTTCTATGCTATTCGACACACTTGAATGGGATTCGACCTGATTCGGGTCATATCGGCTCGATTCATCTCCTTTCTGCTCCTTTAAACTCGATTCGGTTCTATTCGGCTCTTTTCCACTCTATTCGGCTCTTTTTGGCAGTATTCGACTCTATTTGACTCTAGTCGACTCGATTCTTTCTGTTCTGTTCTATTCTACTCTATTCTATTCTTCTCTACCCTACCCTAACCCTACCTTCCCCACACTAATCTATTTGATTCGATTCGACACATTTCAAACGACTCGACATGATTCATCTCGATTCACCTTGAATTTGGTCAATTCGGCTGTATTCAGCTCTGTTTGGCTCTTTTCGGCTCTCTTCAACTCGATTTGACTCTATTCTACTGGACCCGACTCTACTTAATTCTATTCTCTTCTTTCTCTTGTGTTCTGTTGTGTTGTAGTCTAGCCTCTGCTACCGTACCCTTCTCTACTCTAATCTATTCGATTCAACGCATTTCGACGCGATTCCATGTGATTAGGCTTGAATCGGCTCGATTTAGCTTTATTTGGCTTGAATTGGGTCAATTCGTCTCGATCCTGCTCAATTCAGCATAATTAGGCTCCAGTGAACCTTATTCAGCCCTGTTCAGCTCTACTCAACCCTTTCTACTTTATTTGTCTCTATTTGGCTCCATTCAACTCCATTCCACACCACTCTACTCTTTTCTACTCTATTCTATTCTGTTCTACCCTACCCTACTCTAATCTATTCTAATCGATTCGATTCATCACGATTTGTCTCCTTTCCTCTCCATTCGAATCGATTCGGCTTGAATTGGATCTATTCATCTATATTCTGCACTACCCGACTCTGACTATTCCACTCTACTCAACTCTACTCCGTTCTACTCTTGGTATTCTCTTCTGTTCTACTCTATTCTATTCTTCTGTGCCCTTCCCTACTGAATCCCAGTCTAACCTACACTACTCTAATCTATTCAATTTAATTCAATTCCATTCAGTTTGACACCATTCGACCCGATTTGAGACAATTCGACGGGATTCGGTGAGATTCCGCGAGATTTGATGCGTTTTGGTGGGATTTGATGGAATTCGACGAGATCCGATGCAATAGGATGCAATTAAGTGTGTTTTGGCTCGATTTTGCTGGGTTCAGTTTGTCTCTATTTGGCTCATTTCAGCTCCACTAGGCTCCATTCATCCCGAATCTGGTCGACTCGACTCGATTCGGCTCATTTTGGCCATATTTGGTCCTATTCAGCGTTATTCGGCTCTATTCAACTCTTTTCTACTCTCTGCATCTGTGTTCGAATCCATTTGACTCCATTCCACACCATTCTATTCCGTTCTACACTACTGTATTCTACAAAACCCTCCCCCACCCTAGCCTATCCTAATCTAGTCTGCTCTTTTCTAGTCTCCTTTTCTATTTTCTCGATTCCATCCTATGCTACTCTACCATACCCTGCACTAAGCTAACGTACCCTGACCTATGCTGTTCTATTCTATTTCCTTCTATTTTCTCTGTTCCACCGTATGCTTCCCTACCCTATGCTACCCCACCGTACCATACTCTACTACTTAGGGTTACTCAATAAGGGTCCTAATTAAGGGGAGTAGTTCGGGCAAGGGTACTCCTTAAGGCAAGTGTACTAGTTCAGGCTACTAGTTAAGGCCAGGCTACTAGTTAAGGCCAGGCTACTAGTTAAGGCATGGGTACTTGTTGAGGGTACTGGTTAAGGCAACGGTACCAGTTCAGGCTACTTGTTAAGGACGTACTACTAGTGAAGGCAAGGGTACTAGTGAAGACTACTGGTTAAGGCAAGGGTACTTGTTAGGACTACTAGTTAAGGCAAGGGTACTAGATTAGGCTAAGAGTTCAGGCAAGGGTACTCGTTCAGATTACTGACTTAGGGTACTCTTCAAGACTAGTTGTCTAGGCTACTGCTCTATGCCACTAGTCTAGCTGACTAGTCCAGCTTACTAGTCTAGGCTTCTACTCTAGCCTTCTCTTGTCTACTCTAATGTAGTCTACTTGCATCTACCCTAGTCTTCCTATCATAAACTACCCTACCCTAACCTATTCTAATCGATTCCATTTGATTCGATTCAAAGCATTTCGATGCGACCGGACACCATCACGCTTGAGTCGGCTCGATTCCGCAACATCAGCTCGATTCAGCTCGATTTGGCTCGAATCGCTTCAATTCAGCTCGTTTCCACTCGGTTCAGCCTTATTCGGCCCTATTTGGCTCGATTCGACTCTTTTCTACTCTATTTGTCTCTGTTTGACTCCATTTGACTCCACTCTTCTCCATTCTACGCTATTCTACTCTATTCTGTTCTACTCTACCCTACGATACTCCAATCTATTCGATTGGATGCGATTCGAAGCAATTTGGTGTGATTCATCTCGTTTTGTTTCCATTTGACTCGATTCGGCCAGAATTGGCTCTATTCAGCTATATCCTGCACTCTTTGACTCTATTTGACTCAATTCTACTCTGCTCTACTCTTGTCTGCTTTACTCTCTCTACTCTACCCTACTGTACTATATTCTATTCTGTACTATTCTGTTCTATTCTACCCACCCGCCCCTCCCCTACCCTTCCCTAATCTATTTGATTAGATTCGATGTGACGTATTTCCACGCGATTTGACGCGATTAGGCTTGAATCAGCTCGATTCAGTTCGAATCGGCTCTACTCGGCTCGACTTGGCTCCATTTCACTCCATTCGGCTCGATTAGGCTCGAATTCCATCGATTCTGCTGGATTCTGCTCAATTAGGCCTTATTTGGGCCTATTCGGCCCTATTCTGCTCTATTAGACTCTTTTGTACTCTATTCATATCTATCCGTCTCTATTGGACTCCGTTCAACTCCATTCCTCACTATTTTCCTCTCTTCTATTCTACCCTTCCCTACCCTAATCTCTTCTAATCGATTCGATTTGATTTGACGCGATTCGAAGCAACCGGACGTGATTCGTCTCGTTTTGTCTCCACTCGGCTCAATTCGGCTATGTTCTCTCTCTTTGACTCTATTCTATTCTGTTGTATTCTTTCTGTTCTGTTCTATTCGCTCCTATTCTGTTGTACTCTATTCTCTTCTACCCTACCCGACCCAACGGCACCCCACCCGAACCTACCCTACTTTAATCTATTGGATTCAATTCGATTCCGTGCAAAGCGATTTGATAGGACTTGACTGGATTCGGCAAGATCTGAAGGGATTTGATGAGATTCCATGCGACTCGACGTGATTCAGTAGGATTCTCTGAGGTTTGACGCAATTCGAAGTTATTCGACGTGATTCGATGGGATTCGACACGATATGAAGCGATTTCACCTTGTTTGATTCAAAACGATGTGACTCGACTCGATTCGACCTGATTCGATTCGACGCTGTTCGGTGACAGTCAGTGCGATTCTGCTTGATTCCGCTCGATTAGGTGTGATTCGGCAGTATACAGCTCTTTTCGGCTGTATTCAGCTCCATTCGTCTCTATTCAGCTTATTCGGCTCTATTCGACTGTATTCGACTCTACTCTTTTCCACTCGATTCTACTCGATTCTATTCCTTCTATTCTGTTCTAATCTCTTCTATTCCACTCTACTCTGTTCTATTCTCCCCTCCCCTCCCCTCCCCTTCTCTAATCTATACGTCTCGATTGGATTTGACGCGTTGAACGCGATTCGAGGCGATGAAGCTTGAATCGGCTCGATTCGGCTCGATTTGGCTCTATTCGGCTCAGTTAGGCTCCATTCAGCTTGTTTTGGCTTCAATCGCTTCGAATCTGCTCGATTTGGCCTTCTTCGGCCCTATTCTGCTCTATTCGACTCTTTTCTACTCTATTCGTTTCTACTTGACTCCATTCTACTCCATTCTATTCATTCCACACTATTCTACTTTATTCTGCTCTACCCTACCCAACACCACTCTAATTTACTCTACTTGCTTCTACACGATTCCTCTCATTTTGTCTGCATTTGGCTCTATTCAGCTCTATTCTACTCTTCTCTACTCTATTGTATTGTTTCTACTCTGTTCTGTACTATTCTACTCTATTCTACCCTACCCTATGCTACCCAACTCTAAGGTATTGTAATCCACTTGATTGGATTTGATTCAACCCATTTCAACGCGATTCGGCTCAATTTGGCTCTGTTCAAATCTATTCTACTCTACTCTATTCCCCTCTACTCCACTCTAGCCTACTCTTTTCTGTATTCGTTCTGTGTCGTTCGGTTCTATTTTGTTGTGTTCTGTTCTGTTTTATTCTATTCTACTCTATTCTACCCTACTCTAGCCTACCCGAACCTCCCCTAGTCTAGTCTATTCAATTGAATTCGAGAAATTTTGACGCGACTAGGGACCGAATCAGTGTGATTCATGTCCATTCGGCTCCATTTGTCTCGAATAGTGTCGATTCAGCTCGATTAGGCTCGATTTGGCTCCATTAGGCTCGATTCACTGGATTCGGCTCGATTTCGCTCAATTCAGCTCGATTTGGCCCTCTTTGGCCCTATTCGGCTCTATTCAGCTCTTTTCTACTCTACTCGATTCCATTGCACACCATTCTACTCCATTCTACGCTCTTCTACTATACCCTACTGTAATTGATTCGATGGGATTCGACGCCATTCGACGCGATTTGTCTCGTTTCGTCTCCATTCAGCTTGATTCGACTCTGTTCTACTCTACTCTATTCTACTCTACACTATTCTGCTCTGCTCTACCCTTTTCTACTCTATTCTATTGTATCCTTTCCATTCTCTTCTACTGTGTTCAAGTCTACTCTATTCCATCCTACCCTAATCTAATCTATTCTACTGGATTCGATTCCACGCATCTCGATGCGATTCGGCTCAAATCGGCTCCTTTCCACTCCATTCATCCCCAATCGGCTCAAATCGGTTCGATTCAGCTCTAATCGGCTCCATTCGGCTCTAGTCAGCTCGAATAGGCTCTGTTCAGCTCTATTTGGCTCTATTAGACTCTACTCAACTCTATTATCTCTTTTCGACTCCACTCGACTCCATGCTACACCATTCTACTCCATCCTAAACTATTCTCTACTGTATTGTATTGTACTCTCCCGTACTGTAGTCTATTCTAATTGATTGGATTGGATTGGATTGGAATTGATCAGATTCAATGCAATTCGACGGGATTCGCGCGATACGGCACGATTCCACGGGATTTGGCGTGATTCGTCTTGGTTTCTATCCATTTAGCTCTTTTGGGCTCTATTTGGCTCTATTCGGCAATGTTCGACTCTACTCTACTCTACTCTTCTATACTCTGCTCTTCTCGACCCTATTCTTTCAGTTCTGTTCTCTTCTGTTCTGTTCTACTGCACTCTATTCTACCCTACCCTACCCTAACTTAGCCTACTGTAATCTGTTCTATGCTATTCGACACACTTGAATGGGATTCGACCTGATTCGGGTCTTATCGGCTCGATTCATCTCCTTTCTGCTCCATTAAACTCGATTCGGTTCTATTCGGCTCTTTTTGGCAGTATTCGACTCTATTTGACTCTAATCTACTCGATTCTTTCTGTTGTGTTCTATTCTACTCTATTCTATTCTTCTCTACTCTACCCTAACCTTACCTTCCCCACACTAATCTATTTGATTCGATTCGACACATTTCAAACGACTCGACATGATTCATCTCGATTCACCTTGAATTTGGTCAATTCGGCTGTATTCAGCTCTGTTTGGCTCTTTTCGGCTCTCTTCAACTCGATTTGACTCTATTCTACTGGACCCGACTCTACTTAATTCTATTCTCTTCTTTCTATTGTGTTCTGTTGTGTTGTAGTCTAGCCTCTGCTACCGTACCCTTCTCTACTCTAATCTATTCGATTCAACGCATTTCGACGCGATTCCATGTGATTAGGCTTGAATCGGCTCGATTTAGCTTTATTTGGCTTGAATTGGGTCAATTCGTCTCGATCCTGCTCAATTCAGCATAATTAGGCTCCAGTGAACCTTATTCAGCCCTGTTCAGCTCTACTCAACCCTTTCTACTTTATTTGTCTCTATTTGGCTCCATTCAACTCCATTCCACACCACTCTACTCTTTTCTACTCTATTCTATTCTGTTCTACCCTACCCTACTCTAATCTATTCTAATCGATTCGATTCATCACGATTTGTCTCCTTTCCTCTCCATTCGAATCGATTCGGCTTGAATTGGATCTATTCATCTATATTCTGCACTACCCGACTCTGACTATTCCACTCTACTCAACTCTACTCCGTTCTAGTCTTGGTATTCTCTTCTGTTCTACTCTATTCTATTCTTCTGTGCCCTTCCCTACTGAATCCCAGTCTAACCTACACTACTCTAATCTATTCAATTTAATTCGATTCCATTCAGTTTGACACCATTCGACCCGATTTGAGACAATTCGACGGGATTCGGTGAGATTCCGCGAGATTTGATGCGTTTTGGTGGGATTTGATGGAATTCGACGAGATCCGATGCAATAGGATGCAATTAAGTGTGTTTTGGCTCGATTTTGCTGGGTTCAGTTTGTCTCTATTTGGCTCATTTCAGCTCCACTAGGCTCCATTCATCCCGAATCTGGTCGACTCGACTCAATTCGGCTCATTTTGGCCATATTTGGTCCTATTCAGCGTTATTCGGCTCTATTCAACTCTTTTCTACTCTCTGCATCTGTGTTCGAATCCATTTGACTCCATTCCACACCATTCTATTCCGTTCTACACTACTGTATTCTACAAAACCCTCCCCCACCCTAGCCTATCCTAATCTAGTCTGCTCTTTTCTAGTCTCCTTTTCTATTTTCTCGATTCCATCCTATGCTACTCTACCATACCCTGCACTAAGCTAACGTACCCTGACCTATGCTGTTCTATTCTATTTCCTTCTATTTTCTCTGTTCCACCGTATCCTTCCCTACCCTATGCTACCCCACCGTACCATACTCTACTACTTTGGGTTACTCAATAAGGGTCCTAATTAAGGGGAGTAGTTCGGGCAAGGGTACTCCTTAAGGCAAGGGTACTAGTTCAGGCTACTAGTTAAGGCCAGGGTACTAGTTAAGGCCAGGCTACTAGTTAAGGCATGGGTACTTGTTGAGGGTACTGGTTAAGGCAAGGGTACCAGTTCAGGCTACTTGTTAAGGACGTACTACTAGTGAAGGCAAGGGTACTAGTGAAGACTACTGGTTAAGGCAAGGGTACTTGTTAGGACTACTAGTTAAGGCAAGGGTACTAGATTAGGCTAAGAGTTCAGGCAAGGGTACTCGTTCAGATTACTGACTTAGGGTACTCTTCAAGACTAGTTGTCTAGGCTACTGCTCTATGCCACCTGTCTAGCTGACTAGTCCAGCTTACTAGTCTAGGCTTCTACTCTAGCCTTCTCTTGTCTACTCTAATGTAGTCTACTTGCATCTACCCTAGTCTTCCTATCATAAACTACCCTACCCTAACCTATTCTAATCGATTCCATTTGATTCGATTCAAAGCATTTCGATGCGACCGGACACCATCACGCTTGAGTCGGCTCGATTCCGCAACATCAGCTCGATTCAGCTCGATTTGGCTCGAATCGCTTCAATTCAGCTCGTTTCCACTCGGTTCAGCCTTATTCGGCCCTATTTGGCTCGATTCGACTCTTTTCTACTCTATTTGTCTCTGTTCGACTCCATTTGACTCCACTCTTCTCCATTCTACGCTATTCTACTCTATTCTGTTCTACTCTACCCTACGATACTCCAATCTATTCGATTGGATGCGATTCGAAGCAATTTGGTGTGATTCATCTCGTTTTGTTTCCATTTGACTCGATTCGGCCAGAATTGGCTCTATTCAGCTATATCCTGCACTCTTTGACTCTATTGGACTCAATTCTACTCTGCTCTACTCTTGTCTGCTTTACTCTCTCTACTCTACCCTACTGTACTATATTCTATTCTGTACTATTCTGTTCTATTCTACCCACCCGCCCCTCCCCTACCCTTCCCTAATCTATTTGATTAGATTCGATGTGACGTATTTCCACGCGATTTGACGCGATTAGGCTTGAATCAGCTCGATTCAGTTCGAATCGGCTCTACTCGGCTCGACTTGGCTCCATTTCACTCCATTCGGCTCGATTAGGCTCGAATTCCATCGATTCTGCTGGATTCTGCTCAATTAGGCCTTATTTGGGCCTATTCGGCCCTATTCTGCTCTATTAGACTCTTTTGTACTCTATTCATATCTATCCGTCTCTATTGGACTCCGTTCAACTCCATTCCTCACTATTTTCCTCTCTTCTATTCTACCCTTCCCTACCCTAATCTCTTCTAATCGATTCGATTTGATTTGACGCGATTCGAAGCAACCGGACGTGATTCGTCTCGTTTTGTCTCCACTCGGCTCAATTCGGCTATGTTCTCTCTCTTTGACTCTATTCTATTCTGTTGTATTCTTTCTGTTCTGTTCTATTCTCTCCTATTCTGTTGTACTCTATTCTATTCTACCCTACCCGACCCAACGGCACCCCACCCGAACCTACCCTACTTTAATCTATTGGATTCAATTCGATTCCGTGCAAAGCGATTTGATAGGACTTGACTGGATTCGGCAAGATCTGAAGGGATTTGATGAGATTCCATGCGACTCGACGTGATTCAGTAGGATTCTCTGAGGTTTGACGCAATTCGAAGTTATTCGACGTGATTCGATGGGATTCGACACGATATGAAGCGATTTGACCTTGTTTGATTCAAAACGATGTGACTCGACTCGATTCGACCTGATTCGATTCGACGCTGTTCGGTGACAGTCAGTGCGATTCTGCTTGATTCCGCTCGATTAGGTGTGATTCGGCAGTATACAGCTCTTTTCGGCTGTATTCAGCTCCATTCGTCTCTATTCAGCTTATTCGGCTCTATTCGACTGTATTCGACTCTACTCTTTTCCACTCGATTCTACTCGATTCTATTCCTTCTATTCTGTTCTAATCTCTTCTATTCCACTCTACTCTGTTCTATTCTCCCCTCCCCTCCCCTCCCCTTCTCTAATCTATACGTCTCGATTGGATTTGACGCGTTGAACGCGATTCGAGGCGATGAAGCTTGAATCGGCTCGATTCGGCTCGATTTGGCTCTATTCGGCTCAGTTAGGCTCCATTCAGCTTGTTTTGGCTTGAATCGCTTCGAATCTGCTCGATTTGGCCTTCTTCGGCCCTATTCTGCTCTATTCGACTCTTTTCTACTCTATTCGTTTCTACTTGACTCCATTCTACTCCATTCTATTCATTCCACACTATTCTACTTTATTCTGCTCTACCCTACCCAACACCACTCTAATTTACTCTACTTGCTTCTACACGATTCCTCTCATTTTGTCTGCATTTGGCTCTATTCAGCTCTATTCTACTCTTCTCTACTCTATTGTATTGTTTCTACTCTGTTCTGTACTATTCTACTCTATTCTACCCTACCCTATGCTACCCAACTCTAAGGTATTGTAATCCACTTGACTGGATTTGATTCAACCCATTTCAACGCGATTCGGCTCAATTTGGCTCTGTTCAAATCTATTCTACTCTACTCTATTCCCCTCTACTCCACTCTAGCCTACTCTTTTCTGTATTCGTTCTGTGTCGTTCGGTTCTATTTTGTTGTGTTCTGTTCTGTTTTATTCTATTCTACTCTATTCTACCCTACTCTAGCCTACCCGAACCTCCCCTAGTCTAGTCTATTCAATTGAATTCGAGAAATTTTGACGCGACTAGGGACCGAACCAGTGTGATTCATGTCCATTCGGCTCCATTTGTCTCGAATAGTGTCGATTCAGCTCGATTAGGCTCGATTTGGCTCCATTAGGCTCGATTCACTGGATTCGGCTCGATTTCGCTCAATTCAGCTCGATTTGGCCCTCTTTGGCCCTCTTCGGCTCTCTTCAGCTCTTTTCTACTCTACTCGATTCCATTGCACACCATTCTACTCCATTCTACGCTCTTCTACTATACCCTACTGTAATTGATTCGATGGGATTCGACGCCATTCGACGCGATTTGTCTCGTTTCGTCTCCATTCAGCTTGATTCGACTCTGTTCTACTCTACTCTATTCTACTCTACACTATTCTGCTCTGCTCTACCCTTTTCTACTCTATTCTATTGTATCCTTTCCATTCTCTTCTACTGTGTTCAAGTCTACTCTATTCCATCCTACCCTAATCTAATCTATTCTACTGGATTCGATTCCACACATCTCGATGCGATTCGGCTCAAATCGGCTCCTTTCCACTCCATTCATCCCCAATCGGCTCAAATCGGTTCGATTCAGCTCTAATCGGCTCCATTCGGCTCTAGTCAGCTCGAATAGGCTCTGTTCAGCTCTATTCGGCTCTATTAGACTCTACTCAACTCTATTATCTCTTTTCGACTCCACTCGACTCCATGCTACACCATTCTACTCCATCCTAAACTATTCTCTACTGTATTGTATTCTACTCTCCCGTACTGTAGTCTATTCTAATTGATTGGATTGGATTGGATTGGAATTGATCAGATTCAATGCAATTCGACGGGATTCGACGCGATACGGCACGATTCCACGGGATTCGGCGTGATTCGTCTTGGTTTCTATCCATTTAGCTCTTTTGGGCTCTATTTGGCTCTATTCGGCAATGTTCGACTCTACTCTACTCTACTCTTCTATACTCTGCTCTTCTCGACCCTATTCTTTCAGTTCTGTTCTCTTCTGTTCTGTTCTACTGCACTCTATTCTACCCTACCCTACCCTAACTTAGCCTACTGTAATCTGTTCTATGCTATTCGACACACTTGAATGGGATTCGACCTGATTCGGGTCATATCGGCTCGATTCATCTCCTTTCTGCTCCATTAAACTCGATTCGGTTCTATTCGGCTCTTTTCCACTCTATTCGGCTCTTTTTGGCAGTATTCGACTCTATTTGACTCTAGTCGACTCGATTCTTTCTGTTCTGTTCTATTCTACTCTATTCTATTCTTCTCTACCCTACCCTAACCCTACCTTCCCCACACTAATCTATTTGATTCGATTCGACACATTTCAAACGACTCGACATGATTCATCTCGATTCACCTTGAATTTGGTCAATTCGGCTGTATTCAGCTCTGTTTGGCTCTTTTCGGCTCTCTTCAACTCGATTTGACTCTATTCTACTGGACCCGACTCTACTTAATTCTATTCTCTTCTTTCTATTGTGTTCTGTTGTGTTGTAGTCTAGCCTCTGCTACCGTACCCTTCTCTACTCTAATCTATTCGATTCAACGCATTTCGACGCGATTCCATGTGATTAGGCTTGAATCGGCTCGATTTAGCTTTATTTGGCTTGAATTGGGTCAATTCGTCTCGATTCTGCTCAATTCAGCATAATTAGGCTCGAGTGAACCTTATTCAGCCCTGTTCAGCTCTACTCAACCCTTTCTACTTTATTTGTCTCTATTTGGCTCCATTCAACTCCATTCCACACCACTCTACTCTTTTCTACTCTATTCTATTCTGTTCTACCCTACCCTACTCTAATCTATTCTAATCGATTCGATTCATCACGATTTGTCTCCTTTCCTCTCCATTCGAATCGATTCGGCTTGAATTGGATCTATTCATCTATATTCTGCACTACCCGACTCTGACTATTCCACTCTACTCAACTCTACTCCGTTCTACTCTTGGTATTCTCTTCTGTTCTACTCTATTCTATTCTTCTGTGCCCTTCCCTACTGAATCCCAGTCTAACCTACACTACTCTAATCTATTCAATTTAATTCGATTCCATTCAGTTTGACACCATTCGACCCGATTTGAGACAATTCGACGGGATTCGGTGAGATTCCGCGAGATTTGATGCGTTTTGGTGGGATTTGATGGAATTCGACGAGATCCGATGCAATAGGATGCAATTAAGTGTGTTTTGGCTCGATTTTGCTGGGTTCAGTTTGTCTCTATTTGGCTCATTTCAGCTCCACTAGGCTCCATTCATCCCGAATCTGGTCGACTCGACTCGATTCGGCTCATTTTGGCCATATTTGGTCCTATTCAGCGTTATTCGGCTCTGTTCAACTCTTTTCTTCTCTCTTCATCTGTGTTCGAATCCATTTGACTCCATTCCACACCATTCTATTCCATTCTACACTACTGTATTCTACAAAACCCTCCCCCACCCTAGCCTATCCTAATCTAGTCTGCTCTTTTCTAGTCTCCTTTTCTATTTTCTCGATTCCATCCTATGCTACTCTACCATACCCTGCACTAAGCTAACGTACCCTGACCTATGCTGTTCTATTCTATTTCCTTCTATTTTCTCTGTTCCACCGTATGCTTCCCTACCCTATGCTACCCCACCGTACCATACTCTACTACTTTGGGTTACTCAATAAGGGTCCTAATTAAGGGGAGTAGTTCGGGCAAGGGTACTCCTTAAGGCAAGGGTACTAGTTCAGGCTACTAGTTAAGGCCAGGGTACTAGTTAAGGCCAGGCTACTAGTTAAGGCATGGGTACTTGTTGAGGGTACTGGTTAAGGCAAGGGTACCAGTTCAGGCTACTTGTTAAGGACATACTACTAGTGAAGGCAAGGGTACTAGTGAAGACTACTGGTTAAGGCAAGGGTACTTGTTAGGACTACTAGTTAAGGCAAGGGTACTAGATTAGGCTAAGAGTTCAGGCAAGGGTACTCGTTCAGATTACTGACTTAGGGTACTCTTCAAGACTAGTTGTCTAGGCTACTGCTCTATGCCACTAGTCTAGCTGACTAGTCCAGCTTACTAGTCTAGGCTTCTACTCTAGCCTTCTCTTGTCTACTCTAATGTAGTCTACTTGCATCTACCCTAGTCTTCCTATCATAAACTACCCTACCCTAACCTATTCTAATCGATTCCATTTGATTCGATTCAAAGCATTTCGATGCGACCGGACACCATCACGCTTGAGTCGGCTCGATTCTGCAACATCAGCGCGATTCAGCTCGATTTGGCTCAAATCGCTTCAATTCAGCTCGTTTCCACTCGGTTCAGCCTTATTCGGCCGTGTTTGGCTCGATTCGACTCTTTTCTACTCTATTTGTCTCTGTTCGACTCCATTTGACTCCACTCTTCTCCATTCTACGCTATTCTGTTCTACTCTACCCTACGATACTCTAATCTATTCGATTGGATGCGATTCGAAGCAATTCGGTGTGATTCATCTCGTTTTGTTTCCATTTGACTCGATTCGGCCAGAATTGGCTCTATTCAGCTATATCCTGCACTCTTTGACTCTATTTGACTCAATTCTACTCTGCTCTACTCTTGTCTGCTTTACTCTCTCTACTCTACCCTACTGTACTATATTCTATTCTGTACTATTCTGTTCTATTCTACCCACCCGCCCCTCCCCTACCCTTCCCTAATCTATTTGATTAGATTCGATGTGACGTATTTCCACGCGATTTGACGCGATTAGGCTTGAATCAGCTCGATTCAGTTCGAATCGGCTCTACTCGGCTCGACTTGGCTCCATTTCACTCCATTCGGCTCGATTAGGCTCGAATTCCATCGATTCTGCTGGATTCTGCTCAATTAGGCCTTATTTGGGCCTATTCGGCCCTATTCTACTCTATTAGACTCTTTTGTACTCTGTTCATATCAATCCGTCTCTATTGGACTCCGTTCAACTCCATTCCTCACTATTTTCCTCTCTTCTATTCTACCCTTCCCTACCCTAATCTCTTCTAATCGATTCGATTTGATTTGACGCGATTCGAAGCAACCGGACGTGATTCGTCTCGTTTTGTCTCCACTCGGCTCAATTCGGCTATGTTCTCTCTCTTTGACTCTATTCTATTCTGTTGTATTCTTTCTGTTCTGTTCTATTCTCTCCTGTTCTGTGGTACTCTATTCTATTCTACCCTACCCGACCCAACGGCACCCCACCCGAACCTACCCTACTTTAATCTGTTGGATTCAATTCGATTCCGTGCAAAGCGATTTGATAGGACCTGACTGGGTTCGGCAAGATCTGAAGGGATTTGATGAGATTCCATGCGACTCGACGTGATTCAGTAGGATTCTCTGAGGTTTGACTCAATTCGAAGTTATTCGACGTGATTCGATGGGATTCGACACGATATGAAGCGATTTGACCTTGTTTGATTCAAAACGATGTGACTCGACTCGATTCGACCTGATTCGATTCGACGCTGTTCGGTGACAGTCAGTGCGATTCTGCTTGATTCCGCTCGATTAGGTGTGATTCGGCAGTATACAGCTCTTTTCGGCTGTATTCAGCTCCATTCGTCTCTATTCAGCTTATTCGGCTCTATTCGACTGTATTCGACTCTACTCTTTTCCACTCGATTCTACTCGATTCTATTCCTTCTATTCTGTTCTAATCTCTTCTATTCCACTCTACTCTGTTCTATTCTCCCCTCCCCTCCCCTCCCCTTCTCTAATCTATACGTCTCGATTGGATTTGACGCGTTGAACGCGATTCGAGGCGATGAAGCTTGAATCGGCTCGATTCGGCTCGATTTGGCTCTATTCGGCTCAGTTAGGCTCCATTCAGCTTGTTTTGGCTTGAATCGCTTCGAATCTGCTCGATTTGGCCTTCTTCGGCCCTATTCTGCTCTATTCGACTCTTTTCTACTCTATTCGTTTCTACTTGACTCCATTCTACTCCATTCTATTCATTCCACACTATTCTACTTTATTCTGCTCTACCCTACCCAACACCACTCTAATTTACTCTACTTGCTTCTACACGATTCCTCTCATTTTGTCTGCATTTGGCTCTATTCAGCTCTATTCTACTCTTCTCTACTCTATTGTATTGTTTCTACTCTGTTCTGTACTATTCTACTCTATTCTACCCTACCCTATGCTACCCAACTCTAAGGTATTGTAATCCACTTGATTGGATTTGATTCAACCCATTTCAACGCGATTCGGCTCAATTTGGCTCTGTTCAAATCTATTCTACTCTACTCTATTCCCCTCTACTCCACTCTAGCCTACTCTTTTCTGTATTCGTTCTGTGTCGTTCTGTTCTATTTTGTTGTGTTCTGTTCTGTTTTATTCTATTCTACCCTATTCTACCCTACTCTAGCCTACCCGAACCTCCCCTACTCTAGTCTATTCAATTGAATTCGAGAAATTTTGACGCGACTAGGGGCCGAATCGGTGTGATTCATGTCCATTCGGCTCCATTTGTCTCGAATAGTGTCGATTCAGCTCGATTAGGCTCGATTTGGCTCCATTAGGCTCGATTCACTGGATTCGGCTCGATTTCGCTCAATTCAGCTCGATTTGGCCCTCTTTGGCCCTCTTCGGCTCTCTTCAGCTCTTTTCTACTCTACTCGATTCCATTGCACACCATTCTACTCCATTCTACGCTCTTCTACTATACCCTACTGTAATTGATTCGATGGGATTCGACGCCATTCGACGCGATTTGTCTCGTTTCGTCTCCATTCAGCTTGATTCGACTCTGTTCTACTCTACTCTATTCTACTCTACACTATTCTGCTCTGCTCTACCCTTTTCTACTCTATTCTATTGTATCCTTTCCATTCTCTTCTACTGTGTTCAAGTCTACTCTATTCCATCCTACCCTAATCTAATCTATTCTACTGGATTCGATTCCACGCATCTCGATGCGATTCGGCTCAAATCGGCTCCTTTCCACTCCATTCATCCCCAATCGGCTCAAATCGGTTCGATTCAGCTCTAATCGGCTCCATTCGGCTCTAGTCAGCTCGAATAGGCTCTATTCAGCTCTATTCGGCTCTATTAGACTCTACTCAACTCTATTATCTCTTTTCGACTCCACTCGACTCCATGCTACACCATTCTACTCCATCTTAAACTATTCTCTACTGTATTGTATTCTACTCTCCCCTACTGTAGTCTATTCTAATTGACTGGATTGGATTGGATTGGAATTGATCAGATTCAATGCAATTCGACGGGATTCGACGCGATACGGCACGATTCCACGGGATTCGGCGTGATTCCTCTTGGTTTCTATCCATTTAGCTCTTTTGGGCTCTATTTGGCTCTATTCGGCAATGTTCGACTCTACTCTACTCTACTCTTCTATACTCTGCTCTTCTCGACCCTATTCTTTCAGTTCTGTTCTCTTCTGTTCTGTTCTACTGCACTCTATTCTACCCTACCCTACCCTAACTTAGCCTACTGTAATCTGTTCTATGCTATTCGACACACTTGAATGGGATTCGACCTGATTCGGGTCATATCGGCTCGATTCATCTCCTTTCTGCTCCATTAAACTCGATTCGGTTCTATTCGGCTCTTTTCCCCTCTATTCGGCTCTTTTTGGCAGTATTCGACTCTATTTGACTCTAGTCTACTCGATTCTTTCTGTTCTGTTCTATTCTACTCTATTCTATTCTTCTCTACCCTACCCTAACCCTACCTTCCCCACACTAATCTATTTGATTCGATTCGACACATTTCAAACGACTCGACATGATTCATCTCGATTCACCTTGAATTTGGTCAATTCGGCTGTATTCAGCTCTGTTTGGCTCTTTTCGGCTCTCTTCAACTCGATTTGACTCTATTCTACTGGACCTGACTCTACTTAATTCTATTCTCTTCTTTCTCTTGTGTTCTGTTGTGTTGTAGTCTAGCCTCTGCTACCGTACCCTTCTCTACTCTAATCTATTCGATTCAACGCATTTTGACGCGATTCCATGTGATTAGGCTTGAATCGGCTCGATTTAGCTTTATTTGGCTTGAATTGGGTCAATTCGTCTCGATCCTGCTCAATTCAGCATAATTAGGCTCCAGTGAACCTTATTCAGCCCTGTTCAGCTCTACTCAACTCTTTCTACTTTATTTGTCTCTATTTGGCTCCATTCAACTCCATTCCACACCACTCTACTCTTTTCTACTCTATTCTATTCTGTTCTACCCTACCCTACTCTAATCTATTCTAATCGATTCGATTCATCACGATTTGTCTCCTTTCCTCTCCATTCGAATCGATTCGGCTTGAATTGGATCTATTCATCTATATTCTGCACTACCCGACTCTGACTATTCCACTCTACTCAACTCTACTCCGTTCTACTCTTGGTATTCTCTTCTGTTCTACTCTATTCTATTCTTCTGTGCCCTTCCCTACTGAATCCCAGTCTAACCTACACTACTCTAATCTATTCAATTTAATTCAATTCCATTCAGTTTGACACCATTCGACCCGATTTGAGACAATTCGACGGGATTCGGTGAGATTCCGCGAGATTTGATGCGTTTTGGTGGGATTTGATGGAATTCGACGAGATCCGATGCAATAGGATGCAATTAAGTGTGTTTTGGCTCGATTTTGCTGGGTTCAGTTTGTCTCTATTTGGCTCATTTCAGCTCCACTAGGCTCCATTCATCCCGAATCTGGTCGACTCGACTCGATTCGGCTCATTTTGGCCATATTTGGTCCTATTCAGCGTTATTCGGCTCTATTCAACTCTTTTCTACTCTCTGCATCTGTGTTCGAATCCATTTGACTCCATTCCACACCATTCTATTCCGTTCTACACTACTGTTCTACAAAACCCTCCCCCACCCTAGCCTATCCTAATCTAGTCTGCTCTTTTCTAGTCTCCTTTTCTATTTTCTCGATTCCATCCTATGCTACTCTACCATACCCTGCACTAAGCTAACGTACCCTGACCTATGCTGTTCTATTCTATTTCCTTCTATTTTCTCTGTTCCACCGTATGCTTCCCTACCCTATGCTACCCCACCGTACCATACTCTACTACTTTGGGTTACTCAATAAGGGTCCTAATTAAGGGGAGTAGTTCGGGCAAGGGTACTCCTTAAGGCAAGTGTACTAGTTCAGGCTACTAGTTAAGGCCAGGGTACTAGTTAAGGCCAGGCTACTAGTTAAGGCATGGGTACTTGTTGAGGGTACTGGTTAAGGCAAGGGTACCAGTTCAGGCTACTTGTTAAGGACGTACTACTAGTGAAGGCAAGGGTACTAGTGAAGACTACTGGTTAAGGCAAGGGTACTTGTTAGGACTACTAGTTAAGGCAAGGGTACTAGATTAGGCTAAGAGTTCAGGCAAGGGTACTCGTTCAAATTACTGACTTAGGGTACTCTTCAAGACTAGTTGTCTTGGCTACTGCTCTATGCCACTAGTCTAGCTGACTAGTCCAGCTTACTAGTCTAGGCTTCTACTCTAGCCTTCTCTTGTCTACTCTAATGTAGTCTACTTGCATCTACCCTAGTCTTCCTATCATAAACTACCCTACCCTAACCTATTCTAATCGATTCCATTTGATTCGATTCAAAGCATTTCGATGCGACCGGACACCATCACGCTTGAGTCGGCTCGATTCCGCAACATCAGCTCGATTCAGCTCGATTTGGCTCGAATCGCTTCAATTCAGCTCGTTTCCACTCGGTTCAGCCTTATTCGGCCCTATTTGGCTCGATTCGACTCTTTTCTACTCTATTTGTCTCTGTTCGACTCCATTTGACTCCACTCTTCTCCATTCTATGCTATTCTACTCTATTCTGTTCTACTCTACCCTACGATACTCCAATCTATTCGATTGGATGCGATTCGAAGCAATTTGGTGTGATTCATCTCGTTTTGTTTCCATTTGACTCGATTCGGCCAGAATTGGCTCTATTCAGCTATATCCTGCACTCTTTGACTCTATTGGACTCAATTCTACTCTGCTCTACTCTTGTCTGCTTTACTCTCTCTACTCTACCCTACTGTACTATATTCTATTCTGTACTATTCTGTTCTATTCTACCCACCCGCCCCTCCCCTACCCTTCCCTAATCTATTTGATTAGATTCGATGTGACGTATTTCCACGCGATTTGACGCGATTAGGCTTGAATCAGCTCGATTCAGTTCGAATCGGCTCTACTCGGCTCGACTTGGCTCCATTTCACTCCATTCGGCTCGATTAGGCTCGAATTCCATCGATTCTGCTGGATTCTGCTCAATTAGGCCTTATTTGGGCCTATTCGGCCCTATTCTGCTCTATTAGACTCTTTTGTACTCTATTCATATCTATCCGTCTCTATTGGACTCCGTTCAACTCCATTCCTCACTATTTTCCTCTCTTCTATTCTACCCTTCCCTACCCTAATCTCTTCTAATCGATTCGATTTGATTTGACGCGATTCGAAGCAACCGGACGTGATTCGTCTCGTTTTGTCTCCACTCGGCTCAATTCGGCTATGTTCTCTCTCTGACTCTATTCTATTCTGTTGTATTCTTTCTGTTCTGTTCTATTCTCTCCTATTCTGTTGTACTCTATTCTATTCTACCCTACCCGACCCAACGGCACCCCACCCGAACCTACCCTACTTTAATCTATTGGATTCAATTCGATTCCGTGCAAAGCGATTTGATAGGACTTGACTGGATTCGGCAAGATCTGAAGGGATTTGATGAGATTCCATGCGACTCGACGTGATTCAGTAGGATTCTCTGAGGTTTGACGCAATTCGAAGTTATTCGACGTGATTCGATGGGATTCGACACGATATGAAGCGATTTGACCTTGTTTGATTCAAAACGATGTGACTCGACTCGATTCGACCTGATTCGATTCGACGCTGTTCGGTGACAGTCAGTGCGATTCTGCTTGATTCCGCTCGATTAGGTGTGATTCGGCAGTATACAGCTCTTTTCGGCTGTATTCAGCTCCATTCGTCTCTATTCAGCTTATTCGGCTCTATTCGACTGTATTCGACTCTACTCTTTTCCACTCGATTCTACTCGATTCTATTCCTTCTATTCTGTTCTAATCTCTTCTATTCCACTCTACTCTGTTCTATTCTCCCCTCCCCTCCCCTCCCCTTCTCTAATCTATACGTCTCGATTGGATTTGACGCGTTGAACGCGATTCGAGGCGATGAAGCTTGAATCGGCTCGATTCGGCTCGATTTGGCTCTATTCGGCTCAGTTAGGCTCCATTCAGCTTGTTTTGGCTTGAATCGCTTCGAATCTGCTCGATTTGGCCTTCTTCGGCCCTATTCTGCTCTATTCGACTCTTTTCTACTCTATTCGTTTCTACTTGACTCCATTCTACTCCATTCTATTCATTCCACACTATTCTACTTTATTCTGCTCTACCCTACCCAACACCACTCTAATTTACTCTACTTGCTTCTACACGATTCCTCTCATTTTGTCTGCATTTGGCTCTATTCAGCTCTATTCTACTCTTCTCTACTCTATTGTATTGTTTCTACTCTGTTCTGTACTATTCTACTCTATTCTACCCTACCCTATGCTACCCAACTCTAAGGTATTGTAATCCACTTGATTGGATTTGATTCAAACCATTTCAACGCGATTCGGCTCAATTTGGCTCTGTTCAAATCTATTCTACTCTACTCTATTCCCCTCTACTCCACTCTAGCCTACTCTTTTCTGTATTCGTTCTGTGTCGTTCGGTTCTATTTTGTTGTGTTCTGTTCTGTTTTATTCTATTCTACTCTATTCTACCCTACTCTAGCCTACCCGAACCTCCCCTAGTCTAGTCTATTCAATTGAATTCGAGAAATTTTGACGCGACTAGGGACCGAATCAGTGTGATTCATGTCCATTCGGCTCCATTTGTCTCGAATAGTGTCGATTCAGCTCGATTAGGCTCGATTTGGCTCCATTAGGCTCGATTCACTGGATTCGGCTCGATTTCGCTCAATTCAGCTCGATTTGGCCCTCTTTGGCCCTATTCGGCTCTATTCAGCTCTTTTCTACTCTACTCGATTCCATTGCACACCATTCTACTCCATTCTACGCTCTTCTACTATACCCTACTGTAATTGATTCGATGGGATTCGACGCCTTTCGACGCGATTTGTCTCGTTTCGTCTCCATTCAGCTTGATTCGACTCTGTTCTACTCTACTCTATTCTACTCTACACTATTCTGCTCTGCTCTACCCTTTTCTACTCTATTCTATTGTATCCTTTCCATTCTCTTCTACTGTGTTCAAGTCTACTCTATTCCATCCTACCCTAATCTAATCTATTCTACTGGATTCGATTCCACACATCTCGATGCGATTCGGCTCAAATCGGCTCCTTTCCACTCCATTCATCCCCAATCGGCTCAAATCGGTTCGATTCAGCTCTAATCGGCTCCATTCGGCTCTAGTCAGCTCGAATAGGCTCTGTTCAGCTCTATTCGGCTCTATTAGACTCTACTCAACTCTATTATCTCTTTTCGACTCCACTCGACTCCATGCTACACCATTCTACTCCATCCTAAACTATTCTCTACTGTATTGTATTGTACTCTCCCGTACTGTAGTCTATTCTAATTGATTGGATTGGATTGGATTGGAATTGATCAGATTCAATGCAATTCGACTGAATTCGACGCGATACGGCACGATTCCACGGGATTCGGCGTGATTCGTCTTGGTTTCTATCCATTTAGCTCTTTTGGGCTCTATCTGGCTCTATTCGGCAATGTTCGACTCTACTCTACTCTACTCTTCTATACTCTGCTCTTCTCGACGCTATTCTTTCAGTTCTGTTCTCTTCTGTTCTGTTCTACTACACTCTATTCTACCCTACCCTACCCTAACTTAGCCTACTGTAATCTGTTCTATGCTATTCGACACACTTGAATGGGATTCGACCTGATTCGGGTCATATCGGCTCGATTCATCTCCTTTCTGCTCCATTAAACTCGATTCGGTTCTATTCGGCTCTTTTCCACTCTATTCGGCTCTTTTTGGCAGTATTCGACTCTATTTGACTCTAGTCTACTCGATTCTTTCTGTTCTGTTCTATTCTACTCTATTCTATTCTTCTCTACCCTACCCTAACCCTACCTTCCCCACACTAATCTATTTGATTCGATTCGACACATTTCAAACGACTCGACATGATTCATCTCGATTCACCTTGAATTTGGTCAATTCGGCTGTATTCAGCTCTGTTTGGCTCTTTTCGGCTCTCTTCAACTCGATTTGACTCTATTCTACTGGACCCGACTCTACTTAATTCTATTCTCTTCTTTCTCTTGTGTTCTGTTGTGTTGTAGTCTAGCCTCTGCTACCGTACCCTTCTCTACTCTAATCTATTCGATTCAACGCATTTCGACGCGATTCCATGTGATTAGGCTTGAATCGGCTCGATTTAGCTTTATTTGGCTTGAATTGGGTCAATTCGTCTCGATCCTGCTCAATTCAGCATAATTAGGCTCGAGTGAACCTTATTCAGCCCTGTTCAGCTCTACTCAACCCTTTCTACTTTATTTGTCTCTATTTGGCTCCATTCAACTCCATTCCACACCACTCTACTCTTTTCTACTCTATTCTATTCTGTTCTACCCTACCCTACTCTAATCTATTCTAATCGATTCGATTCATCACGATTTGTCTCCTTTCCTCTCCATTCGAATCGATTCGGCTTGAATTGGATCTATTCATCTATATTCTGCACTACCCGACTCTGACTATTCCACTCTACTCAACTCTACTCCGTTCTACTCTTGGTATTCTCTTCTGTTCTACTCTATTCTATTCTTCTGTGCCCTTCCCTACTGAATCCCAGTCTAACCTACACTACTCTAATCTATTCAATTTAATTCGATTCCATTCAGTTTGACACCATTCGACCCGATTTGAGACAATTCGACGGGATTCGGTGAGATTCCGCGAGATTTGATGCGTTTTGGTGGGATTTGATGGAATTCGACGAGATCCGATGCAATAGGATGCAATTAAGTGTGTTTTGGCTCGATTTTGCTGGGTTCAGTTTGTCTCTATTTGGCTCATTTCAGCTCCACTAGGCTCCATTCATCCCGAATCTGGTCGACTCGACTCAATTCGGCTCATTTTGGCCATATTTGGTCCTATTCAGCGTTATTCGGCTCTATTCAACTCTTTTCTACTCTCTGCATCTGTGTTCGAATCCATTTGACTCCATTCCACACCATTCTATTCCATTCTACACTACTGTATTCTACAAAACCCTCCCCCACCCTACCCTATCCTAATCTAGTCTGCTCTTTTCTAGTCTCCTTTTCTATTTTCTCGATTCCATCCTATGCTACTCTACCATACCCTGCACTAAGCTAACGTACCCTGACCTATGCTGTTCTATTCTATTTCCTTCTATTTTCTCTGTTCCACCGTATGCTTCCCTACCCTATGCTACCCCACCGTACCATACTCTACTACTTAGGGTTACTCAATAAGGGTCCTAATTAAGGGGAGTAGTTCGGGCAAGGGTACTCCTTAAGGCAAGTGTACTAGTTCAGGCTACTAGTTAAGGCCAGGCTACTAGTTAAGGCCAGGCTACTAGTTAAGGCATGGGTACTTGTTGAGGGTACTGGTTAAGGCAAGGGTACCAGTTCAGGCTACTTGTTAAGGACGTACTACTAGTGAAGGCAAGGGTACTAGTGAAGACTACTGGTTAAGGCAAGGGTACTTGTTAGGACTACTAGTTAAGGCAAGGGTACTAGATTAGGCTAAGAGTTCAGGCAAGGGTACTCGTTCAGATTACTGACTTAGGGTACTCTTCAAGACTAGTTGTCTAGGCTACTGCTCTATGCCACTAGTCTAGCTGACTAGTCCAGCTTACTAGTCTAGGCTTCTACTCTAGCCTTCTCTTGTCTACTCTAATGTAGTCTACTTGCATCTACCCTAGTCTTCCTATCATAAACTACCCTACCCTAACCTATTCTAATCGATTCCATTTGATTCGATTCAAAGCATTTCGATGCGACCGGACACCATCACGCTTGAGTCGGCTCGATTCCGCAACATCAGCTCGATTCAGCTCGATTTGGCTCGAATCGCTTCAATTCAGCTCGTTTCCACTCGGTTCAGCCTTATTCGGCCCTATTTGGCTCGATTCGACTCTTTTCTACTCTATTTGTCTCTGTTCGACTCCATTTGACTCCACTCTTCTCCATTCTACGCTATTCTACTCTATTCTGTTCTACTCTACCCTACGATACTCTAATCTATTCGATTGGATGCGATTCGAAGCAATTCGGTGTGATTCATCTCGTTTTGTTTCCATTTGACTCGATTCGGCCAGAATTGGCTCTATTCAGCTATATCCTGCACTCTTTGACTCTATTTGACTCAATTCTACTCTGCTCTACTCTTGTCTGCTTTACTCTCTCTACTCTACCCTACTGTACTATATTCTATTCTGTACTATTCTGTTCTATTCTACCCACCCGCCCCTCCCCTACCCTTCCCTAATCTATTTGATTAGATTCGATGTGACGTATTTCCACGCGATTTGACGCGATTAGGCTTGAATCAGCTCGATTCAGTTCGAATCGGCTCTATTCGGCTCGACTTGGCTCCATTTCACTCCATTCGGCTCGATTAGGCTCGAATTCCACCGATTCTGCTGGATTCTGCTCAATTAGGCCTTATTTGGGCCTATTCGGCCCTATTCTGCTCTATTAGACTCTTTTGTACTCTGTTCATATCTATCCGTCTCTATTGGACTCCGTTCAACTCCATTCCTCACTATTTTCCTCTCTTCTATTCTACCCTTCCCTACCCTAATCTCTTCTAATCGATTCGATTTGATTTGACGCGATTCGAAGCAACCGGACGTGATTCGTCTCGTTTTGTCTCCACTCGGCTCAATTCGGCTATGTTCTCTCTCTTTGACTCTATTCTATTCTGTTGTATTCTTTCTGTTCTGTTCTATTCTCTCCTATTCTGTTGTACTCTATTCTATTCTACCCTACCCGACCCAACGGCACCCCACCCGAACCTACCCTACTTTAATCTATTGGATTCAATTCGATTCCGTGCAAAGCGATTTGATAGGACTTGACTGGATTCGGCAAGATCTGAAGGGATTTGATGAGATTCCATGCGACTCGACGTGATTCAGTAGGATTCTCTGAGGTTTGACGCAATTCGAAGTTATTCGACGTGATTCGATGGGATTCGACACGACATGAAGCGATTTGACCTTGTTTGATTCAAAACGATGTGACTTGACTCGATTCGACCTGATTCGATTCGACGCTGTTCGGTGACAGTCTGTGCGATTCTGCTTGATTCCACTCGATTAGGTGTGATTCGGCAGTATACAGCTCTTTTCGGCTGTATTCAGCTCCATTCGTCTCTATTCAGCTTATTCGGCTCTATTCGACTGTATTCGACTCTACTCTTTTCCACTCGATTCTACTCGATTCTATTCCTTCTATTCTGTTCTAATCTCTTCTATTCCACTCTACTCTGTTCTATTCTCCCCTCCCCTCCCCTCCCCTTCTCTAATCTATACGTCTGGATTGGATTTGACGCGTTGAACGCGATTCGAGGCGATGAAGCTTGAATCGGCTGGATTCGGCTCGATTTGGCTCTATTCGGCTCAGTTAGGCTCCATTCAGCTTGTTTTGACTTGAATCGCTTCGAATCTGCTCGGTTTGGCCTTCTTCGGCCCTATTCTGCTCTATTCGACTCTTTTCTACTCTATTCGTTTCTATTTGACTCCATTCTACTCCATTCTATTCATTCCACACTATTCTACACTATTCTACTCTATTCTGCTCTACCCTACCCAACACCACACTAATTTACTCTACTTGCTTCTACACGATTCCTCTCATTTTGTCTGCTTTTGGCTCTATTCAGCTCTATTCTACTCTTCTCTACTCTATTGTATTGTTTCTACTCTGTTCTGTACTATTCTACTCTATTCTACCCTACCCTATGCTACCCAACTCTAAGGTATTGTAATCCACTTGATTGGATTTGATTCAACCCATTTCGACGCGATTCTGCTGGATTTGGCTCTGTTCAAATCTATTCTACTCTACTCTATTCCCCTCTACTCCACTCTAGCCTACTCTTTTCTGTATTCGTTGTGTGTTGTTCTGTTCTATTTTGTTGTGTTCTGTTCTGTTTTATTCTATTCTACTCTATTCTACCCTACTCTAGCCTACCCGAACCTCCCCTACTCTAGTCTATTCAATTGAATTCAAGAAATTTTGACGCGACTAGGTCCCGAATCGGTGTGATTCATGTCCATTCGGCTCCATTTGTCTCGAATAGTGTCGATTCAGCTCGATTAGGCTCGATTTGGCTCCATTAGGCTCGATTCACTGGATTCGGCTCGATTTCGCTCAATTCAGCTCGATTTGGCCCTCTTTGGCCCTCTTCGGCTCTCTTCAGCTCTTTTCTACTCTACTCGATTCCATTGCACACCATTCTACTCCATTCTACACTCTTCTACTATACCCTACTGTAATTGATTCGATGGGATTCGACGCCATTCGACGCGATTTGTCTCGTTTTGTCTCCATTCAGATTGACTTGACTCTGTTCTACTCTACTCTATTCTACTCTACACTATTCTGCTCTGCTCTACCCTTTTCTACTCTATTCTATTGTATCCTTTCCATTCTCTTCTACTGTGTTCAAGTCTACTCTATTCCATCCTACCCTAATCTAATCTATTCTACTGGATTCGATTCCACGCATCTCGATGCGATTCGGCTCAAATCGGCTCCTTTCCACTCCATTCATCCCCAATCGGCTCAAATCGGTTCGATTCAGCTCTAATCGGCTCCATTCGGCTCCAGTCAGCTCGAATAGGCTCTATTCAGCTCTATTCGGCTCTATTAGACTCTACTCAACTCTATTATCTCCTTTCGACTCCACTCGACTCCATGCTACACCATTCTACTCCATCCTAAACTATTCTCTACTGTATTGTATTGTACTCTACCCTACTGTAGTCTATTCTATTTGATTGGATTGGAATTGATCAGATTCAATGTAATTCGACGGGATTCGACGCGATACGGCACGATTCCACGGGATTCGGCGTGATTCGTCTTGGTTTCTATCCATTTAGCTCTTTTGGGCTCTATTTGGCTCTATTCGGCAATGTTCGACTCTACTCTACTCTACTCTTCTATACTCTGCTCTTCTCGACCCTATTCTTTCAGTTCAGTTCTCTTCTGTTCTGTTCTACTGCACTCTATTCTACCCTACCCTACCCTAACTTAGCCTACTGTAATCTGTTCTATGCTATTCGACACACTTGAATGGGATTCGACCTGATTCCGGTCGTATCGGCTCGATTCATCTCCTTTCTGCTCCATTAAACTCGATTCGGTTCTATTCGGCTCTTTTCCACTCTATTCGGCTCTTTTTGGCAGTATTCGACTCTATTTGATTCTAGTCTACTCGATTCTTTCTGTTCTGTTCTATTCTACTCTATTCTATTCTTCTCTACCCTACCCTAACCTTACCTTCCCCACACTAATCTATTTGATTCGATTCGACACGTTTCAAACGACTCGACATGATTCATCTCGATTCACCTTGAATTTGGTCAATTCGGCTGTATTCAGCTCTGTTTGGCTCTTTTCGACTCTCTTCAACTCGATTTGACTCTATTCTACTGGACCCGACTCTACTTAATTCTATTCTCTTCTTTCTCTTGTGTTCTGTTGTGTTGTAGTCTAGCCTCTCCTGCCGTACCCTCCTCTACCCTAATCTATTCGATTCAACGCATTTCGACGCGATTCCATGTGATTAGGCTTGAATCGGCTCGATTTAGCTCTATTTGGCTTGAATTGGGTCAATTCGTCTCGATCCTGCTCAATTCAGCATAATTAAGCTCCAGTGAACCTTATTCAGCCCTGTTCAGCTCTACTCAACCCTTTCTACTTTATTTGTCTCTATTTGGCTCCATTCAACTCCATTCCACACCACTCTACTCTTTTCTACTCTATTCTATTCTGTTCTACCCTACCCTACTCTAATCTATTCTAATCGATTCGATTCATCACGATTTGTCTCCTTTCCTCTCCATTCGAATCGATTCGGCTTGAATTGGATCTATTCATCTATATTCTGCACTACCCGACTCTGACTATTCCACTCTACTCAACTCTACTCCGTTCTACTCTTGGTATTCTCTTCTGTTCTACTCTATTCTATTCTTCTGTGCCCTTCCCTACTGAATCCCAGTCTAACCTACACTACTCTAATCTATTCAATTTAATTCGATTCCATTCAGTTTGACACCATTCGACCCGATTTGAGACAATTCGACGGGATTCGGTGAGATTCCGCGAGATTTGATGCGTTTTGGTGGGATTTGATGGAATTCGACGAGATCCGATGCAATAGGATGCAATTAAGTGTGTTTTGGCTCGATTTTGCTGGGTTCAGTTTGTCTCTATTTGGCTCATTTCAGCTCCACTAGGCTCCATTCATCTCTAATCTGGTCTATTCGACTCGATTCGGCTCGTTTCGGCCCTACTTGCTCCTATTCAGCGTTATTCGGCTTTATTCAACTCATTTCTACTCTATTCATCTCTGTTCGACTCCATTCACATCCATTCCACACCATTCTACACTATTGTATTCTACAGAACCCTCCCCCACCCTACCCTATCCTAATCTAGTCTGCTCTTTTCTAGTCTCCTTTTCTATTTTCTCTGTTCCATCCTATGCTACTCCACTGTACCCTACAGTAAGCTAACCTACCCTGACCTATGCTTTTCTATTCTATTTCATTCTATTTTCTCTCTTCTACTGTATGCTACCCTACCCTATGCTACCCCACCAAACCATACCCTACTGCTTAGGGTTACTCAATAAGGGTCCTAATTAAGGGGAGTAGTTCGGGCAAGGGTAGTACTTAAGGCAAGGGCACTAGTTCAGGCTACTAGTTAAGGCCAGGGTTCTAGTTATGTAAGGGTACTAGTTAAGGCCAGAGTACTAGTTAAGGCATGGGTACTTGTTGAGGGTACTAGTTAAGGAAAGGGTAGTACTTCAGGCTACTAGTTAAGGACGTGATACTAGTTAGTTACTACCCTACTCTGACCTTACCCACCCTACACTAAGCTGTTTGATTCGATTCGACAGATTTCAACGCAATTCAACAGGATTCGTCTCGATTCACCTCGAATTTGGGCGATTCGGCTGTATTCAGCCCTGTTCAGCTCTTTTTTTGGTCTATTCAGCTCGATTTGACTCTATTCTACTGTACTAGACCCTATTTAATTCTATTCTATTCTTTCTATTGTGTTCTGGTCTGTTCTATTCTAACCTCTCCCACCCTACCGTCCTCTACTCTATGTGATTCGATTCAATGCATTTCGACACGATTCCATGCGATTAGGCTTGAATAGGCTTGATTTATGTCTGTTTGGTTTGAATTGAGTCAATTCGGCTCGATTCTGCCCCATTCAGCATAATTCGGCTCGATCCAATGTTATTTGGCCCTGTTCGGCTCTATTCAACTCTTTTCTACCTTATTCGTCTGTATTGGCTCCATTCGACTCCATTTCACACCGTTCTACGCTGTTTGACTCCATTCTACACTATTTTACTCTGTTCTACCCTACCCTACTCTGATCTATTCTAATCGATTTGATTCATCGTGATTTGTTCCTTTTCCTCTCCATTCGGCTTGATTCAGCTCGAATTGGATCTATTTATCTGTATTCTGCACTACTTGACTGTGACTATTCTACTCTACTCAACTCTACTCCATTCTACTCTTGGTATTCTCTTCTGTTCTACTCTATGTGACTCTATTCTATTCTTCTGTGCCTTACCCTACTGAATCCCAGCCTAACCTACACTACTCTAATCTGTTCAATTTAATTGATTCCATTCAATTCGACCCGATTTGACACAATTCGACGGGATTCAGTGAGATTCCATGAGATTTGACGGGTTTTGGTGGGATTTGATGGAATTCGATGAGATTCGATGCAATAGGATGCGATTAGGTGCGATTTGGCTCGATCTAGCTCAGCTCATTTTGTCTCTATTTGGCTCATTTCAACTCCATTCGGCTCCATTTAGCTCGAATCTGGTCGAATTGACTCGATTCGGCTCTATTCAGCTCGATTCGGCCTTATTTGGCCCTATTTGGCACTATTCTGCTCTATTCAACTCTTTTCTACTCTATTCATCTCTGTTCGACTCCATTAGACTCCATTCCATGCCATTCTACACTATTCTATTCTACAGAACCCTACCCAACCCTACCCTATCATATTCTAATCTGTTCTTTTCTATTCTGTTCTATTCTATTCTCTTTTTCTATTTTCTCTATTCCATCCTATGCTACTCTACCATACCCTACCGTAAATTAACCTCCCCTGACCTATGCTGTTCTATTCTATTTTATTCTTTTTTGTCTGTCCCACCGTATGCTACCCTACCCTATGCTACCTCACCGTATCATACCTTACTATTTAGGGGTACTCAAAAAGGGTACTAATTAAGGGTACTAGTTTGGCCAAGGGTACAACTTAAGGGTACAACTTAAGACAAGGGTACTAGTTCAGGCTACTAGTTAAGGTCAGGGTACTAGTTAAGGCAAAGTTTCTAGTTAAGACTACTAGTTAAGGCAAGGGTACTAGTTAAGGGTTGTAGTTAAGGTGAGAGTACTCGTTTAGACTACTAGTTAGGGCAAGGCTATTAGTTAAGATTCAGCTTGATTTGGCTTGAATTGCTTTGATTCAGCTCGTTTCGACTCGATTCAGCTCGGTTCAGCCTTATTCGGCCCTATCCAGCTCGATTCAACTCTTTTCTACTTTATATTTCTCTATTTGACTGCATTTAACTCCATTCTACTGCTTTCTACTCTATTCTGTTCTTCCCTACCCTACTCTAATCTATTCTAATGGATTCGATTCGACGCGATTCGAAACAATTCGATGCGATTCGTCTCGTTTTGTTTCTATTCAGCTCAATTCGGCTAGAATTGGCTCTATTCAGCTATTTCCTGCACTATTTGACTCTATTTGACTCATTCTACTCTACTCTTCTCTACTTTACTCTGCTCTACCCTACTGTACTATATTCTATTCTTTCTATTCTGTACTGTTCTATTCTGTTCTACCCTCCCTGCCCCTCCCCTGCCCCTCCATAATCTATTTGATTCGATTCGATGTGACGCATTTCCACGCGAATCGACGTGATTAGACTTGAATCAGCTCAATTCGCTTCAAACCAGCTCGGTTTGACTCCGTTTCAGTCCATTTGGCTATATGTGTCTCGAACTGCATCGATTCTGCTGGATTCTGCTCGATTAGGACTTATTTGGCCGTATTCGGCCCTATTCTGCCTATTCGACTCTTTTCTACTCTATTCATCTCTATTCGACTCCATTCTATTCCATTCCACACTATTCTTCACTATTCTCCTCTATTCTATCCTACCCTTCCCTTTCATAATCTGTTCTAATCGATTCCATTTGATTTGACCCGATTCAAAGCGATTCAACGCGATTCGTCTCCATTCGGCTCAATTTGGCTATGTTCTGCACTATTTGACTCTATTCTACTCTATTCTATTCTGTTGTATTCTTTCTATTCTGTTCTGTTCTTTCCTATTCTGTTGTACTCTGTTCTATTCTATCCTACCCAACCCTACTGCACCCCACCCAAACCTACCCTACTTTAAGCTATTTGACTCAATTTGAATCAGTTCTACGCGATTTGACAGGATTCAATGGGATTGGACGAGATCCGAAGGCATTCGACGGGATTCGAAGAGATTTGACCAGATTCTATGCAATTCAGCATGATTCAGCAGAATTCTATGAGATTTGACACAATTCGAAGTTATTCGACGTGATATGACGCGATTCGCCGTGATTCAACGACATTCGACCCAATTCGAAGTGATATGAAGTGATTTGACCTGGTTTGACGCAAAACAATGTGATTTGATGTGATTTGACAGTATTCGGCGACGGTGCAATTCTGCTTGATTCAGCTCGATTAGTTGCAATTCGGCGCTATATGGCTCTTTTCAGCTGTACTCAGCTCCATTCAGCTCTAGTCGTCTCTAAACGACTGCATTCGATTCTACTCTTTTCCACTCTATTCTATTCTATTCCTTTTATTCTGTTCTAATATCTTCTATTATACTCTATTCTACCCTCCCCTCCTCTACCCTTCTCTAATCTGTACGTTTCTATTGGATCTGATGCATTTAATGCGATTTGACGCGATTAAGCTTGAATTGGCTCGATTCAGATCGGTTTGGCTCTATTCGGCTCAATTAGGCTCCATTCAGCTCGTTTTGGCTTGAATCACTTCGATTCTACTTTATTCGGCCTTATTCAGGCCTATTCTGCTCTATTCGACTCTTTTCTACTCTATTCGTCTCTATTTGACTCCATTCTACTCCATTCTATTCATTCCACACCATTGTACTCTATGCTACTCTATTCTGCTCTACCCTACCCTACACCACTCTAATTTACTCTAATCGATTCGACGTGATTCCTCTCACTTCGTCTGTATTCGGCTCTACTCTATTACACTCTAGTCTACTCTATTGTACTGTAATCTACTCTTCTCTATTCTATTGCATGGTTTCTATTCTGTTCTATTTCTAGTCTTCCTTGCCGTGCTGTGCTGTACCCTGCCATGCTGTGCCCTGCCTTGCCCTGCCTTCCCGCCCCCTTCCCTCCCCTCCCCTCCCCTGCCCTGCCCTGCTTTTCAGCACGAATCGGAGTGAATCAATGCAATTTTACCCATTTTGACACCATTTGGCATGATTTGACTTGATTCGACTAGATTCTATTCTATTTTTCTAATCTCTCTGTTCCACCCTTTACTACCCTACCCTACCCTGCCCAAATCTAGTCTGTTCTTTTCTATTCTATTCTCTCTATTCCACTCTATGCTACCCCACCATATGCTACCCTAGCATGCACTACACCTACCCTACCCTATCCTTACCCTACCATACCCTACCCAACAAGTCAAGTCTAGTCTACTAGTCAGGGCTAATTTCACTCAGCATAATGCCTTCCAGATTCATCCATGTTATGAAATGTTTCACAGATTCATCACTGTTCATTATCAGTGCATAATGCCCCACTGTGTAACTATACCATAATTTATTCATCCATTTATCTGTTAATGGGCACCTTAGTTGCTTCCATCTTTCTGCTATTGTAAACAGAGTTTCAATGAACATAGGTGTGCATATATCTTCGTGTAAAGGCTCTTATTTCTCTAGGATATATTCCAAGAAGTGGGATTGCTGGATTGTATGGTATTTCTATTTCTAGCATTTTAAGGAAGCACCAAATCAATTTCCAAATTGGTTGTACCATTTTACTTTCCCACCAGTAGTGTATAAGTGTTCCAATATCTCCACAGCCTCTCCAACATTTACTGTTTTGTGTCTTTTGGATTAAACCACCCTTGTTGGAGTGAGATGAAATCTCATTGTAGTTTTGATTTGCATTTCTCTAGTGACTAATGATCTTGAGCATTTCCTCATGTATCTGTTAGCTACCCTTCTTTAGTGAAGTTTCTGTTCATATCTTTTACCCATTTTTTAAATTGGGTTGTCTTTTTGTAGTTTTCTGTAGTATCACGTAGATTTTAGAGATCAGGCACTGATCAGAAATTTCATAGCTAAAAACTTTTTCCCAGTCTGTAGGTAATCTTTTTACTCTTTTGATGACGTCTTTGAATGAGCATAGGTGTTTGATTTTTAGGAGCTCCCAGTTATCTAGTTTTTCATCTGCATTTTTAGTAGTTTTGTATACTGTTTATGCCATGTATTAGGGGTCTTAAGGTTGTCCCTTTTTTTCTTCCAGTGGGATGCAGACCCCAAACTCTCATAAAAGACCAGACTTAACAGTCTGAGACTAAAAGGACCCTGGTGGTGATGGCCCCCAGACCTTCTGTTGGCCCAGGACAGGAACCATTCCCAAAGCCAACTCTTCAGACAGGGATTGGACTGGACAATGGGTTGGAGAGGGATGCTGGAGAGGAGTGAGCTTCTTGGATCTCGTGGACATCAGAGACTATGTTGGCATCTCCTGCCTGGAGGGGAGATGAGAGGGTGGAGAGGGTTAGAAGCTGGAGAAATGGACACAAAAAGAGAGAGTGGATAGAGGGAACACGCTGTCTCATTAGGGGGAGACCAATTGGCAGTATGTAGCCAGGTGTATATAAGTTTTTGTATGAGAGACTGACTTGATTTGTAAACTTTCACTTAAAGCACAATAAAAATTAAAAAAAAAAAAGATTGGAAAAAAAGTCTGTGAGTCATCATCAAGATACTCCATTCATCTCACCCTTTCAGGAGCAAGGAAGAATGAAGAAAACTAAAAATACAAGGGAAAGATTAGTCCAAAGAACTAATGGACCACATCTACCATGGCCTCCACCAGACTTAGTGCAGTAAAACTACTTGGTGCCTGGCTACCACCACTGGCTACTCTGAGAGGGATCACAATAGAGAGTTTTGAACACGCCTGAAGAAAAATGTAGAAAAATATTCTAACTCACAAAAAATACCAGACTTACTGGCCTGACAGACTGCAGAAACCCCGAGTGTATGGCCCCCAGGCACCCATTTAGCTCAGTAAAGAAGTCACTCTTGAGATTCACCCTTCAGCCAAAGATTAGACAGGCCCACGAAACAAAATGAGACTAAAGGGGCACAACAGCCAAGGGGCAAGGACCACAAGGCAGGAGGTGGCAGGAAAGGCAGTAATACGGATCCCAAGTTTGAGATGGGACAGTGTTGACATGTTGTGGTGTTGGTAACCAATGTCATAAACCAATATACGTATTAGCTGTTTAATGAGAAGCTAGATTGTTCTGTAAACCTTCATCTAAAGTACAATAAAAAACAAAGGTGGAAACAATCCAAGTGTCTATCAAAAGATATTGAATATGCAATATGTGACATAAAGATACGTGTGATATGTTGCAGCCATAGAGAGCAACGATGTTCTATTATTTGTAATAAATTGATGGACCTCGAATACATTCTTCTGAGTGAAATAACTGAAATCCCAAGAACAATTACTGCATGATCCCACTTATATGAAAATCTACAGTAAGCAAAATACAGTGTAGATTAAAGGCTAGGACTTCTGGAGGCAAAAAAGCATGGGGAGTAATTGTTAAAAACAAAATAACAGCAATAAAATGAATATTCCTAACCAAATGAAAAGGAATCTGCGAAATATTGTATGTAAACTAGGTGATATTTTACTATACAAAGGCAGGCCAACCACCATTCTGCCAACAAAAGAGCACATAAAAACTATAAAATGGAGTCGTCATGTTGGAAATAACATGCACAGCAGGCTGGTTAGGCTACAAGTAATCCATTTGTACTACAGAGAAGCAGTTACTGGATCATGCCAGAAAGAGGTGGCAGTATACTTTTGGGTAGTAGAATCCACTAAAAGGAAGGAGACTCATCATAAGGCGCAGCAATCCTTGGGTGGGTACAAGCGAGGTAGGAGGTCTGTGTGGAGTCAACTGGGGTCCATAATGGTCACCTGATACCCTGTGGTGTGTTTGTAGCTGCACATTACATGGGGGAAAATAAAGAAGGTCAGGTCCCCCATCAGAAAAACAGAATGCTGACAAGAGCCTCCTAATGCCAGCAGCATCCTAATGGCTTCAGAAAAGAAAGGAGTCAAGAAAGTAAGAATCATTTCTATTCATAGGTGGGCTTCCCCATGCTCTGTAGATCCACCCTCCCCACCCTCTCTCAGGGCCAGTGCTTCCCCATGCCCTCCCTTGTCACTTATCTGACCCTAACCCTTGCCTTGCTTCTTCCACTCCCACTGAACTGGCACCAAGCCTACCAGGGAAAGTGGAGATCAGAACCAAGAGATGAGACACACCACAGAAAGTGAATACATTCTCTCTTTGGAGTCCTAAGGCCTCCTGTGACAGAAGAGACAAGGGGTGTGGCTGGGAAGCCCTACTACAAGAGGGATCTGGCATATTCTTCCAGATTGTTCAAGGAACACACACCCAGTTCCTAATCTCCCTTACCTGTCAGTTCCCCTGAGCCACCAGAGTGAGGCCCAGCCCCACATACCTGCTCAGGTTTCACTGAGACCTTCAACTGGACCTCAGGTCTTCCAGCACAGGAGCACATCAGAAGGTTCACACTGCCCACAGCCACGGTTGGAGAGATTCTGGCTGTGAAGGTCTGTATCTGGCTGTTTTTCAGCCAACTGAGGTGCCCTCAACTCAGGGTTCTTGGGGCCCTCTCTTCCCAGGCCCAGGTACTAACGTTACATTTTCCTACCTCCTGGTTACTGGTGCTCTCTGACTCTAGAAAGGCTCCCCAGCTCTGAGGGGCAGCCTTTTGGTGGGACTTCCAAGCCAGGCTTGCCACAGGTGCGCCTTTCTTACCAAAGTGACCTCTTTCATTTTTACAACTTTAAGGGGGTCTTTTGCAGCAGATCTGCCCAACACAACACGTCCTTTGATGTCCTGATTGCTGCTTCCTTGGTTACTGAATGTTGATGAAAGGGTCACGAAATCCTTGACAACTTCAAATATGTCTCTATTTCCTTTGTTAGTCCAGCGTGACAATTTTCATTTTCTTTATGTACAGGTGTAATTCACATTGAAGCTGTGATCTTTGAACTTCGTCAGGTAGTTCTTAAAGTTTTCTTCGTTTTCAGCATGCGAGGTTGTGTCGTCTTCATATCATAAGTTGTAAATGACACTCCTGCAATCCTGATGTCCCATTCTTCTTCATATACTCTGGCTTATCAGATTATTTGTTAAACATAGAGATTGAAAAATCAGGATGAAAGGACACAATATTGCTACACCTTTTTTCCATTAACACATGGAAGGGCCTACTTCCCCCAAATGCCCCACTCACAATCTCTGATAAAGTACCCCAATGATGTCGAAGTGTTCTGGCTTAGCACATTCTAATGACACACAGGCACATACACAGATACACACACACACTGACAAGTGTAAATATTTATCAATTCGCTCTCCACTGGGAGCGCTGCAAGCCTTGATTTGTAAAGGCTGACAATTTACCTGATACAAATAATCCCGCCACAGCCCATTTCAAGGTGCCATCCTGATGTCACTGATCCACAATTGGGCACATATATGCTCCATCTACTATCCCAAGTTAACAGGAACTGATTCCAGCATAACTGATCCACTTTCTTATGAGTATGTACACACACTCCACCTGCACCACGAGAAGAACCCTTAACTCCCAACCCTAATATGTAAACCAAATATCGCTATATACCTCCAGAACACGCAACTCACAACTCCTGAACACACACATACAAATACTATCCATACCCTGAATACATATACATACCACCTTTTACTGCCTAGAGTTTTACTGAAAATCTATGGTCCGTGAATATTCACAGCCATTCCTGCAACTATATATGTGCTCTCCACACTTGCCTGAACAGGCACATGTACAACCAAGAGTACACATATATACTCAGTGACCACTGTACACACAATCGAACTAGCTATCACGACCAAGGTCAAAATGTCCTCTCATAAGCCACCCTAATACAGACCGACACAAAATTCCACATCTCTAAAACACATATAATACACAATTCCCAAAAAGCATGCACAATTTATATAAACCTCTCAGTTTCCAAATATATATACTTAACCTCCTACATCCTCCAGAATAAACACTCTAGAAAACCAATGAAACCAAATACAAACACAGCTACATTCAATCTATATTATAAATACACATAAGTACACCACACAAACACAGAAAATGCACATACAAGCTATACCACCAAATTCTGCAAGAATTGGACCAGAATAGTCACAAAGAGGAACTCTGACTGCTTTCATACAGACAAAACCCACATACACTCACCCAAAACTCAACCATGGGTATACACCCCACACATTCAGAGATGCAGATAAAACTCTAAAACACCGCCAATCCTAGCACTCTAGCTAATATACACACACAACCTACACCCCTACAAGCCCAGGTGTGCACAAATACCAGACGCCACACACATGCACACACACAGACACAAATATCTCCAATTCCTCAAAGTATACATGACCCAAAACACTATAGCACATCTCTAGAACATAGCCTCACTTTTCCAACATCCACATATGCCCAAACACACATAGACATACCCTAACGTTTTCCAAAGAAATACAGGTAGAATACTCCAAGAATAATTCACGCATCCACTCATGACTTACACACACCAGTATATACTCCCCATTCACAATGAAATAGATCTTACACATCCTATAGAAATACACTGAAACCCCATTCCAGGTCCCATATCCCACGTTTCTCAAAATCTCACACATAACCATATCAACATGCCACTCTCTGTGCAAATACAGAACCCCATCTTTTCGTCATATGCACCCATCCTCATTTCCCAGAAAATACCATACTCCCTACTGAAAAATATTACACATAGCCCTAGAAAATAGTCATCTAAACTGCCATGCCCCTTCATGAAACACACAAACTCATTACATATACAGCTGTCCTCATACCCCAATTACAGCCTAAAGTATCCAGGATACTAAACCTATGCTAAAATACGACGCTGTATCTTCCCATACTAATGTAACCTCACAATGCCTGCCTATACATAATCCAACAATTCAAAATACTTAAACAGAAATCAATCCCCAATTTTCCAGAATACAGAATCATAGAAACCCCAGAATAAACATGGAAGGATGCATGTGCAACTCCAGAAAAGCACCCAAAGCAACACAACCATACGACATGCCCTGAGTACACACCAGTGACTCTCCCTCATTCCCCAAATATAGAAAAAGAACTGGTCCTATACCCAAACTAATATACACAGGTACACTCCCTCAAATGCCCCAATGGAAAGCAGAGAAACCCATTCCAAACCTGCCATTATGTACACGCAAAGACCCAAAATTCATGGCAGAAGAGCCAGACCTAAAGTGTTCCCCTGAGCCACAATTTGTAAAGCAGCTCACCTCTAAGTCTTCGAGCACACATGCCTATATCTCATGCCCTGCACTCTCCCACAAAAACACACTCATATTGAACCCCAAATATTCATGTAGACACCACCAATCCACACATTTAATACAAATACAAACTTCCTGAGAACCCATTCAGAACATACACAACCTCCAAACTGTGAATTCATATAAACACATTTCTAACAGAGCCCGTATATGGGAGTAAAGCATAGTAGCAAAATTACTAAGGATGAGTTTGAGTAGCCTTTACCTTTGTTTGTAAGAGAATTGACAGGAGAAAGTGGAAGAGCAGTACACTGTTGTCTGCAGGGTCTGAGGTCTCGCCCTTGACAGCCCAGCCCAGCCACTAGACCTACCCTTAGGGACCCTGCCATTCCCTGGCTCATGCCTGCGTGTCTCCCTGAAGAGGACCTTCGGCAACTGACGCCTGAGGCCTTTAGAGTGCAGAAGTTCCTGTCCCAGGAGAGGGTGCGCATGTGTGACCTCTTAAAGCAAGGCGGGAATGGGATCTCCTGAGCCCTGCTGGTGCAGTGGCTAAGTGCTAGGGCTGCTAACCAAAAGGTCACCAGTTTGAACCCACCAGCCATTACTTGGAAACCCTATGGGGCCGTTCTACCCTGTCCTATAGGGTCGCTATGAGTTGCAATCGACTGTAAGGCAATTGGTTTATGGAGAGCAGTGCAGGAGCAGAATACAGAGCATCTGGGGCGCATTCTGAGGCTTCTTGGAAAGCAGGCTACACCTCCTCACCCGGAAGCTCCACGTTAGCCCTTCCGCCAAAGGAGGATGTCTGAAGCCACCACTCATGCTTTGTAAAAATTGTGGTCATTGCTATTTTGTGCCATGGAGTCGATCCCCCCTCACAGAGACCCTATAGGGCAGAGTAGAACTGCCGATTAGGGTTTCCTAGGCTGTAATCTTTATGGGAGCAGATTCCCTGCTCTTTCTTCTCTAAAGCCAGAGCCTCTGTTGCTGGGTATTTGGTTAGCAGCCCAGCGCTTAACCTTGCACCATCAGGGCTCCTTACCTAAAGCATAGCCTTTGCCGTGTACTCCATTCCGAGTTACAGCAATCCTATAGGACAGAGTAGAACTGACCCATAGGGTTTCCAAGGAGTGGATAATGGATTTGAACTGCCAAATTTGGGTTAGTAGGCTCTTAATCACTTGGCACCGCTTAAAATACAGTATCCTCGAATTGGGAATAGTGCTCTTACACATTTAGATACACTTTGGACCACATTCGTTTCTTCCTCTGAATGGACTTTCAAAAAATAATGTTTCTTTTTCCTATTCACTTTGAAAGTTCTTTTACACAACGGCACGGCCAAAGAATTTTAGACCTGGGAAACACTGTAAGGTATGCTTTCTTCTGACTCCATTCTTAGGTTTTTCCTACTGTATTTACTATCACACAGTATTTTTCATGCTGCATTTATTTAATACATAGACATTTCACAATAAATATTGATGTACCAAGGTTTTGTCTGAAATATACTTGTTACCTTGACTAAGACAGTTGAGAGGCAGTTCCCAGAAAGTAGCCCCTGGCCTCGCCTAGGTCCTTGCTCCTCACAAGCTGAATGGCTTAAGATGCATCCTTAGCATATACAAGCCACATAATAAAATTTATGGAATTTTTATTCCAAAATAAATATTTATGGAGTGAAAACAACTCCATTTACAATAGCATCTAAGAGAATAAAATATATAGGAATAAACGTACCCAGAGATGTAAAAGGCTTCTACAGTGAAATTACAAAATACAGCTGAAAAAAAAAAGAAGGCCTAAATAGATGGAAAGACATTCTGTGCTCATGGATTGGAAGACTTAATATAATCAAGATGTCAATACTACACAAAGTGATCTACAGATAGAACAAAACCCTAATCAAAATTTCTACACCATTCTTTACAGAAATGGAAAAAAATTCCTCCTTTTTCTATTGAAAGACAAGAGACCCCGGATTGTGAAAGCAATTTTGAAAAAGAATGAAGTAGCAGACCTCACATTTCCTGACTTCCAAACATATTACAAAACTACAGTAAATCAAAGCAGCCTGGTACTGGTTAAATGACAGACACACAGACCAAGGCAACAGAATTGAAAACCCAGAAATAAATCCAAACCTCTATGGTCAACTGATTTTCAGCAAGTGAGCCAAATCTATTTAAAGGAAAAAAAGTAGTCTCTTCAACAAATGGTGCTGGCTAAACTGGATTTCCCCAAGCAGAAAAATAAAACAAGAACCATACCTCACACCATACACAAAAATTAAATCAATGTGGATCAAAGACCTCGATTTAAGCCTAAACCATACAGTTCTTGGAAGAAAATATAGGAGTAAACCTTTTTGGACCAAACTGATTTTCAGTGATAGATTATCAAACACAATAATGAATGCCCGAGCATCAGAAACTATGTAAGTGGGACCTCATGCAAAGTTAAATACTTATGCTCATCAAAAGACAATAAAAATAGGGAAGAGACAGCCTACAGGCTGGGAAAAATTATTTGGGAAGGATATAAGTGACTGGAGTCTAATATCTAAAATATATAGCAAACTTCTACAACTTAATAACAAAAAGACAAATAACCATATAAAAACTGGCCGAAGAACATGAAAAGACATTTCACCAAAGGGAATATTTGAATGGCCAACAGACACATGAGAAGATGCTCAACATCATTAGCCATCAGGGAAATGCAAATCAAAACCACAATGAGATACCATTTCACTCCCACTAGGATGACTAAGGTAAAAAAAAAAAACACTAAAAAAATGGAAAATAACAAGTGTTGGAGGTGTCATGGGGAAATCTGAACCCCTTGTCCATTGCTGGTGAAAATGCGAAATGATAGAGCCAGTTTGCAAAGCAGCCTACTGGTTCCTCAAAAAACTGGAAGTAGAGCTGCTACATGACCCAGGAATTCCACTGCAGGTATATGCCTTAGGAATCTGGTAGAAGTGACACAAACAGACATAAGGACACCTTTTTCATCGCAGCACTATTCATGATAGCAAAATGTTGGAACAACCTAAGTGCCCATCGATCGATTAAGGGATAAGTAAACTGTCATACACACGTAGAAGGAAATACTACTCAGTAATCCAGGAGTTCCCGGAACACCTTGGAACATGAAGGAACCTGGAGGACATTACTTTGAGTGAAATAAGTCAGTCACAAAAAAGAAATATTGTATGTTATTACTTTTTTGAAATGATATGAACAAATAAAAATATATAGAAAATAATGTTCATTAGCGTTACCAGAGATGGGGTGGGAGAAAATGAAAATTCACTCACTAGATAGTAAACAATTATTATTTCTGGTGACGGAAAAAAGGTAACACCAAATGAGAGTGAAATGTATACAGCTAGATGAAGGCAAACCATGTCAGTAAAATGTACACAAGGAAAAAGAACTTGTTGGTGATAGCATGTAATACATAATTTTGAAAGATAAGCAAAAACAACCCAAAAATATATATGCGAGTATGTGTGTGTATATATATATATACACACACACACACACACACACACACAGGCATATATGTATATAAGTAAGTATATATAAGTATACATAAGTGTGTATATAGGTGTAAACATACATGTATATATATCTATTGGATTCTATGCACACATATTAATATATATAATAAATCACATAGAGGAAATAGTAATAAATATTTCTTAGATATAATCAAACACCTCACAGAATTGTTTTTCTGGATTTGAAGTGTTAGGACCACAGTCTCGTGGAACATCTTGGTCCACTGGCATGATATAGTTCATAAAGTTATATTTTACCTCTTAGTTTGCTGAATAGTGTCTGGGATTTCAAAAGCTTGATAGCGGCATTCTAAGTTACAACTATTGGTCTCTACTACTCCTCTGCAGCAAAACAGAAGCCAAAGACTCAAAGAAACTTGTCTACAAGACAAATAGTCCACAGAAACCACGGCCTCATCTGCCCTGAGACCAGAAAAACTAGCTAGTGCCCAGCTATCACTACCATTCCTTGTGATTAGGGCCACAATAGATGGATTCTGACAGAATGGGAGAAAAATGTAAAACAAAATCTCAAATTCATTAAAAAAAAAAAGTTTACTGGACTGGTTCAGATTTGAGGACTCCCCGAAATCATTGCCCTGAAATACTCTTCAAATTTTGAACTGAATATAACCCCTGAGGTCACCTTGTACCTGAATAACAGACTGGCTCCCAAAATAATGAACATCACCTGTAAACACTGTGCTCCTTAAAAATCACCTATATGGGACCAGACGGTCAACAATTTAAACAAAGATGAGAATGTCAGAGTCAGGGAAACGAGATTATAGGGAACAGGAAAACCAGAACGTAAATGAGGATAATGTTCAAGAATTGCAAAGAACATAACCAATGTCACTGAACAAATTGTGGAGAAATTGTTGAACGGGAACCTAAAACACAGTAAAATATTATTTTTTTTAAAGTAACATGCTTAGAAACAGATGGCGGTGGTGCTTGCACAACATGATGAACACAGTGTCACCGAATTGTGCATGTGAAGAAGGTGGGAATCACACGTGTGTTGTTACATATATATTGACCACAATAAAAAGAAAATTCAAAATATTTATGGAATCAAATAAAGCTCCAGGATTCGTTATACTTTCTGATATATAAGACCTAAGCAAATACACTCCCATTTAAGAAATGCACACTTAGTCCAAATCCAAAGATTGCTGCTTAAGAGGCCATTCCTAAAATGAGAAATAAACTCGATTGAAATGTGAACCCTCTCAAGCTTGCTCTTTGTAAAGCCCCTGATTCCAGATTTAACCTCCCAGCCTTCCTACCAGACAGGGCATACAGCTGTGCTGCTTCTAAAAAGGAAGAAGATATATTATCATCTAATGTGCCAAAACCAAAATAAATAGAAAATTTTAAAAACAGCCAGGGATAAACAAAAAGTCACCTACAAAGGGGAATCAATAAGAATAAGTTCAGACTACTAGGCAGAAACCATGCAGGCAAGAAGGCAATGGGATGACATATATAGAGCTCTGAAGGAGAAAAACTGCCAGGCAAGAATCATATATCCAGCAAAACTCTCTCTCAAATAAAAAGGTGAAATTAAGACATTTACAGATAAACACAAGCTTAGAGATGTTGCAAAAACCAAACCAAAGCTATAAGAATTACTAAAGAAAATTCTTTGGTCAGAAAATCAATGATATCAGATACCAACACAACACAAGGTCACAAAACAGAACATCCTGATATCAACTCAGATAGGGAAATCACAAAAACAAAATAACATAAATTTAAAAAAATGATCAAAACAGGGAATCACTGATGTCATTATGTAAAAGATTACAATAATCAAAAAAGAGGGACTAAATACAGGAGGCATAGATCTTCCATATGAAGAGGAAACCAAGCTGATATAGGATGATACGAGCTAGGTTTTTACTTAGAGACATAGGGGTAAATATTAAGGTAACCACAAAGAGGTCTAACAATTCCATACTTCAAAATAAAAACCAAGATAAACATAATGACTCAGCAAAAATAAATTTAACTACTATGAAAATGAGGAACACACAATTTACAAAGAAAAAATTCTCAGCACAAAAAAAGGGAAGTGGAAAAATGAAATTGTCAACAACACACAGAAAAAGGCATCAAAATGACAGCACTAAACTCACACTTATCTATAATTACGCTGAATGTAAAAGGCTTAAGTGCACCAATAAAGAGACAGAGAGCCACAGACTGGATTAAAAAACATGATGCGTCTATATGCTGCCTACAAGAGACATGCCTTAGACTTAGAGACACAAATAAACTAAAACTCAAAGGATGGAAAAAAATATATCAAGCAAACAACAATCAAAAAAGAGCAGGAGTGGCAATATCAATTCCTGACCAAATAGACTTTAAAGTTAAATCCACCACAAATGATAAAAAAGGACACTACATAATGATTAAAGGGACAATTTACCAGGGAGATATAACCATATTAAATATTTATGCACCCAATGACAAGGCTGCAAGATACATAAAACAAACTCTAACAGAATTGACAAGTGAGATTAGACACCTCCACAATTATAGTAGGAGACTTCAAAACACCAATTTCAGTGACAGACAGGACATCCAGTAAGAAGCTGAACAAAAACACAGAAGATCTAATTGCCACAATCAACTAACTTGATCTCATAGACTTGTACAGAACACTCCATCCAACAGCTGCAAAGGAGACTTTCTTTTCTAGTGCATGTGGAACATTCTCTAGAATATACCACATATTAGGTCATAAAGCAAACCTATATAGAATTCAGGACATTGAAATATTACAAAGCATCTTCTCAGACCATAAGGCCATAAAAGTAGAAATCAATAATGGGAAAACAAATCAAGTACTTGGAAACTGAACAATACCCTGCTCAAAAAAGACTGGGTTATACAATACATTAAGGAGGGACTAAAGAAATTCATAGGATGCAATGCAACTTAAAACACTTCCTATCAAAACCTTTGGGACACAGCTAAAGCAGTGCTCGGAGGTCAATTTATATCAACTAATGCACACATATAAAGAGAGAAGAAAGAGCCAAAATCAAAGAACTGTCCCTACAACTTGAACAAATAGAAAGAGAGCAACAAAAGAAACCTTGAGGAACCAGAAGAAAACAAATAATAAAAATTAGAGCATAACTGAATGAATTAGAGAACAGAAAAACAATTGAAAGAGTTAACAAGCCCAAAAGCTGGTTCTTTGAAAAAATCAACAAAATTGATAAACCATTGGCCAGGCTGACTAAAGAAATACAGGAAAGGAAATAAATAACCCAAAAAAGAAATGAGATGGGCCATATCACAACAGACACAACTGAAATTAAAAGAATCCTATCAGATTACTTTAAAAAAATGTACTCTAAAAAATTTGAAAACCTAGAAGAAATGGATGAATTCCTAGAAACACACTAACTACCTAAGCTAAAACAAACAGAAGTAGAACAACTAAATAGATCCATAACAAAAAAGAGATTGAAGAGGTAATCAAAAAACTCCCCCCTCCCCCCAAAAAAAACCCTGGTCCTGACGGCTTCACTGTAGAGTTCTACCAAACTTTCAGAGAAGACTTAACACCACTACTACTAAAGGTATTTCAAAGCATAGAAAAGGATGGAATACTCCCTAACTTATCCTATGAAGCCAGCATATCCCTGATACCAAAACCAGCTAAAGACAACACAAAAAAAGAAAATTACAGACTTATATCCTTCATGAACATAGATGCAAAATCCTCAACAAAATTCTAGCCAATAGAATTCAACAACATATCTAAAAAATAATCGACCTCAACCAAGTGGGATTTATACCAGGTATTTTTTTTAATGCAAGGATGGTTGAATATTAGAAAAACAATTAGTGTAATCCACCATATAAATAAAACAAAATACAAGAACCACTTGATTTTATGAATTGATGCAGAAAAGGCATTTGACAAAGTCCAGCACCCATTCATGATACAAACTTTCAACAAAATAGGAATAGAAGGAAAACTCCTCAGCATAATAAAGGGCATTTATACAAAACCAACAGCCAACATCATCCTTAATGGAGACATTCTAAAAACATCCCCCTTAACAATGGGAACCAGACAAGGATGCCCCTTATCACCACTCTTATTCAACATTGTGCTGGAGGTCCTAGCCAGACCAATTAGGCTGGATAAAGAAATAAAGGGCATCCAGATTGGTAAGGAAGAAGTAAAAATATCTCTGTTTGCAGATGACATGATCTTATACACAGAAAACCCTAAAGAATCCTCAAGAAAACTACTGAAACTAATAGTTCAGCAGAGTATCAGGTTACAAGATAAACATACAAAAATTATTTGGACTCCTCTACATCAACGAAAAGAAGATCAATGAGGAAATCATCAAATCAATTCCATTCACAGTAGCCCCGAAGAAGATAAAATACTTAGGAATAAATCTAACCAGAAACGTAAAAGATTCTATACAAAGAAAACTGCAAGGTACTACTACAAGAAACCAAAAGGGACATATGTAAGTGGAAAAACATACCTTGCTCATGGATAGGAAGACTTAACATTGTAAAAATGTCTATTCTACCAAAAGCCATCTATATATACAATGCAATTCTGATCCAAATTCCAGTGACATTTTTTAATGAGATAGAGAAACAAACCACCAACTTCGTATGGAAGGGAAAGAAGTCCTGGATAAGTAAAGCATTGCTGGAAAAGAAGAAGAAAGTGGGAGGCCTCACTCTTCCTGATTTTAGAACCTATTATACCACCACAGTAGTTAAAAGAGCCTGGTACAACAACAGACACATAGACCAATGGAACAGAATTGAGAATCCAGATATAAATCCATCCACATACAAGCAGCTGGTATTTGACAAAGGCCCAGTGTCAGTTAATTGGGGAAAAGACAGTCTTTTTAACAAATGATGCTGGCATAACTGGATATCCATCTGCAAAAAACTGAAACAGGACCCATACCTCAGATCATGCACAAAAACTAACTCCAAATGGATCAAAGACATAAACATAAAGTCTAAAACGATAAAGATCATGGAAAAAAAAATAGAGACAACGTTAGGAGCCCTAATACATGGCATAAACTGAATACAAAACATTGCTAAAAATGCTGAAGAGAAACCAGATAACTGGGAGCTATTAATAATAATCAAACACCTACGCTCATCTAAAGACCTCACCAAAAGAGTAAAAAGACCACCTACAGATTGGGAAAAAATTTTCAGCTATGACATCTCCTACCAGCACCTGATCTCTAAAGTCTACATGATTTTGCTAAGACTCAACTACAAAAAGACAAACAACCCAATTAAAAATGGGAAAACTATATGAACAGACACTTCACTAAAGACGACATTCAGGCATCTAACAGATACATGAAGTGCTCTCGATCATTAGCCATTAGAGAAATGCAAATCAAAACTACAATGAGATTCCATCTCACTCCAACAAGGCTGGCATTAATCCAAAAACACAAAATAATAAATGTTGGAGAGGCTTTGGAGACATTGCAACACTTATACACCGCTGGTGGGAATGTGAAATGGTACAACCATTTTGGAAATCTATTTGGCGCTTCCTTAAAAAGCTAGAAATAGAACTACCATAGGACCCAGCGACCCCACTCCTCGGAATATATCCTAGAGAAATAAGAGCCTTTACACTAACAGGTATACGCACACCCATGTTTATTGCAGCACTATTTACAATAGCAAAAAAATGGAAGCAACCAAGGTACCCATCAAAGGATGAATGGATAAATAAATTATGGTATATTCACACAATGGAATACTACGCATCAATAAAGAACAGTGATGAATCTGTGAAACATTTCATAACATGCAGGAACCCAGAAGGCATTATGCTGAGTGAAATTAGTCAGTTGCAAAAGGACAAATATTGTATAAGACCACTATTATAAGATCTTGAGAAATAGTTTAAACTGACAAGAATGCATTGTTTTGCGGTTATGAGAGGAGGGAGGGAGGGAGGGTGGGAGAAGGATATTTACTAATTAGATAGTAGATAAGAACTACTTTAGGTGAAGGGAAGGACAACAGTCAATACAGCGGAGGTCAGCACAACTGGACTAAACCAAAAGCAAAGAAGTTTCCTGAATAAACTGAATGCTTCAAAGGTTAGCGAAGCAGGGGCAGGGGTTTGGGGACCGTGGTTTCAGGGGACATCTAAGTCCATTGGCATAATAAAATCCATTAAGAAAACATTCTGCATCCCACTTTGAAGGGTGGCGTCTGGGATCTTAAATGCTAGCAAGCAGCCATCTAAGGTGCATCAATGAGTCTCAACCCACCTGGATCAAAGGATAATGAAGAACACCAAGGACACAAGGTAATTACAAGCCCAAGAGACAGAAAGGGCTACATGAACCAGAGACTACATTATCCTGAGACCAGAAGATCTAGATGGTGCCCAGCCACAACCGATGACTGCCCTGACAGGGAACACAGCGGAGGACCCCTGAGGGAGCAGGGGAACAGTGGGATACAGACCCCAAATTCTCATAAGGACCCCAGTGGTCATGGTCCCCAGACCTTCTGTTGGCCCAGGACAGGAACCATTCCAGAAGCCAGCTCGTCGGACATGGATTGAACTGGACAATGGGTAGTAGAGGGATGTTGGTGAGGAGTGAACTACTTGGACCAGGTGGACACTTGAGACTATGTTGGCACCTCCTGACTGGAGGGGAGATGGCAGGGTAGAGGGGCTTAGAAGCTTGCAAAATGGACATGGAAAAAGAGAGTGGAAGGAGGGAGCAGGCTGTCTCATTAGGGGGGAGAGTAATTGGGGGTACGTAGCAAGGTGTATATGAAACCCTGGTGGAGTAGTGGTGAAGTGCTACAGCTGCTAACCAAAAGGTCAGCGGGTCGAATCCACCTAGGTGCTCCTTGGAAACTCTACAGGGCAGTTCTACTTTGCCCTATAGGGTCCCTATGAGTCGGAATTGACTCAATGGCAGTGGGTTTGGTTTTGGTAGCAAGGTGTATATAAGTTTTTATGAGAGAGACTGACTTGATTTGTAAACTTCCACTTAAAGCAAAATAGAAAATATATATTTATCATCAAATATAGAAAAAGAGGGGTCTTACTGGACTGGTTCACACTTGAGAACTCCCTGAAATCACTGCTTTGAGATACTCTTCAAACTTTGGACTGAAACTAATCCCAGTAGCTAAATAATAGATTGGCTCACAAAATAACGAATACCTCTCATAAGTAATGTGCCCCTTTAAAAAAATAATCTATATGAGAGCAAATGGTAAACAATTACTTTAAAACAAAGATAAGAATGTAAGAGTCAGGGGAATTAGATTATTGGAAGCTTGCAATTGCCTATCTAGAATACAACTATTGGTCTCTACTCCTCCAGAACAAAAGAAAGAAAGAAACCAAAGGCTCAAAGAAGAAACTAGTCTACACAGGACAAAGAGTCTGCATGAGCCATGACCTCATCTACCAGAAAAAAACTAGATGGTGCCCGGCTACCACCTCCGACCATTCTTATCAGGGCCACAGTAGATGGACCCTGATAGTATGGGACAAAAATGTGGAACAGAATCTCAAATTCATAAAAAACTAAACAAAAACCAGACTTACTCGACTGGTTGAGACTGCAGGACTACTGTCCTGAGATACTCTTTAAACCTTGAACTGAAACTAGACCCTGAGGTTATCTTTTAGCTAAATAATAGATTAAAAAAAAAAATTTTAAAGAATACCATCCATGACTACTGTGATCCTATAAAAAATCATCTTTATGAGACCAAATAGTCAACAATTACTTTAAAACGAAGGTAAGAATGCAAGGAGGCAGGGCAACTAGATTAATGAAAGTGGAACAACCACAACAGAAATATTGAGAAAGTTCACGAATCATGAAGAATGTACCCAATGTCACTGAACAATCTGTGCAGAAATTGTTGAATGAGAACCTAAACTGCTATGTAAGCCTTCACTAGAAACATATTATTATACCAGAAAGAGTATTTTCTAATTTCCTTTGTGATTTCTTCTTTGAACCAAGAATTATTTAGAAGTACACTGCTTAATTTTCTACTATTTGGAAAATTTATAGATATTTTATTGTTATTGGTTTCTAATTTCACAGCATTGTGGTCAGATAACATACTCTATGATGCCGATCCTCCTGAATGTATTGAAAGCTGTTTTAGGGCAGTGGCATAGTGGTTAAGGGATGTGGCTGCTAACCAAAAGGTCAGCAGTTTGAATTCACCAGTGGCTCCATGGAAACTTCATGGGGCAGTTCTACTCTGTCCGATGGAGTCACTATGAATCAGAATCGACTCAACAGTATAAGGTACTTAAGGTGCCCTGGTGGTACATTGGTTAAGCACTCGGATGCTAACCGAAGGCTTAGAGGTCCGAATGCACCAGCTGCTTTGTAGGAGAAAGATGTGGCAGTCTTCTTCCATAAGATTACAGCCTTGGAAACCCTATGAGGCACTTATACCCAGTACTAGGGTCGCTATGAGTCAAAACTGACTCAATAGCAATGAGTATCTAAAGTCCTTAGGTGGCACAAGTGGTTTGCTTTTGTCTACTAACCTGAAGGTTGGTGGTTCAAACCTACCCAGTGGCACCACAGAATAAGGGCCTGCCAATCTGCTTCCATAAAGATTAGAGCCAAGAAAACCCTATGGAACAGTTCTACTATAACACATGGGGTCACCATGAGTTAGAATTTGGGTTATACGGTCTAGTTTATGAATGCTGCATGTATACTTGCAAAGAATTAGACTCTGCAATGGTTAAGTGTATTATTTCTGTAAATGGCAATTAGGTTAATCTGGTTGATAATGCTATTCAAATCTTTTATATCCTTACTGATTTCTCTATGTGTTCTAACAATTAAAAAGGAAGAGGTGTTACTATCTCTTTTTGTTTGACTTTCTGCAATTTGAATATGATATGCCTGGGTGCAGATTTTTTCGTATATACCTTGCTTTGTCACTATGAGTCGGAATCGGCCCGACAGCAACAGGTTTTGGTTTTGAATTTATCTTGCTTGGTGAAAAAAAAAATTTTTTTTTTATTTCAGTGTTTTCTGGGGCTACTGGATTTGTAGTTTGGTGTCTGTCAACAATTTTGGAAAATTCTCAGTCCTTACTGCTTCAAGTCTTTCTTCTGTTCCTTTCTCTCTTCTCCTCTTAGTATTCCCATTATGCATATGTTACATGTTTTGTGATTGCCCCACAGTTCTTGGATAGTCCTTTTTTCCCTCCAATCTTTTTTCTCTTTGACTTTCAGTTTGAGAAGTTGCTACTGAAATATCTTCAAGCTCACTGATTCTTCCCTCAGCTATTTCCAGTAGGTGCATCAAATGCCTTATTCATTTCTGCTGCAAATTTTGATTTCTCACATTTCCTTATTGTTCACAATTTTTTTGGTTAGACTACTCATCTATTCTTGCCTGTTGTCCACTTTTTCCATCAGAGCCCTTAACATATTAATCATAGTCATTTGAAATCCCCAGTCTGATAATTCTAACACCTCTGGCATTATCTGAGTCTGATTGTGATACCTGCCCTTTCTCTTCAGATTGTTTTTTGCTTTATAGTATGCCTTGTAATTTTCTGTTGAAAGCCAACATGATGTATACGTAAAAGGAACTTATTCTTTTGGATGTAAAGTTTTGTTAATGTTCATGCAGAGGTAAAGTGTGGGGGAAGGGAATGCTTGTCGGAACATAAGTCATATTATGTCACTCTTCTACTTAAACCCTGCCTTTTCTCTCAAAGGAAAAGTCAAAGTCCTTTAAGTGGCTGACAATTCCTACATGATCTGGCATCCATTACTACTTTGGTATCACCTCCTACTGCATTGCCCCCTTGCTCCATTACAGCCTCACTGGTTTCCTTACTGTTTCTCCAACACTTCAGGCATGCCCTTGCCTCAGGACCTTTGTACTTGTGCCCTCTCCTGAAATGGTCTTCCTTCAGCCATTCCCACGGCTTGTGCTCGACTCAAATGTCACCTTATCATAGACACCTTCCCTTCCACCCTACATTAAAAGCAATCCTTCCTTCCCCCATCTACCTTCTCACCCTCTCCTAGAATTACCTTTCCTCTTATGCAGCTTCATGTTTTTTTCTCCAAAGCACATTTCACCATCTTATTTGTCTGTTTATTTATTATCTGTCTTCCTGACAATAGGAGGTATGTTCCATAAGGGCAGAGTCTTGCCGTTTTTCATTCACTGCTGGATACCCACTGCCTAGAACAGTGCCCGGTACATAGCAGCACTCAATAAGCATTTGTTGGATAGAATACTAAAGAACAGACTAATCAATGGAAAGATGCAATTATTGGGCAGCACTGAGAACTGGAAAACCTGCTTTAGAGCCTTGATTCTGACTCCATAAAAACTTTCCCAATGACTTCCCCTTTCTGCTTCCCTAGACTTCCTTGCTCCAGCCCCATCTCTTTCATAGCCTTTCCAGCTTTCCACCCAATGCTGGAAGCGGCAGTGCCTGAAGCAGATGGTCCACCGGGCACAGGTAGGACACAAAGTGATGGTGCAAGGGCAGGGAAGGCAGTTGCGATAGCTTATCCATATCCATACCTTAGCTTTGGTTGGCTGTGCTGAAAAAGAGCCACGTAAATACTGTAGGATGCCACTAGACAACATAATAGACAATTTGCCATAAATAAGGAAGAGTTCACTGACTCAGCTGATAAGACATTGAGACTCTTCATCTTGGAGTTGTCCAGTCATCCAGGCTCTGGGCACAATCTTTAGTTCACAAAGAAGCCATGGTATAAAAGATCTAACTGTGAAAACAGATTGTTTGGGCTCAGATCCTGACTCTGTCACTTACCAACTATGGTATCTTGGAAAATTTGTGTCATTAAACTGGGTCAGTTAAAAGGATATAATATCAATCACATACAGATTTTGGAAGGACTAAATAAGTGTGAAGTGGTAACTACAGAAACGGGCACAGAGGGAGGGCTCTATGAGAGGTATCGTTACAATTATTAAATATTACCATCACCACCCCAGTACATACAAAATGAACTTCAGTATTTTCAAGGGTGGGAAAATTAATATACAGAAAAAAAAATTATTTTTAATGCTCTTTTAACACAGATATCATCTAAGCCTTCGTAATTACACCATGTGATGCAAAAAGACCAAAACTGTCTATAAACCTTTGATGAAGAAAATCATCGTAATTTCAAAAAGAATGAAATATCTTACTGTAAAGTTTTCACCCACCTTGTTCTTCCCAACACCTATGAGAAGTCCTAAACGCACACAAATATAAAAGAGCAAAATAGGATGAAAATCCCAATGAATTAATGTCGGAAAATTGTATGATGTTCTTTAACATTAAAAATAAATAAATCTGACTTTAAAGTATTACACACTACTAAAAACTTGATGATGACATGTGATAGTTTAACGTACATTTTCACCCATATGAATTAAAATTTAAACAATTCTTTGATGCATTTTTGTAACAGTTTTAGTATAACTAAAATACATATAAACATTAGAAAACTCTCTGAAAATAAAAGTTGTTTTTTTTTTTTTTTTTTTAAATCACTGCTTCATACTCCAAATCTAAATAGCTTCATATAAAGCACTGGTCTTTGTGATTCACAAAAAGCAGATGACAATTCCTGAACACGAGCTGAAGTGACAGGAGAAACTCCCAATACTACTATAGCCCTGAGTATGAGCCCTGATTCTAATAACCCGTCTTCATTAATTCCTTTTCATTTCATCTTTGTGAAAGAGGGAAGGGACAAGGCAGAAAGAGAGGGCTAGGTGTGCCTACTCTGTTCTGCACATCTAGTTCAGTGCCCGGAACAATAACATACAAGTATTCATCAGAGCACAAAAAGACGTTAAACACCAAATAAGGAGGAAGACTAACTTCCTAATATTTATATGCATACATTGATATATATAGATATAGCTGCACTCGCACATACGAAGATGCACTCGCACAGACACGGATGCACTCACACAGATATACATATTTATATATATATTTCTGTATAGATATTTGTGATATGTGTATTTCTATATATATTTATATTTGTGTATATTTTATATACATTTATACGTATATTTATATATGTACGCTTATATATTTATACGGAAACCCTGGTGGCATAGTGGTTAAGTGCTATGGCTGCTAGCCAAAGGGTTGGCAGTTCAAATCTGCCAGGCACTCCTTGGAAACTCTATGGTGCAGTTCTACTCTGTCCTATAGGGTCGCTATGAGTCAGAATCGACTTCGACGGCACTGGGTGTATATTTATATACTCATACACTTATTTATACACTCACTCATATATGCACATTTGTATTATGTATATGTGTGTGTATATATATGTAGATATAGATAAACAGATACAGATATATAAGCAGTGGGTTTTTTTTTAATATAGAGCTATGTTGTTAGGTTGTTGTTAGGTGCCGTCGAGTTGGTTCCAACTCATAGCGACTCTATATGCACAACAGAACGAAACACTGCCCGGTCCTGCGCCATTCTCACAATCGTTGTTATGCTTGAACTCATTGTTGCAGCCACTGTGTCAATCCACCATACATAATACACTGTACATTACTATTATATACCCAAACCCACTGCTGTCGAGTCAGTTCCAACTTATGGTGACTCTACAGGACAGAGTAGAACTGCCCTATCGGGTTTCCAAGACTGAAAATCTTTACTGAAGCAGACTGCCACATCTGTCTCACGCAGAGAGGCTGGTGGTTTTGAACTGCTGACCTTTCAGTTAGCAGCCAAGCGCTTTAACCACTAAGCCACCAGGCCTCCCTACTGTCATGTACAGTGATTACATGAGCAAATTTTGAAACAAACTGCCTGGGTTTGAATTCTAGCTCAATTTTATCATCTGATTGATCTGGGCAAGTTACTTTCCATCTCTGTGCCTCAGTTTCCTCATCTCTAAAATAGATCTCACTCATAAGGTTGTTGTACAGATTAAATAAAACACACAAGACACTTAGAAAAAGGTCTCACGCACAGAATGTACACAATAAATATTAGCTTTCATTATTATAGAAGCAATACAAACAAATGGCTTAACTAAAGAAATTTCCATTGAGATATAGCTGAGTTCCAAAATTCATGTGCAAAGTCATTTACGTCAACTGCTGAAGTTGTACATTTAGATTCAAGTGATTACTGACGTATGTTATGATCTCCAATAGAGTTCTGGGGACTTTACAGGCAGCCTCTGCATGCCCTTCTCCTATACCATCCACTCCATCTCCCTTGGAGCCTAGGCATCATCTTATTAATTCAAATACTTCCATGAGTTAACTGTTTAGTACTTAAAGACACACCAAAAGCAACCACTAGCATGAAAGTACAGTAAAATGTTCTTATTTCAGAATAGCAAAACCTTTTTCTAACACAATGGTGAATTAGGGAGGACTGTGGGTCAAGAGGAGCCCTGGCACAGTGGCTAAGAGCTCAGCTGCTAACCAAAAGGTCAGCAGTTAGAATCCACTAACCACTCCTTGGAAACCCTGCGGGGTAGATCTACTCTGTCCTAAGGGTTGCTATGAGTTGGAATCAACTCAGTGGCAAGGAGTTTGGTTTGGTGGGTCAAAATGGAAGGGTTGGATGAAGGAGAAAAAAAGAAAAATGGAGAAGAGGAGAAATACGAGAATTTAGACAACTGTGAAAATTTAATTCCTGGATATTCTTTCTTTCTCCTCGCTATAACTGTAAGGACTTTTCTCATATACGGCATATATAAGTAAATCACTGCAATATTTAAAACACTTAGATTTTTGTAAAATTCATTCTCTGAAAACTCTTAGTGGCCCCATTAATCCGTCCCTTAAAAAATCTCAGAATTAAAAAGAAGCGTACACACACAAAAAATAGATAAATAAAAGCATTGCTGTCATTTGAGGGTTTTTTTTTCCTGCAATCAACAAACTGCACACTTGGGAGTTGCTTTTCCAGCGTCAATTTTCACAGACCATCCACTTTTTCTTACCATCATCCCACCACCCTTAATTTAGAAAAGACAGGGCCAGTAAGTGCTCCAAACATCAAGTTTTCTCTCCAAAAGGCCATGTGGCACTTGGGAACACTCCACATTCTCAATTGTCAGCACTTCTGCTAACCCCTGCAGATAAGGAGTATGACTCCGCTGACTTATTGCAAAAAAAAAATACTGATTGTAAAAAACTGTTTCTTAAAATCAGGCATATTTCTATTACCTACCCACCCCACTCCCCACCCTCATTGCTCCCCCACACACAGGTACCCTCAAATAGTCCACGTCAGGGGGGTGCCCCAAGCGGGGTGACCGGCTCCGCTCTTCGTTTATACCACCTGGAGGCCTCTGGAGACACCATACCTTTGGCTGGCAATTCCGTGAACCCTGTCTATTTTAGTTGGCACCTATTCAAAAAGGCAGGTGAGTCTACAAGTCAGGTCTTTAAAACGAGTTTAATAGGAGTCAGCCGGTATGCCCACTCACCTCAAGTTTCTTAAACAGAGGTAATAATTTCTTAAGATGTTTACAATGTCTTAACTATGGGTTAATTAAATCCCTTAGTAAGGATGGTGCACTACGGAAAATCCTCCAGCTTAATGACCCCATTTTCATATACAGAAGGGGAATCTCCAAAATTACAAATTTGAGCTTCTACATGCTAAAAAGCCTGTCAAAATGATGAATTTGAGATAAACGCATATTACATATTATATTACATACGTGATTGCATAGAAACAAGACTAGAAGCCCGTAAACCGGTACGGAGTGTAATAAGAATGCATATATTGAAATACAGTCTTATATATTTATTTCTTAGACCACACCCTCCCTGGGTGGTTTCTCAGGCTCGCCGGGCCAAATGGTCAGCATCACGCTGTCCAGGCGCCCACTGGGTGGAGGCGCCGGCTGTGATGCAGCATCCAAACAGACACCCAGCGTCGTGGTCGCCCCGGGGAAGGTGGACACTCCAGGTGCCCCAGGGAGCCCTCCCCAGGCCCGCCCAGCCCAGCCCGGCCCGGCCCAGCCCTGTCCCGCAGCTCCCCAGGCCGTGGGCCTGCCCCCTGCCACCCCAGTGCTGCCCGCCCGACCCTGAAGTCGGCTGTACAGAACCTGGCCCTGCTGGAGAAAGCAGGGCCATCTTGCGGGCGAGGGCCCCAGGCTCACCTAGGCTTAAGAGCCGCTAGCGCAGGCACAGTAGTCACAGAGCCTCAGAGAGGCCTGTTGTCCTGGTGATGACAGACAGGCGCCTCGCCCGTCCCTAACTTGGGTTCTCTGGCAGCCACTGGCAGTCACAGAACACGTGACCTGTAGGGGCGGTACCCTTTGGGCTGCCCGGCCCCTGACTCTTGGGCGTGGCCTCCTCTCCTCTCCCTTTGGTCTGGAGCATCCTAACTTGGTCACTCTGACGCCCGTCACCTGGCCAATAAAAAAAAAAATAACACAGGTGAAAAACTGTTGAGCTGGAAGCCATCTCAATGGATTTTCTTTATTTAAAAAACTGGCTACACAAGTATTCTTTTGATTATTTTTGATCTTTTGATAACTGAAGACATGTTTTAAACTACCCATAACAGAAGAATTTAAAAAATAAAACCATGCTAAATCCCACCACCTGAGGTAACTAAGGCTCATACTCTAACCTGCTTCCAATCTTCTGTGCAAATACATATCACACTACAGTGTATTATATTTTTTAAATCGGGGGCTAGTCATGCACATTATTTTATAATCTACTTTTTTCCCATTAAAATGATTATCTTTCCCGGACTATTATTTTTTTATAACGAGAGCTTTTTTTTCTTTTTAATTTTATTGTGTTTCAGGTGAAAGTTTACAGCACAATCTCCTATTAAAAAATTTACACACAAATTGTTTTGCGACATTGGTTGCAACCCCCTCATTGTGTCCGCAGTCTCCCCCTTTTCTTTTCAACCCCACGATCCAGGTGTCCATTCATCCACGTGATTCTTTGCATGAGGGCTCTCTCCCCATTGGATTTGAAGTTCACTGATAGCAGGGACCTGGGACTCCTTGCCATTTTATCCTCAACAGCAAGGGCAGTGACTGGAATATGGGAGCTACTTAATAAATACCTGTTAAGTTAATGAACCTTTTCCTATAATCATAATCCAGACAGTACATTTGCGTTCAGTTAATGTGAGGATTTTTCAGCTTCAAAAGTATTTTAAAAGTACAGCAGTATGAGATGCATATCTAGTCAATTTTTTTAAACTAAATGTTTTCATTTGAATTTTTTCTCATCGCCTTTTTTAAAGAACTTAAAAAAAACCGTTGCTTTTGAGTCGATTCTAACTCATAGCAACCGTATAATTCCTCTCTAATTCTATGTTTTCAAATACCTGTAACGCATCAGTGTGGGTGAAACTTTCTTATTCCTCCTCCCATCACTGTAGCCTTTTCCCCTAAATCTACACAACTCACTCAGTCTGGGAAGTGGTGGTATTTAAGAGTTCATTTCCTGAAGAAAAGAAACCTTTCATAACATACTTATAAATTCATAATATACTTATAAATTCTGATAAATGTATTATTAAAGCTGAGCTCAGCAAATGGAGTTTCCTAAAAGGAAGTGTAACTATAATTCTCTACTAGAAAAGGAAGAAGGGAGGAAAGGAAGCATTCCTGACAAAACAAGGAAACGTGTGTTCTGCTGCTGTTGTTACTTTCTTTTTATCCAACGATGTTTCTGCCTATAATTTTCTATGACCAACATCAAGTCAAATACGCACAAAATATTGATCCCTATCCATCTGCCATCCTGCTTAAGCAGTTATAATGGGGTGAAACTTGAAAACCTGGACTGCACGGATATATCTGTAAAAGGAATGAAAATTGGTGCAACAGTACACACAATTCAAAAGTTAATAGGGCTCCTATTTATTCTACTTGCCTTCTCTAAAATTAGCTTAATTTTCATATCTCAGTATCAATCAGGCAGAAAAACAATACTACCATAACAAATTAATAGTGGACTGACTGGTATTAGTTTTTTTTCTCTTCCAGGATGTTCTGAAATCAGATAGTGGTGATGGTTGCACACCACAGTGAATAGAGTAAAAGCAACAGAACTGGACACTCCAAAATGGTGAATTTTATGTTATGTGAATTATATCTCAACTTAAAAATAAAGACTTAACAATGGTCTTTAGCAGCAATAAGACATTCATCCTTGATCAGGAGCAAGGAGCCCTTTAAGTGATATTAAAGACAAAGAGCACTAAAAATTCTGAGATAGTATCTGGAGTTCTTTTTCCTCTTGGTCTTCCCCTTTCCCCAAAACACCACTATTCTTTTTGCCCTGTCTTCTAGTTTTTCCCAACACTGCTAAATAGGAAAGACATTTTATAATATATCATTACAAAGTACCCTAAATCAGCTGAGAGTTTTTCTCCTTCATCAATCTGATTTGTCCCAAGCTTGGACTTACTGGAAACCTCTCATTGGTGTGAGAACTGCTGGCCTTAAAGTTTTCTTCTTTCAGATCCTCCTGCACCAAGTCAAGTGGGTTTTGTTTCAAAATCAAAACACATCTGAATTAGTTTTTGGAACGGACTTGACGGCAGGGCTCTGATCACACTAATTTCAGGAAAGTATTAAAAGCTGAGTGCAGCTTCGAACAACAAAAGTAGGTCGATTCTCTGAGATTCTGCAATAAACTAGCCCATACCTCTTTCTCCAGCCTCATCCGGCACAACATCCTCAACTTGCGCTCTTGGCTCCAGCGACTCTATCTGATACCGTTTCCCATTCTCCCTGCCACTCACAGGGCCTTTGCAAGTGCTTTTCCCTCTGCCCAGGGCACGCTGTCTGCCCCTCTTTGCCTAGTTTATTCCCACTCATCTTTCAGATCTACCTGAACCAAATCAAAATATTGGAAGGAGTCGTCAAAACACTGGCCTTGCCTTCTGAAGACAAGGTATTTATTAGGCGTTGAGAAATGAGAGATGGTGGAAAATTAAATCTCTGCAGAATAGGTCCAAGGGCACCCTAGAGGTGACTTCATTTTAAAGAATTTTCATGGAGATCTTGGGAAAGCTAGCGGAGGGACTGAAGAGCTAACCACAGGCTCCCTTCCATTGTACCTGGCACTAAAGGGAGAGTTCAGAGGCATAGGGAGAGTGCCGGAGCACAGGCAAGAGGAGAATTGAAGGGTCCGGAGTGGGATGCTGGGTCGCAGGAGGCCTGTTTGCTTCATTCCCTCCCACGCTCTGCTTGCCCGTTCCTTCTGAAGGAGCAGCCTCAGGGAGCTTCGCCTTCCCCACCGGGACCCCAGGCGCCACTCAAGGCCCCGCGCCTCCTGGCTACTCACCATTCGGGGGCACTGAGGAACGCTGCAGACCGAGCTGGAGCAGCGCTGCTGCCCAGAGTCCTGGTAGGCGGCTGCGCGGTGGGCCACGGGGGCCGGTTCGCTTGGCAGCCATGCCATGGTCAGGGCGTTCGCGGGGTGGCGCGCTACGGTGCGGGCTCTGGCTGCACCAGAACTGCCTAGCCTGCGCCACTCCGCGCTGCGCTCTGCTATGGGTCACAGGCTTCGCGCTCAGCGGGCGGAGAGGGAGGAGAGCAGATCCGGAAAGGCTTGAGGCTCTGGGGCCTGCAGGGGCTGACGGATCCCCAGGGGATGCAGGGTGGATCCTTCGGCCAGGGAGGTGGCTGCAGCTGGGCTTCGCCTTCGCTCTGGACACCTGCAGGCTTCAGTGCCAAAAGGGGCTGCGTACTACGTGGGCGCCGCTGTGGCAGATGGTGAGGGCTGGGAAGGTGAGGAGAAGAGGCTGCTGGGAACCCCCCACCAGTTTGGGTAACCCTTGGTGAGAGGGTGGTGCCATCTCAGAAGCTGAGCCCCCTCTGAAAGGACTGTTAAAGGGGTACTAAGTCTGCCCTTTGCTTCTTGACATTCCACTGGTGTTCTGTTATAAAAGAGGGAATTTTTTTTTTTTTTTTCAAAAAGAGAATCCTACATGACAACTGCACTCTAAGGAGTCAAACTCACAAAATAGCAAGATTCCACTTCCCTAAAGCATTTTTTTTTTAAAGCATAGCTTGGAAGTTGCTCAGAAAGGGCATGTCCAGGGCCACTTCCATTACTATTTCTGGTACCCCTAGCATTCCTCAGGAGTGCTGGTGGGATTGTCACCTTTATTAGCCACCTCCCAAACCTGGGCTCCATGGCCTGAAGAAGGCCTGAGATTGGGATTTTTTTTTTTTAATCTGGTCTTAGGAATCAACACTAAATAAGGGTCCCAACGAAGTCTGCTCTAGAGGTCCTGCCCTGGCTAACTCACCGCCTAGCCTGTACCCCCAACATCAGCATCCATCAGTGGAGGATTTGTATTCTTCAGAGGTGGAGTAATAATGGTCAGTATTGCTATAACTAGGGGCATGGGTGGCACTTTGCAGCTTACAAATCCCTTCCATATTCATGGACTGCCCAACAAATATCTACTGAGTGCTTGCAGCATGTCCTCCCCTGTGCTGGACCCTGAATGAGGCTTAAAATGTCCTAAAATGTTCACACTCGAGTGTGGAAGACAGATACTTAAGTTTGAACAGGTGATTGGTGCTCTGTGGAACAGATGACTCTCACCATCTGATGAACTCAGAAACGGATACTGGAAGAGTTTAATTTGCCTACTTTCTTTCGTAGTAACAACTGGGATTGGAACCCAGATCTGATTTACTACAGGTGGACATTTTTCAACTCAATTTGTGAGGGTCAATGAAGAGATATTATCTCCTGTTCTCTCTTCAGGTCAGTCTAAGTGTCAGCTGCAGGGCTCCTATTAGTGTTTAATTTCTTTGGGAAATAAAACTTTGCTTTTAAATACAGATAACTCTAGGATGTTAAATGCAGTGAATCTTGACAGTCATTCACACATAAGTGTAAATTACTTTATTTAGCTTCTTCCTGCCTGACAGCTAGCTGGTACCACAAGGAGTGAGACTTGGCATATCTGGGCAGGAGGGGACATTTTAAAACCTGTTAGTGCTGAGAGTGGAGAGGAGGTGCCTCTGAGCACCTGCAGGAGATACTGACTGACCCACTCAGGATCTGTGTCGAGTACTGCCTTCAGAACACTCAGTTGGATATTACTACCTACATTAGTTTCCTAGGCTGCTGGACAACGTGCCACAAACTGAATGGCTTATGTTGTTGCTGTTAGATACTGTCGAGTCAGTCCTGACTCATAACGACCCTATGTAAAACAGAACGAAACACTGCCTGGTCCTGTGCCATCCTCACAATTGTTATGTTTGAGCCCATTGTTGCAGCTACTGTGTCAACCCATCTCCGTGAGGGTCTTCCTCTTTTTCACTAACCCTCTACCTTACCAAGCATGATGTCCTTCTCCAGGGACTGATCCCTCATGGCAACATGTCCAAGGTGTGTGAGACGAAGTCTCACCATCTTTGCTGCTAAGGAGCATTCTGGCTGTATTTCTTCCAAGACAGATGTGTTCGTTCTTAGAACAGAAATTTATTGTTTCACATTTCTGGAGGGCGAGTATCTGAAATCAGGCTGTCAGCCTTGTTGACTTTAGCAAGAGCTGCGGTGGTGACACAGGCTGCCTCACAGGAGCAGTGGCCATAGGTAGAGGAACACAGTCACTGCCACTGCTAAGGCCGGAAGGGAGAGAAGAAATACCCCAGCATCTCTCTAAGGCTTTGAACTGATTCTTTACTGCTCGAATCCCTGCTGAGAATTTGCATTTTCACCCCAGATGGATTGAATCAGAATCCACATTTTAACAAGATCCCCCAGTGATTCTTATGTATATTAAATTTTAGAACCACCGCTCTACTAGTAAAGGAGCCCTGGTGATGCGGTGGTTAAGTGCTCAACTACTCACTGAAAGATCGGTGGAACAAACCCAGCAGCTGCTCCAAAGAAGAAATATGTGGCAGTCTGCTTCTGTAAAGATTTATAGCCTTGGAAACCCTATGGGGGCAGTTCTACTCTGTTCTATAGGATTGTTCTCAGTTGTAGTTGACCCGATGGCAGTGAGTCTGGTTTGAGTTTGGCTCTGCTAGTGGTTCTCAGGATTGGTCCCTAACCAGCAGCATTAGCATCACCTGGGAACCTTTAGAAATGCAAGTTTTCAGCAGGAGTTAGAACCAGAATGAAGCAGGTGGAAGCCCTGCCTCTCTTTCCTTCTACCCTTCAAGTTTTTGTAGGTACATCCTATTGGATCAGTCATGTCAAAGCTTGAGGGCAAAGGAGCACAGGTGCTGTGCCCATGAGTGACCATCCTCCCTGTGCAGAACAAGGCAGAGAAAGGTGGAGAGTGGATCTGGGGGGGGGGGGCAAATGGAAAACATCCAGCATAGTCCATTTAGTCTTTTTTTTCATTTGGATACAATAGTTTAAAAAAACAGGGACATTTCAAAGCCCTGTCAGCCTGTACTACCTGAGAATGAAGCCAACTCAGTCATGCTATCTTGGAAACTAAATTTTAATACTAACCGCCACCAGTGATCTTCATACAAGTTAAATAGAAACGGGGAGATGTAAACAATTATCATAAAATGTAGAGGCTACAGTCCACACTTCCGTAACTGGTCGTGAGTCCTTATTTGGTAATCACTGCTTCCTTTACAGGCTCCTCATTTACTGTTCCCCTTCTACCCTCTGAGGACCTGGGCTCCTAAGAGGTTTATTTTGTTTTTTAAACCTGGTCAAACCAAAAATAAAAACAAAAAACAAACCTAAACCCATTGCCTTTGAGTCCATTATGACATCAAAAAAAAAAAAAAAAAACCGTTGCCATCAAGCTGATTCTAACTCATAGCGACCCCATAGGAGAGGAGAACTGCTACATAGGTTTTCCAAGGAGCGGGTGGTAGATTTGAACTGCCAACCTTTTGGTTAGCAGCCATCTGATTAACCACTGTGCCACCAGGGCTCCTTCTGACTGATAACAACCTTATAAGACAGTAGAACTACCCCATGGGGTTTCCAAGGCTGTAATCTTAAAGAAGCAGACTGCCACATCTTTCTCCTGTGGAGCCACAGGTGGGTTCAAACGTCTAACTTTTCTGTTAGCAGATGAGCGCTTTAACCACTGTGCCACCAGGGCTCCTTTTAAAACTGTTCATGGGTACCCAAACTTTCATTCCTACTAAGGACCTGTCTTTATTAGGCTGCCAGTCCACCTCCTACTGACCATTATTGTTGGACATGAGAGTCACCTTTGGTCCAGACATAATCATCCATGTTCCTATTATGTACCAGCGTTCCAATTTCCCCTTGGCAATCAGAATCAATCACCCCATCCAGTAGAGTGATCTACTCTCCCTGTTGCTTCTGTAACATGAGAAACTTAAAACTACCAGGAAGCAATTTCAGCTCCCACTTCACAGGGCTTTGACTGTGTGTTTATGGATGGAAACATTTCTCCCTTGGGTACCTGGACCTATAAACCCACCAAGGCTGTGAGATGAGATTTAGAACTTTGGTAGGTGTCTTAGTTTTCTAGTGCTGCTATAGAAGAAATACCACAAGTAGATGGCTTCACAAAGACAAATTTATTCTCCTACAGTCCAGGAGGCTAGAAGTATGAATTCAAGGCACCAGTTGCAGAGGAAGGCTTTCTCTCTCTGTTGGCTCTAGAGGAATGTCCTTGTCATCAATCTTCCCCGGTCTAGGAGCTTCTCAGCACAGGTACCCTGGGTACCAAGGATACACTCTGCTTTCTTGGTAGTATGAGGTCCCCCGTCTCTCTGTTCGTTTTTCTCTTTTATACTTCATAAGAGATTGACTTAAGACAAAACCTAATCTTATAGATCGAGTCCTGTCTCATTAACATACCTGTTGATAATATCACCTCATTGACATCATAGAGGTAGGATTTACAGCTCATAGGAAAATCATGTCAGATCACAAAATTTTGGAGAATCACACAATACTGGGAATCATTGCATAGCCATGTTGAAACACAGTTTTGGGGGCATGATTCAATCCATGAGAGTAAGTAATAGTAATGTCTTAGAAGAAATATAGCCAGAAAGCTCATTTGAAGCAAGGATGGTGAGACTTTGTTTCACAACTTTGGACATGTTATCAGGAGGGATCAGTCTCCGGAAAAGGACATCTTCCTTGGTAAATTAGATGGTCAGTGATAAAAAAAAGAAGACCCCCAACTAGATGAATTAACACTGTGGCTGCAACCATGGATTCAAATATAGAAACGATTATGAGGATGGTGGGTGCAGGACCAAGCAGTGTTTTATTCTGTTGTATGTACTGTTGCTATGAGTTGGAATGAACTCAACTGTGCCTAACAACAAAAACAGTAATAGTAATGGTAATATGTAATAATATGGTGGCATTCTTATTTCCACCTTTTGGTTCTTAGACCACTATATACTGTCTATGAGGGAAATGACACCTTACATTTGTTGTTGGTATAAGACATATACTGTATGCTGAGGGAGCACCCCCACCTCACAGGATATTGTCTCCCAGATGGTGTCCTGTGACCTCACATTTCAACCAAGCCACGTGCTTCTGGGTGATGGGGCATATAGTAAAACTCATGGCATGAGCCCATAGCCCCGGTGCCTTTTCTGTAAGATCATTTTCTTGGTTATAGATGGTGTTATGGGTGATTCTATGGCATAGATGAGGCATTTATGAGTCCGCATATGGTGGTGCTACTAGAAGCAAAAATCAAAGGGCACAGTGCATTGGGCAAATCTGCTGCAAAAGACCTCATTAAAGTGTTAGAAAACAAAGCTGTCACTTTAAGGAAGAAGGTGCGCCTGACCCAAGCCATGGTGTTTTCATTCACTTCATATGCATGTGAAAGCTGGACAATGAAGGCAGGCCAAAGAAGAATCGACAGCTTTGAATTACAGTGTTGGCAAAGAATGTTGAGTGCACCACAGACTGCCAAAAGAATGAACAAATCTGCCTTGAAGTACAGCCAGAATGCTCCTTAGAAATGAGGATGGTGAGACTTCATTTCACATACTTTGGACATGTTATCAGGAGGGACCAGTCACTGGAGAAGGACACCAGGCTTGGTAAAGTCGAGGGTCAGTGAAAAAGAGGAAGTCCTTCAATGAGGTGAATTGACACACTGGCTGCAACAATGGGCTCAAGCATAACAATGATCATGAGAGCAGTGTAGGACTGGGCAGTGTTTTGTTGTACATAGTGTCACTATGAGTTGGAGCCAACTAGATGGCACCTAATAGGAACAAACTAGAAGCAAGGCTGGCAAGGAAGGAAAAATCATATGTAGAATAAGGATCTATCCCAATGTTGATAAATAACGGTGATAAAAGGGCATGATAAAAGGGCTCCAATGTACACAGTCTGTCCCCATAGCCAACATCAGGGGCCAAATGGGGAATGATGCCTATGGAGACCCAGGGTTCTTATTCTGCTGCTGTCAAGTTTAACACTCAGCTGTGGTGATGACCAGATCAATAGCCCCTGGTAACCATTAATTTGTCTCTATGAATTTGCTTAATTTTGTTATTTCATATAAATGAGATCATACAATGTTTTCCCTTTGTGTCTAGCATATATCACTTAGCATAATGTTTTCAAGGTTCATGTTGTAGCATATATCGGAACTTAATTTCTCTTCATGGCTTAATAATATTTGACTCTATGGGTATATGATATTTTGTTTATCTAATTGTTCATCGATAGTCATTAGGTTGTTTCTACCTTCTGGCTATCGTTCATAATTCTGCTATGAGTTTTCATGTACCAGTCTCTGTGTGGACATATATTTTCATTTCTCTTGGGTATATGTTTACTAGAGTGGAATAGCTGGGTCACATGGTAACACCATGTTTAATCGTTTGAGAACTGCCAGGCTGATTTCCAGCTGCACAACTTTACATCTCTACCAGCAGTGTATGAGGGTTCTTATTTCTCCACATCCTTGCCAGCACTTGATGTTATCTGACTTTTTGAGATGTCTTGTAATCAAGAGGTCAGTATTTACCAGTGTCCAATACTTAGGTACTACTAGACTACCAGTTCCATTGACTTGACTCTGACTCATGGACACCCCATGCATATCAGAGTAGAACTGTGCTCCATAGGGTTTTCAATGGCAGATTTTTCAGAAATAGATCTGCAGGTCTTTTTTTTTTTTTTTTTTTTGACTTGACTTTGGGAGGGAGTACACAGTCAAAGTTTTAGTTATCATTCAAGAATGTTAACTACTTATACCACCCAAGGAAAATAGGCAGGTAGCAACATGCCTTGCCTTGCAACTTGCCTTGTAACTGGCCTTGCAACGTGCATAGCAACCTGTCTTACAACCTGCCTTGCCCTGCAACATGCCCTGCATATTCCCTTGCAAACTGCCTTGCACCTTTCTTGCAACTTGCCTTGAATCTTGCCTTGCAACCTGCCTTGGAACCTGCCTTGGAACCTGCCTTACAACCTGCATTGCAACTTGCCTTGCAACATGGCCTGCAACCTGCCTTACAATCTTCCTTGCAACCTCCCTTGAAAGTTGCCTTGACTTCCAAATTGACGTGCAACAGGCCTTGTAACTTGCCTTGCAACCTGCTTTCCAACATGCATTGTAAACTGCCTTGCAACGTCCATTGCAACATGCTTTTCAAATTGCCTTGCAAACTGCCTTACAAATTGTCTCACAACCTGTTCTGCAACTTGCTTTGCACCTTCCATTGCAACCTGCCTTACAAGCTGATTTGCAACATGCATTGCAACCTGCCTTGCAACCTCCCATGAAACCTGCCTTGCAATTTGCTTTGCCTTGCATCTTGGCTTGCAACATGACTTGTAACTTGCCTTGCAAATTGCCTTGCAACCTGCGTTGCACCCTGCCATACAACCTGCCTTTCAACCTGCCTTGGAAACTCCCTTGCAACTTGCCTTGCAACCAGCCTAGCAACCTTCATTGCAAACTGCCTTACAAGCTCCCTTTCAACCTGCCTTGCAATTTGCCTTGCAACATGGCTTGTTTTGAAAATTGTCTTTCAACATATCTTGAAATCTGTGTTGCAACGTGCCTTACAATGCATTGGAACCTGGCTTGGAATTTGCATTGCAACATGCCTTGCAACTGTCCTTACAACCTTCCTTGCAACCTGCCTTCCCTTTCAATTTTTCTTGCAACCTGCATTGTAACCTGTCTTGTAACCTGCCTTGCAAACTGCATTGCATCCTGCCTTGCAAACTCTCATGAAACCTACCTTGAAATATACGTTGCCTTGCATCAGGCCTTGCAATATGACCTGTAAGTCACCTTGGAAATTCCCTTGAAAATTGCCTTGCAAACTGCCTTGCATCATTTCTTGCAACGTACCTTGCAACCTGCCTTGCAAGTTGCAGTGCAACCTGCCTTGCAACCTGCATTGCATCATGCCTTGCAACCTCCCATGAAGACTGCCTTGCAATTTGAGTTGCTTTGCATCTTGCCTTGCAACCTGCCTCGCAGTCTTCCTTGCAACCTGCCTTGCCTCCTGCCTTGCAACTTGCTTTGCAGCCTGCCTTGCAACCTGTCTTACAACATGGCTTGTCTTGAAAATGTCTTTCAACATACCTTGCAATCTGTGTTGCAACATGCCTTGCAATGCATTGGAACCTGGCTTGGAATTTGCACTGCAACGTGCCTTGCAACCATCCTTACAACCTTCCTTGCAACCTGCCTTGCCTTTCAATTGCTCTTGCAACCTGCATTGTAATCTGCCTTGCAAACTGCGTTGCGTCCTGCCTTGCAAACTCCCAAGAGACCTGCCTTGAAATATACGTTGCCTTGCATCTGGCCTTGCAATATGACCTGTAAGTCGCCTTGGAAATTCCCTTGCAAATTGCCTTGCAACCTGCTTTGCAAGATGCAGTGCAACCTGCCTTGCAACCTGCATTGCATCGTGCCTTGCAACCTCCCATGAAAACTGCCTTGCAATTTGAGCTGCTTTGCATCTTGCCTTGTGACCTGCCTTGCAATCTTCCTTGCAAACTGCTTTGCCTCCTGCCTTGCAACTTGCTTTGCAACCTGTCTTACAACATGGCTTGTCTTGAAAATGTCTTTCAACATACCTTGCAATCTGTGTTGCAACGTGCCTTGCAATGCATTGGAACCTGGCTTGGAATTTGCATTGCAACCTGCCTTGCAACCATCCTTACAACCTTCCTTGCATCCTGCCAACATAGTCTCAAGTGCCCACATGGTGCAAGTAGCTCACTCCTCATCAGCATCTCTCTCCAACCCATTGTCCCGTCCAATCCATGTCCAACGAGAAGAATTCTAGAATGGTTCCTGTCCTGGGCCAACAGAAGATTTGGGGACCCTGACCGCTGGGGTCCTTCTAGTCTCAGTCAGGCCATTAAGTTCGGTCTTTTTATGAGAATTTGGGGTCTGCATTCCTCTGTTCTCCTGCTCTCTCAGGGGTTGTCTGTCGTGTTCTCTGTCAGGGCAGTCATCGGTTGTGGCCGGGCACCAACTAGTTCTTCTGGTCTCAGGATGATGTAAGTCTCTGGTTCATGTGGCCCTTTATATCTCTTGAGCTCAGAGTTATCGTGTGACCTTGGTGTTTTTCATTCTCCTTTGCTCCAGGTGGGTTGAGACCAATTGATGCATCTTAGATGGCCGCTTGTTAGCATTTAAGACCCCAGACGCTACATTTCAAAGTGGGATGCAGAATGTCTTCATAATAGTATTATTTTGCCAATTGACTTAGAAGTCCCCTCAAACCATGTTCCCCAGACCCCCGCCCCTGCTCCGCTGACCTTAGAAGCATTCATTTTATCCCGGAAACTTCTTTGCTTTTGGTCCAGTCCAGTTGAGCTGACCTTCCGTGTATTGAGTGTTGTCCTTCTCTTCACCTAAAGTAGTTCTTATCTACTAACTAATCAGTAAACAATCCTCTTCCACCCTCCCTCCCCCCCTCGTAACCACAAAAGTATGTGTTCTTCTCAGTTTATACTATTTCTCAAGATCTTATAATAGTGATCTTATACAATATTTGTCCTTTTGCCTCTAATTTCACTCAGCATAATGCCTTCCAGGTTCCTCCATGTTATGAAATATTTCACAGATTCGTCACTGTTCTTTATCGATGCGTAGTATTCCATTGTGTGAATATACCACAATTTATTTAACCATTCATCCGTTGATGGACACCTTGGTTGCTTCCAGCTTTTTGCTATTGTAAACAGAGCTGCAATAAACATGGGTGTGCATGTATCTGTTTCTGTGAAGGCTCTTATTTCTCTAGGGTATATTCCGAGGAGTGGGATTTCTGGGTTGTATGGTAGTTCTATTTCTAACTGTTTAAGATAACGCCAGATAGATTTCCAAAGCGGTTGTACCATTTTACATTCCCACCAGCAGTGTATAAGAGTTCCAATCTCTCTGCAGCCTCTCCAAGATTTATTATTTTCTGTTTTTTGGATTAATGCCAGCCTTGTTGGAGTGAGATGGAATCTCATCGTAGTTTGAATTTGCATTTCTCTAATGGCTAATGATCAAGAGCATTTTCTCACGTATCTGTTAGCTACCTGAATATCTTCTTTGGTGAAGTGTGTGTTCATATCCTTTGCCCACTTCTTGATTGGGTTGTTTGTCTTTTTGTGGTTGAGTTTTGACAGAATCATATAGATTTTAGAGATCAGGAGCTGGTCGGAGATGTCATAGCTGAAAATTCTTTCCCAATCTATAGGTGGTCTTTTTACTCTTTTGGTGAAGTCTTTAGATGAGCATAGGTGTTTGATTTTTAGGAGCTCCCAGTTATCGGGTTTCTCTTCGTCATTTTTGGTAATGTTTTGTATTCTGTTTATGCCTTGTATTACGGCTCCTAAGGTTGTCCCTATTTTTTCCTCCATGATCTTTATCATTTTAGTCTTTATGTTTAGGTCTTTGATCCACTTGGAGTTAGTTTTTGTGCATGGTGTGAGGTATGGGTCCTGTTTCATTTTTTTGCAAATGGATATCCAGTTATGCAGCACCATTTGTTAAAAAGACTATCTTTTCCCCACTTAACTGACACTGGGCCTTTGTCAAATATCAGCTGCTCATATGTGGATGGATTTATATCTGGGTTGTCAATTCTGTTCCATTGGTCTATGTGTCTGTTGTTGTACCAGTACCAGGCTGTTTTGACTACTGTGGCTGTATAATAGGTTCTGAAATCAGGTAGAGTGAGGCCTCCCACTTTCTTCTTTTTCAGTAATGCTTTGCTTATCCGAGGCTTCTTTCCCTTCCATATGAAGTTGGTGATTTGTTTCTTTATCACATTAAAAAATGACATTGGAATTTGGATCGGAAGTGCATTGTATGTATAGATGGCTTTTGGTAGAATAGACATTTTTACTATGTTAATTCTTCCTATCCATGAGCAAGGTATGTTTTTCCACTTAAGTAGGTCCTTTTTAGTTTCTTGTAGTAGTACTTTGTAGTTTTCTTTGTATAGGTCTTTTACATCTTTGGTAAGATTTATTCCTAAGTATTTTATCTTCTTGGTGGCTACTGTGAATGGTATTGATTTGGTGATTTCCTCTTCGATGTTGTTTTTGTTGGTGTAGAGGAATCCAAGTGATTTTTGTATGTTTATCTTATAACCTGAGACTCTGCCAAACTCTTCTATTAGTTTCAGTAGTTTTCTGGAGGATTCCTTAGGGTTTTCTGTGTATAAGATCATGTCATCTGCAAATAGAGATAATTTTACTTCCTCCTTGCCAATGCCGATGCCCTTTATTTCTTTGTCTAGCCTAATTGCTCTGGCTAGGACCTCTAGCACAATGTTGAATAAGAGCGGTGATAAAGGGCATCCCTGTCTGGTTCCCGTTCTCAAGGGAAATGCTTTCAGGCTCTCTCCATTTAGAGTGATGTTGGCTGTTGGCTTTGTATAGATGCCCTTCATTATGTCGAGGAATTTTCCTTCAATTCCTATTTTGCTGAGAGTTTTTATCATAAATGGTTTTTGGACTTTGTCAAATGCCTTTTCTGCATCAATTGATAAGATCATGTGGTTTTTGTCTTTTGTTTTATTTATATGGTGGGTTACATTAATGGTTTTTCTAATATTAAACCAGCCTTGCATACCTGGTATAAATCCCACTTGGTCACGATGGATTAATTTTTTGATATGTTGTTGAATTCTATTGGCTAGAATTTTGTTGAGGTTTTTGCATCTATGTTTTTGTGATGTCTTTACCTGGTTTTGGTATCAGGGATACGGTGGCTTCATAGAATGAGTTGGGTAGTATTCCGTCATTTTCTATGCTTTGAAATACCTTTAATAGTAGTGGTGTTAACTCTTCTCTGAAAGTTTGGTAGAACTCTGCAGTCATCCGGGCCAGGGCTTTTTTTTTGTTGGGAGTTTTTTGATTACCGTTTCAATCTCTTTTTCTGTTATGGGTCTATTTAGTTGTTCTACTTCTGATTGTGTTAGATAGGTAGTGTTTTTCCAGGAATTCATCCATTTCTTCTAGGTTTGCAAATTTGTTAGAGTACAATTTTTCGTAATAATCTGATATGATTCTTTTAATTTCGGTTGGGTCTGTTGTGATGTGGCCCATCTCGTTTCTTATTCAGGTTATTTGTTTCCTTTCCTGTATTTCTTTAGTCAGTCTGGCCAATGGTTTATCAATTTCTTTAATTTTTTCAAAGAACCAGCTTTTGGCTTTGTGAATTCTTTCAATTGTTTTCCTGTTCTGTAATTCATTTAGTTCAGCTTTAATTTTCATTATTTGTTTTCTTCTGGTGCCTGATGGATTCTTTTGTTGCTCGCTTTCTATTTGTTCAAGTTGTAGGGACAGTTCTCTGATTTTGGCTCTTTCTTCTTTTTGTATTTGTGCATTTATCGATATAAGTTGACCTCTGAGCACTGCTTTCGCTGTGTCCCAGAGGTTTTGATAGGAAGTGTTTTCATTCTCGTTGCATTCTATGAATTTCTTTATTCCCTCCTTAATGTCTTCTATTACCCAGTGTTTTTTCAGGAGGGTATTGTTCAGTTTCCAAGTATTTGATTTTTTTTCCCTAATTTTTCTGTTATTGATTTCCACTTTTATGGCCTTATGGTCTGAGAAGATGCTTTGTAATATTTCGATATTTTGGATTCTGCAAAGGTTTTTGTTATGACCTAATATGTAGTCTATTCTGGAGAATGTTCCATGTGCACTAGAAAAAAAGTATACTTTGCAGCAGTTGGGTGGAGTGTTCTGTATAAGTCAATGAGGTCAAGTTGGTTGATTGTAGCAATTAGGTCTTCCGTGTCTCTATTGAGCTTCTTACTGGATGTCCTGTCCTTCTCCGAAAGTGGTGTGTTGAAGTCTCCTACTATAATTGTGGAGATGTCTATCTCATTTTTCAGTTCTGTTAAAGTTTGTTTTATGTATTGTACAGCCCTGTCATTGGGTGCATAAATATTTAGTATGGTTATATCTTCCTGGTCAATTGTCCCTTTAATCATTATGTAGTGTCCTTCTTTATCCTTTGTGGTGGATTTAACTTTAAAGTCTATTTTGTCAGAAATTAATATTGCTACTCCTGCTCTTTTTTGCTTATTGTTTGCTTCATATATTTTTCCATCCTTTGAGTTTTAGTTCGTTTGTGTCTCTAAGTCTAAGGTGTGTCTCTTGTAGGCAGCATATAGACAGATCATGTTTCTTTATCCAGTCTGAGACTCCCTGTCTCTTTATTGGTGCATTTAGCCCATTTACATTCAGCGTAATTATAGCTAAGTATGTGTTGAGCGCTGTCATTTTGATGCTGTTTTATGTGTGCTGTTGACAATTTCATTTTTCCACTTACTTTTTTGTGCTGAGACGGTTTTCTTTGTAGATTGTGTGTTTCTCATTTTCATAGTGTTTGACTTTGTTTTTGCTGAGTCGTTATGTTTTTCTTGGTTTTTATTTTGAGTTATGGACTTGTTATGCCTCTTTGTGGTTACCTTAATATTTACCCCTATTTTTCTAAGTAAAAACCTAACTTGTATTGTCCTATATCGCCTTGTATCTCTCTCCATATGGCAGTTCTATGCCACCTGTATTTAGTCCCTCTTTTTGATTATTGTGATCTTTTACATATTGACTTCAACAATTCCCTGTTTTGAGCATTTTTTTTTAAATTAATCTTAATTTGTTTTGTGATTTCCCTATTTGAGTTGATACCAGGATGTTTTGTGACCTTGTGTTGTTTTGGTATCTGATATTATTGGTTTTCTGACCAAACGATTTCCTTTAGTATTTCTTGTAGCTTTGGTTTGGTTTTTGCAAATTCTCTAAGCTTGTGTTTATCTGTAAATATCTTAATTTCACCTTCATATTTCAGAGAGAGTTTTGCTGGGTATATGATCCTTGGCTGGCAGTTTTTCTCCTTCAGTGCTCTGTATGTGTCATCCCACTGCCTTCTTGCCTGCATGGTTTCTGCTGAGTAAAAGTCTGAACTTATTCTTATTGATTCTCCCTCGTAGGAGACCTTTCATTTATCCCTGGCTGCTTTTAAAATTTTATCTTTGGTTTTGGCAAGTTTGATGATAATATGTCTTGGTGATTTTGTTTCTGGATCAATCTTAAATGGGGTTCGATGAGCATCTTGGATAGATATCCTTTTGTCTTTCATGATGTCAGGGAAGTTTTCTGTCAGCAGATCTTCAATTATTCTCTCTGTGTTTTCTGTCCTCCCTCCCTGTTCTGGGACTCCAATCACACGCAAGTTATCCTTCTTGATAGAGTCCCACATGATTCTTAGGGTTTCTTCATTTTTTAAAATTCTTTTATCTGATTGTTTTTTCAGCTATGTTGGTGTTAATTCCCTGGTCCTCCAGATCTCCCACTCTGCATTCTAATTGCTCGAGTCTGCTCCTCTGACTTCATATTGCATTGTCTAATTCTGTAATTTTATTGTTAATCTTTTGGATTTCTGAATGCTGTCTCTCTATGGATTCGTGCAACTTATTAATTTTTCCACTATGTTCTTGAATAATCTTTTTGAGTTCTTCAACTGTTTTATCAGTGTGTTCCTTGGCTTTTTCTGCAGATTGCCTTATTTCATTTCTGAGGTCATCCCTGATGTCTTGAAGCATTCTGTAAATTAGTTTTTTATATTTTGTATCTGATAATTCCAAGATTGTATCTTCATTTGGGAAAGATTTTGATTCATTTGGGGGGTTGTAGAAGCAGTCATGGTCTGCTTCTTTATGTGCTTTGATATCGACTGCTGTCTCCGAGCCATGACTAAGATATTGTAGTGATTTATTCTATATTTGCTCACTGAGTCTTATCTTGTTTTGTTTTCTTTCAATATACATGGATGGGCTACTAGATTGTGCTGTCTTGATTGTTGTAGCCCTTGACTTACTTATGACCTATTACCAGCTGGTTTGGGTTGTTACCAGATATATATGCCTGAGTCCATTCACTATTCTTGAGTAGAGTCTGATTTTGGGTCAAGTGTGTGATGCTGCCTATCACCTATCCACCTTGAGAAGTAGTGGGGATAGTTGTGTGCCCCAGATTCTAGTAGCAGCTGGGGTTCACACTCTGGGGGGGGGCAGGATGCTGACAGGCTTCCCCCATATGTCAGTGAGGTAGGTGTGTCTCTATTCCTAAAGCACTTTGGTGGGTGGGCTCTGCAGCTGTACCTTAGGCCCCCAATGCAAGTACCTCTACAGATTGGTAGGTGTCACCCTCCTTAGACCCCTAAAGCAGGAGGCTAGGTGGTGTGGGGGGAGCTTCAGCCCTCAGTTCCCTGTTGTGGGTCAGTGAGGGCTCTGTTCAGTACGCAGAGATATCAGACCTGGGAAACTTGTCTTTCCAGAAAATCCGCTAAAAAAAATGCAGTCAGATCCCTATCAGAAATGCCTTTGCATTATAATAGCCACCTTGTTCCCTGTAGGGATGAAAGCTGGAGACTGGATCACATATGCTTGGCTGGAGCTGGTTCTGTGTTTTTAGTCCAATTAGGGAAGGATTTTTGGTTCCTGGGTTTTTTGTGGTTGCTTTTCTCAGGCCGGAAGAATGGGTTAGAAAAAGACCAAAAAAAAAAAAGGGGGGGGGAAGAAAAACCGCGGAGCAGTTCTCCCTCTGGCTCAGGAAATTCCAATGTTAATGAAGCCGCCTGGGAAGGGGAGGAGAGGGTTCATAAAAACAGGAGAGAGTAGCACCTCGGAATATAGACAAAGTTACTTATCTTGCTTGGGATGACTTTTATCTGAGATTCCCGAGGGGCGTGTTGCCTATGTGCGCTGGCTGGGTAGAGATTGCCCCCAAGGGTCTGGCCCGCAGACGCCGCAGTGAGTTCCTCCACTGCCACTCCAAAGCCCAGCATCAAGGTTCCCCGGCTGGGACGCTGCACTCCCAGCTCCAAAACCAGACGCTGCCTCCCGGGGACTTCTCCTCCCACCAGCCGCATCACTGCGCCGCCCGCGCTGACTGGCTGGCCCCCCTCCTGAGGTCAGTTCAGGGGGGTAGGACTGCGCTCCGTGTTTGCACCTTCACAGGATGTCCTGCTCAGCTCCCCTGCACCCAGTCCAAAGCCCTGAGTCAAGGTTCCTCGGCTGGGACGCTGCACTCCCGGCTCCAATACCAGTCGCTGCCTCCCGGGGACTTCTCCCGCCAGCCGCATCCCCGCGCCGCCCACGCAGACCAGCTGGGCCCCCTCCCGGTGTCAGTTCAGGGGGGTAGGGCTGCGCCCCGTGTTTGCACCATCACAGGATGTTGTGTTCAGCTCCCCTGCATCCATTCCTAAGCCCGGCGCCAAGGTTACCTGACTGAGACGCTGGATCCAGGCTCCGAAAACAGTCTCTACTTCCCCGTAGTTGTTCATTCTCCGTCTCTGTCACTCAGGTCAACTCTTTAAATCTGTGTTTGTTGCTCAGGGTTCGTAGATTGTCATGTATGTGATCGATTCACTTGTTTTTGAGTCTTTGTTGCAAGAGGGATCCGAGGTAGCGTATACCTAGTCAGCCATCTTGGCTGGAAGCCCTTGTTGGGAGTTTTTGATTAACTTTTCAATCGCTTTTGTTATGGGTCTATTTAGTTGTTCTACTTCTGAATGTGTTAGTTTAGGTAGGTAGTATGTTTCTAGGAATTCATCCGTTTCTTCTAAGTTTTCAATTTGTTAGAGTACAATTTTTATAGTAATCTGATATGATTCTTTTAATTTCTGTTGGGTCTGTTGTGATATGGCCCATCTCATTTCTCATCTGGGTTATTTGTTTCCTTTCCTGTATTTCTTTAGTCAGTCTGGCCAATGGTTTATCAATTTTTTATATTTTTTCAAAGAACCCTCTTTTGGCTTTGTTAATTCCTTCAGTTGTTTTTCTGTCCTCTAATTCATTTAATTCTGCTGTAATTTTTATTATTTGTTTTCTTCTGGTGCCTGATGGATTCTTTTGTTGCTCGCTTTCTATTTGTTCAAGTTGTAGGGACAGTTCTCTGATTTTGGCTCTTTCTTCTTTATGTATGTGCGCATTTATCAATATAAATTGACCTCTGAGCACTGCTTTCGCTGTGTCCCAGAGGTTTGATAGGAAGTGTTTCAGTCTCGTTGCACTCTATGAATTTCTTTATTCCCTCCTTAATGTCTTCTATAACCCAGTCTTTTTTGAGCAGGGTATTGTTCAGTTTCCAAGTATTAGATTTCTTTTCCCTGATTTTTCTGTTATTGATTTCTACTTTTATGGCCTTATGGTCTGAGAAGATGCTTTGTAATATTTCAACGTTTTGGATTCTGCAAAGGATTGTTTTATGACCTAATATGTGATCTATTTTAGAGAATGTTCCATGCGCACTAGAAAAAAAAGTATACTTTGCAGCAGTTGGGTGGAGTGTTCTGTATAAGTCTATGAGGTCAAGTTGGTTGATTGTAGCAATTAGATCTTCTGTGTCTCTATTGAGCATCTTACTGGAAGTCTTATCCTTCACCGAAAGTGGTGTGTTGAAGTCTCCTACTATAATTGTGGAGGCGTCTATCTCACTTCAATTCTGTTAAAGTTTGTTTTATGTATTGTACAACCCTGTCATTGGGTGCATAAATATTTAATATGGTTATATCTTCCTGGTCAATTGTCCCTTTAATCATTATGTAGTGTCCTTCTTTATCCTTTGTGGTGGATTTAACTTCAGAGTCTATTTTGTCAGAAATTAATATTGCCACTCCTGCTGTTTTTTGATTGTTGTTTGCATGATGTATTTTTTCCATCCTTTGATTTTTAGTGTGTGTCTCTAAGTCTAAGGTGTGTCTCTTGTAGGCAGCATATAGAAAGATCGTGTTTTTTTATCCAGTCTGCAACTCTCTATTGGTGCATTTAGCCCATTTACATTTAGCGTAATAATAGATAAGTATGAATTTAGTGCTGCCATTTTGATGTCTTTTTCTGTGTGTTGTTGACAATGTCATTTTTCCACTTTTTTTGTGCTGAGAAGTTTTTCTATGTAAATTGTGTGCTCCTCATTTTCATAGTAGTTGAATTTATTTTTGCTGAGTCGTTATGTTTGTCTTGGTTTTCATTTTGAAGTACGGACTTGTTAGACCTCTTTGTTGTTACCTTAATATTTACTCCTATTTTTCTAAGTAAAAGCCTAATTTGTATCGTCCTTTTTTTTTGTATCTCCATGTTTTCCTCTCCATATGGAAGATCTATGCCTCCTGTATTTAGTCCCTCTTTTTTGATTATTGTAATCTTTTACATAATGACTTCAACTATTCCCTGTTTTGAGCATTTTTTCTTTTTTAAATAAATCATATTTTTGTGTGTGATTTCCCTATTTGAGTTTATATCAGGATGTTTTGTTCCGTGACCTTGTTTTGTATTTGTATCTGATATTATTGATTTTCTGACCAAAGAATTTCCTTTAGTAATTCTTGTAGCTTTGGTTTGGTTTTTGCAAATTATCTAAGCTTGCGTTTATCTGTAAATGTCTTAATTTCACCTTCATATTTGAGAGAGAGTTTTGCTGGATATATGATCCTTGGCTGGCAGTTTTTCTCCTTCAGTGCTCTATATATGTCATCCCATTGCCTTCTTGACTGTATAGTTTCTGCCGAGTAGTCAGAACTTATTCTTATTGATTCTCTTTGTAGGTGACTTTTCGTTTATCCCTGGCTGCTTTTCAGATTTTCTCTTTATCTTTGGTTTTGGCCAGTTTGATGATAATATGCTTTGGTGATTTTCTTTTGGGATCTATCTTGTATGGTGTTCGATGAGCATCTTGTATAGATATCCTTTCATCTTTCACAATGCCAGGGTAGTTTTCTGCCAACAGATCTTCAACTATTCTCTCTGTATTTTCTGTTTTCCCTCCCTGTTCTGGAACTCCAAACACATGCAAGTTATTCTTCTTGATAAGAGTCCCACATGATTTTTAGGGTTTCTTCCTTTTTTTAAATTCTTTTATCTGATTTTTCTTCAACTATATTGGTGTCAATTGCCTTATCCTCTAACTCCCCCACTCTGCATTCCAGTTCCTCAATTCTGCTCCTCTGACTTCCTGTGGAGTTGTCTAATTCTGTAATTTTATTATTAATCCTTTGGATTTCTGAATGCTGTCTCTCTATGGATTCTTGCAGCTCATTAATTTTTTCACTATGTTCTTGAATAATCTTTTCGATTTCTTCAACCGCTTTATCAGTGTGTTCCTTGGCTTTTTCTGCAGATTTCCTTATTTCATTTCTGAGATCATCTCTGACGTCTTGAAGCGTTCTGTGTATTGGTTTTTTATATTCTACACCTGGCAATTCCAGGAATGTATCTTCATTTGGTAAAGATTTTGATTCTTTAATCTGGGGATTTGTAGAAGCAATCATGGTCTGCTTCTTTATGTGATTTGATATCGACTGCTGTCTTCGAGCCATCTATAATATATTGTAATGATTTATTTTATATTTGCTCACTGAGGTTTATCTTCTTGTTTTGGTTTGTTTCAATATACCCAGATGGGCTACTAGATTGTGCTATCTTGATTACTGTAGCCTTTGAATCAGTTATGTCCTATTACCAGCTGGTTTGAGCTGTTACCAAATATATGAGCCTATGAGTCCATTCACTATTCTTGAACAGAATCAGCTTAGGTGTGCTGATTGTGGGTCACCTAGTGTGTGGTGTAGGCTGTCACCTCTTTACTTAGAGGAGTAGTGGTTGTATGCACCAGATTCTAGTTGCAGCATGGGGTCACACTCCGAGAAGGGCAGGATGCTGACAGCCTTCCCCCATGTGCCAGTGAGGTAGGAGTTTCTCTATTCCTAGAGCACTTTGGTGGGTGCGCTCTGCTGCTGTACCTTAGGCACCCAATGCTTGTACCTCTAAAGAGTGGTAGGCGTCACTATCCTCAGACCCCTTTAGCAGGTGGTTAGGTGGTGTGGGTGGAGCTTTAGCCCTCAGTTCCCTGCTGTGGATCAGCGAGGGCTCTGTTTAATAGGTAGAGAGGTATCAGACCTCCAAAACTTGTCTTTCCACTGCTTTGCTAAAACTATTACAGTCAGATCTCTATTAGAATTGCCTTTGCATTATAATAGCCACCTGGTTCCCTGTACGGATGAAAGCCAGAGTCTGTGGATCTCTTTTGCTTGGCTGGAGCTGGTTCTGTATGATTCCAGTTAAGGAAAGTCAGTGAAGGATTTTTCTCTCCCAGATTGTTAATTGCTGCTTCTCTCAGGCCAGGAGAATGGGTTAGGAAAAAAAAAAACCCGCAGAGCACTTCACTCCCTGGCCCAGGAAATTCCAATGTTAATGAAGCCATCTGGGGCAGGGAGGGGAGGGATCAGATAGATAGGAAAGAGTAGCACGATACAGACAAAGTTACTTATCTTGTTTGGTGAAGACTTTTGTCTGAGATTCCAGAAAGGCGTGTAGCCTGTGTGTGCTGGCTGGGTTGAGATTGCCCCCGAGGGTCAGGCCTGCATCCTGTGCTTGCGCTGTCTCAGGAAGCCGTGATCAGCTCCTTCGCTCCTAGTCCAAAGCCCATTGCCAAGGTTTTCTGGCTGGGAAGCTGCACTCCAGGCACCAAAGCCAGTTGCTCCTTCCCCGTGATTTCTCCTACTTCTGTTAGCTGCGTCTGCATGTGCTGGCTGGGTTTCCCACTGAGGTTTCTCCAAGGGGTTAGGGCTTTTTCCCGTGCTTTTGCCATCTCAGGAAGCTGTGATCTGCTCCTCTGTGCTTAGACCAAAGGCCAGGGCCAATGTTTTCTGACTGGGACACTGGCTCCAGGCTCCGAAAACAGTCTCTGCTTCCCCGTGGGTTCTCGCTCTCCTGTCAGCCGCGTCAGTGTGCAGCCTGCTTGCACTGGCTGAGTCTCTGCCGAGGTTACTCCAGGGGGGTAGGGGTTAGGGGTTAGGGCTACGTCCTGTGTTTGCCCCATCTCAGTAAGCTGTGATCAGCCCAACCACTCTGGCACCAGGGAAGTGCAAGGGCTCAAGGGCTGTGGCGGAGGACGCCAGTTCCAGAAGCAGTCGCTGCTTCACCGTGCGGCTTTTCTCTCCCTTGTCACTCAGGTCAACTCCTTAGTTCCGTGTTTGATGACCAGGTTCATAGATTGTCATGTATGTGATCGATTCACTTGTTTTTCAGAGTCTTCTTTGCAAAAGGGATCTGTGGTAGCTTCTACCTAGTCAGCCATCTTGGCCCTGCCTCCAGCAAATGGAGTTTCTTAAAAGGAAGTGTAGCCATAATTCTCCACCAGAAGAGGAAGAAGAAGGGAGGAAAGGAGGCATTCCTAACAAAACAAGAAAACGTGTGCTCTGCTGCTGTTGTCTTTCTTTTTATCCAATGATATTTCTGCCTACAATTTTCTCTGACCAACATCAAGTCAAATAAGCACAAAATATTGATCCCTATCTGCCATTCTGCTTAAGCAGTGATAATGGGATGAACTTGAAAACCTGGATTACACAGATATTTCTTTAAGAGGAATGAAAATTGGTGCAACAGTACATGTAATTCAAAAGTTAATAGGACTCCTATTTATTCTACTTGCCTTCTTTAAAATTAGCTTAATTTTCATATCTCAGTGTCAATCAAGCAAAAAAAAAAATACTACCATAAAGAATTAATAGTGGACTGACTGGTATTAGTTTTGTTTTTTTTCCTCTCTTCCAGAATGTTCTGAAATCAGATGGTGGTGATGGTTGCACAACACAGTGAATAGAGTAAAAGCAACAGAATTGGACACTCCAAAATATTGAATTTTATGTTATATGAAGTATATCTCAACTTAAGTAAAGAATTAACAGCAGTCTATATCGGCAATAAGACATTCATCCTTGATCAGAAGCAAAGAGCCCTTTACGTGGTATTAAGGACAAAAAACAGTGAAAATTCTAAGACAGTATCTGGAGTTCTTTTTTCTCTTGGTTTTCCCCTTTCCCCAAACCATCACTATTCTTTTTGCCCTGTCTTCTTCTAGTTTTACCCAACATTGCTAAATAGGGAAGACATTTTATATCATTACAAAGCATCCTAAATCAGCCAAGGGTTTTTCTCCTTCACCAAGCTTGGACTAACTGGAAACCTCTCATGGGTGTGAAAGCTCCTGACCTTGAAGCTTTCTTCTTTCAGTTCCCCCAAATCAAGGGGGTTTTGTTTCAAAATCAAAATACAGCTGAATGAGCTTTTCAAAATGGACTTGAGGGCAGGGCTCTGACCACACTAATTTAAGGAAAGTATTAAAAGCTGAGTGCAGCTTCAAACAACAAAAGTGGGTCGACTCTCAGAGATTCTGCAATAATCTAGCCCCTATCTCTTTCTCCTGCCTCATGTGGCACGACATCCTTGCCTTATACCCTTGGCTCCAGAGACTCTATCTGATATCCTGTTTCCCATTTTCCCTGCCATGCACAGGGCCTTTACACGTGCTATTCCCTCTACCCAGGGCACACTCTCCTCCCGTCTTTGCCTAGTTTATTCCCACTCATCTTTCAGATCTTTCTGAACCAAGTCAAAATATTGGAAGGAGTCTTCCAAACACTGACCTTGCCTTCTGAAGACACATTTCTTAGATGTTGAGAAATGAGGGATGGTGGAAAATTAAATCTCTGCAGAATAGGTTTGAGGGCACCCTAGAGGCAACTTTATCTTAAAGAATTTTCGTGCAGATCTTGGGAAAGCTAGCGGAGGGACTGAAGGGCTGACCACAGGCTCCCTCCGGATGCACCTGGTGCTAAAGGGAAGGTTCAGCGGCACAGAGAGAGTGCCGGAACCAGGGCAAGAGGAGACTTGAAGGGTCCGGATAGGGATGCTGGGTCACAGGAGGGCTGTTTGCCTCATTCCCTCCCAGGCTCTCTGCTTGCCCATTCCTTCTGAAGGAGCAGCCTCAGTGAGCTTCCCCTTCCCCACCGGGACCCCAGGCACCACCCCAGGCCCTGCACCTCCCAGCCACTCACCATCCACTGGCACTGAGGGACACGGCAGACCAAGCTGGAGCAGCGCTGCTGCCCAGCGTCCTGGTAGGCAGCTGGGCAGTGGGCCACGGGGGGCTGGCTCGCTCTGCAGCCATGCCATGGTCTGGGCATTCACGGGGTGACACACTCTGGTGTGGGCTCTTCAGCAGGTGGCTTAGTTACCTAGTGCTGCTATAACAGAAACACCACAAGTAGATGGCTTAACAAAGGCAAATTTATCCTCTTACAGTCTAGGAGGCTAGACGTCTGAATTCAAGGTGCCAGTTACAGGGGAAGGCTTTCTCTCTCTGTTGGCTCTAGAGGAAGGTCCTTGTCATCAATTCTGCCCTGGTCTAGGAGCTTCTCAGCACAGGGACCCTGCATCCCAAGGATACATTCTACTCCTGGCACTACTTTCTTGGTGGTATGAGGTCCCCCTGTCTCTCTGTTCATTTTTCTCTTTTATACCTCAAAAGAGATTGATTTAATACAAAACCTAATCTTATAGATTGAGTCCTGTCTCATTAACATACCTGCCGATAATCCCACCTCATTGACATCATAGAGGTAGGGTTTACAGTGCATAGGAAAATCACATCAGATCACAAAATCTTGGACAGCACACAATACTGCGAATCATTGCATAGCCAGGGTGATACACAATTTTAGGGGTAGGATTCAATCCATGACAGTAGGAAATAGTAATGTCTTAGAGAAAGTATAGCCAGAATTCTCATTTGAAGCGAGGATGGTGAGATTTTGTCTCACATCTTTGGACATGTTATCAGGAGGGACCAGTCTCTGGAAAAGGACATCTTGCTTAGTAAATTAGGGGGTCAGCAAAAAAGAAAAAAAAATTCCCTCAACTAGATAAATTAACACAGTGGCTACAACAATAGATTCAAATATAGAAATGATTGTGAGGATGGTGGGTGCAGGACCAAGCAGTGTTTTATTCTGTTGCACCTACAGCTGCTATGAGTTGGAATGAACTCAACCGTGTCTCACAACAAAAAAACAGTAATAGTAATTGTAATATGTAATAATATGGAGGCATTCTCATTTCCACCTTTTGGGTTTTAGACCATTGCATACTGTCTATAAGGGAAATGACACCATACATTTGTTGCTGGTATAAGACACATACTGTATGCTGAAGGAGTGCCCAGCCTCACAGGGTATTGTCTCCCAGATGGTGTCCTGTGACTTCACATTTCAATCAAGCCACCTGCTTCTGGGTGATGGGGCATATAGTAAAACTCATGGCATAAGCCCATAGCCCCAGTGCCTTTTCTGTAAGACCATCTTCTTGGTTATAGATGGTGTTATGTGTGATTCTGTGGTATAGATGAGGCATTTATGAGTCCACATATGGTGGTGCTACTAGAAGCAAAAATCAAACGACCGTGCATTGTGAAAATCTGCTGCAAAGGACCTCTTTAAAGTGTTATAAAGCAAAGATGTCACTTTAAGGAATAAGGTGCGCCTGACCCTAGCCATGGTGTTTTCATTCACTTCATATGCATGTGAAAGCTGGACAATGAAGGAAGACCAAAAAAGAATTGACAGCTTTCTGTTACAGTGTTGGCAAAGAATGTTGAGTGTACCACAGACTGCCAAAAGAATGAACATATCTGCCTTGGAAGAAGTACAGCCAGAATGCTCCTTAGAAATGAGGATGGTGAGACTTCATTTCACATACTTTGGACATGTTATCAGGAGGGACCAGTCACTGGGGAAGGACACCAGGCTTGGTAAAGTCGAGGGTCAGTGAAAAAGAGGAAGACCAAAAATGAGGTGAATTGACACAGTGGCTGCAACAATGGACTCAAGCATAACAATGATCATGAGAGCAGTGTAGGACTGGGCAGTGTTTCATTCTGTTGTACATAGTGTTCCCATGAGCTGGAGCTGACTAGATGGCACCTAACAATAACAAAGTAGAAGCAAGGCTAGCAAGGAAAGAAAAATCATATGTAGAATAAGGATCTATTCCAATGTTGGTAAGTAACTGTAACTTCCATGATAAAAGGGCTCCAATGTACGCAATCTGTCCCCATAGCCAACATCAGGGGCCAACCTGGGAATGATGCTTATGGAGGTTCTTATTCTGCTTTTGTCAAGTTGAACACTCAGCAGTGATAACCAGATCAATAGCCCCTCGTAAGCATTAATCTGTCTCTATGCATTTTGCCTAATTTCAGTATTTCATAGAAATGAAATCATACAATATTGGTCCCTTTGTGTCTAGCTTATTTCACTTAGCATAATGTTTTCAATGTTCATACATGTTGTAGCATAAATCAGAAATTCATTTCTCCTTATGGCTGAATAATATTTGTATGGATATATGACATTTTGTTTATCCAATTATTCATTGATAGACATTGGGTTGTTTCTACCTTTTGGCTATTGTTCATAATTCTGCTATGAGTTGTCACGTACAAATTTCTGTGTGGACATATGTTTTCATTTCTCTTGGGTATATATCTACTAGAGTGGAATTGCTGGGCCATATGGTAACACCGTGTTTAATCGTTTGAGAGCTGCCAGACTGATTTCCAGCTGCACAATTTACCAGCAGTGTATCAGCGTTCCTATTTCTCCACATCCTCGTCAGCACTTGATGTTATCTGACTTTTTGATTCTAGTCATCTTAATGGGTGTGGAGTGTTGTCTCATTGTGGTTTTTATTTACATGTCTTGGCATGAAAAGATGCCAAATATCTTCTCATGTGCTTATTAGCTATATGTATACATACTTCGGAGAAACATGTATTCAGGTCCTTTGCATATTTTTTAGTTGGATTGTTTGTCTCTTTATTCTTGGGTTGTGAGAGTTCCTTATTCTAGATATAAGTACCTTACCAGATACATGATTTGCAAAAAATTTCCCATATTTTGTGGGTCGTCTTTTCATTTCCTTGTTTCTTGAAATGCTGATTTATGGTTCCAATTACCTCTTTTCTGATAGAGGCAGCTAAGGTCTCATACTCACATGGTGTCTTGTGATCAAGAGGTCAGTATTTACCACTGCCCAATACTTAGGTACTACTAGACTACCAGTTCCATTGACTTGACTCTGACTCATGGGCACCCTATGCATGTCAGAGTAGAACTGTGCTCCATAGGGTTTTCAATGGCAGGTTTTTCAGAAGTAGATTTGCAGGCCTTTTTTCCGACGTGCCTCTGGGAGGGCTTAAACTGTCAAACTTCCAGTTATCATTCAAGAATATAAACTATTTATACCACCCAGGGAAAATAGCCAGGTAGGAACTGCCTATCAAATGGAGAATAGTTGACAGTACTCTAAAAACGCTAAGGGTCTCAACTGCAATTCTACTCTTTGATTTTTCCAAGGCTTTATAAGGCATCCCTATGGAGAACCTGGTGGTGTAGTGGTTAACAGTTTGGCTGCCAATCAAAAGGTCAGCAGTTCAAATCCACCAGGCAGTCCTTGGAAACCCTATGGGGCAGTTCTACTCGGTACTACAGGATTGCTGTGAGTTAGAATCTACTCAAAGGCAAGGGGATCTACCATAGAAAAAAGAAAGAATACCCATTGCTGTCGAGTTGATTTTGACTCAGTGACCCTGCAGGACAGAGTAGAACTGCCTTATAGGGTTTCCAAGGATGTAATCTTTATGAAAGCAGACTCCCACATCTTTCCCCCGCAGAGCACCTGGTGGGTTCGAACTGCCAACCTTTCAGTTAGCAGCTAAGTGCTTTAATTACTGCACCACCAGGGCTCCTTTTCTATCTGCCATAGACATTTAAATTAGCATTGCATTTCTTGTGGCATGAGGCCAAAGTGGTAAGACAGCTTGCACTGCAGTCTGGATCTGCTCCAGAGCGCTCTCTTGCTGTGAACTGCCTTTAGAGCTGTAAGCCTTATGGGTTACCACATAGTAAGTGGTCCCAAAAACACTGTGTCCTTTATTCATGGTGGTACTACATGAAAGTTCCCTGGGTTCTAAATATAGTCATAGATCAATCGTCTGTAGACATAGTCCTGAGAAAGTGTGCTGCTGTCCTTGCCAGGTGAAGGCAAACTGCTTCTGATTATTTTTGCTGATAGAATACAACTTAAACCATTTACTGAATCAAAAGCTACATAAGAGTTTCCAGTAGTGACAATGGATCTGGAACACAGCTGCAATTGGCATCAACAATTAAGTTGAGGATTAACCACCAATATTCTCCAACTCGTCTGGTTTTTGCTCTGGCAAATCAGACAAGTAACACTGAATGATTAAATATCCTGATTTAACTGTCTTGTTTACACCTCTTGTCTTACCACCCCATGCAATTTAACATTTGACCAAGGTTTTTCATTTTTTAAAGAAATGTCATTAGTAGAACTAACATAAGCTGAAAGTAGAGACCTCAGTTTTGCACTTCCATCTCTTGCATGTTCCCATCTAGTACCGTAATATGTGAGATACACATGCAGCTCTCAGCTGAAAATGTTATTAAACATGGACAATAACCAGTGCCCCAACTCTTTTTTCCTGATCCTGTCCTGGTGCAATATAACTAACTTCTATCATCCAAGGACAGTATGCAGAATGATCAATAATAAAAATCATGCATCTCTAGATAATTCGTTATGGCCTCTGGTCCTGGTAGAAGTATTAAAGCTTCTGCCAGCTACTTCATTTAGCAGGTAGTTTTTCAGTGGCTTGTGCTATGGCCTGTAAGATGCATAAAGTCACCAGGCTGCCAGTCAGATGGTCAGTGAATGTGGGACATTATATATTAGGTTTATGTGAAATATAGGCAAAACATAGGGACTGAGAGAAATCCTGTCATAGAGCACTTAGCGTGTAGTTTGAATGCTCTTGCTTCATAGAATGAGCATTTTTGTCTGGTGTAAATCTACAATGATTTAGTTATTTTTTGTTTAGTAACACTTTTTATTTTGCAAGAAATACTTTTAGTAGCAATTGGTTTAAGAATTGAAGTGCATGTCTAGTAAAATATTAAGTACTATATTTTCATGTCTCAGGATAGTTGATGATGAACATGTAAGTTCCCAAAATGTCTGTTGACATTTTCCGTCCATCATGGAGCTCAGGGATATCACTGACAATCTGAAAATCTAAATGCACATATCTGCTGAAGAAACATCAGCAACCACTTCAAAAGTTCCTGGTTATTTTAAGAACATTGCTCAAAGACAGTATTTTTTAAAGACATTTTGACATATACAGCACAGGTCTATTACATATCACTCTATGAAACATGACTTTTCAATTAGATCAAATGGCTGGCCTTCTAAATTAATTTTGTTCATTTTTTCAAGTTTTCTTGTGCACATATGTTGGTTCTATTAATGGGTAAATGATGCCAGTTCTATAGTGGTACCAACAGATACTTTAAATAGAAAATCAGTTAACCCCATTCATGGTTCAATTTTTTTTTTGTCTAATACATGACATCCAAATAATTGTTTTCAAAACTCCTTCTGTTAAAGAAAAACATTTGACACTATATAAAGGCTATTGTAAATTTAATCCCCCCCCCAGTGATTATATAAATTCGGTTGGTAAAATAATACAATTAATAAACTTCTCGATGTTTCTTGAATAAATTTTGATGCCGTAATTCATAATTCCAGGAAGCTATGATATTCTTTAGTTACTGAAAAATTTTTGAAGTATTTGATGTTTTCTTCCCCCACTGAAACTCCTTCTCTCTCTCCCCCCACCCCCCCATTTGATTCCCTATTTTTAACAAGTTGGATCTCCTAGTTTTCTAATTTTCTACCTCTTTGCCTTTCTGCTATACCTTCTGGGAGATTTTTTTCAACTTTATCTTCTAATCCAGCTATTGAGTTGTCACTTTTGATACATCTTAATGAATCTGGAGGACATTATGCTGAGTGAAATGTCAGTTACAAAAGGACAAACATTGAGTGAGACCACTACTGTAAACACTCACGAAAAGGTTTAAGTACAAAAAGGAACAATCTTTGATAGTTATGAGGGCACGGAGAGGGGTGGGGATGGCAAAAGATTTAATAGACAATAGATAAGTAGAAGCTTTGATGAAGGATAAGATAGTACACAATACCGAGAAAGCCAGCACAACCTGAATGAGACAAGGTCATGGTAGCTCCGTAGACACACCCAGACTCCCTGAGGGCCTGAATTGCTGGGCTGAGAGCTGTGGGGAACATGATCTCAGGGAATATCTAGCTCGATTGGCATAACATAGTGTATAAAGAATATGTTCTACATTCTACTTTGGTGAGTAGCATCTGGGGACTTAAAAGCCCATGAGCAGCCATCTAGGATACTCCACTGGTCTCAGCCCTTCGGGAGCAAGGAATAATGAAGAAAACTGAAGATACAAGGGAGAGATTAGTCCAAAGGACTAATGGACCATGTCTACCATTGCCTCTACCAGACTGAGTCCGGAACAACAACATGGTGCCTGGCTACCAATACTGACTCCTGTGACATGGATCACAATTTAGGGTCCCAGACAGAGCTGTAGAAAAATGTAGAACAAAATTCCAACTCAAAAAGAAAGATCAGGCTTGCTGGCCTGACAGAGATTGGAGAAACCCTGAGAGTATGGCCCCCAGGCACGCTTTCAGGTTGCTCCTGAGGTTCACCCTTTAGCCAAAAATTGAACGGGTCCATGGAACAAAGCAAGACTGAAGGGGAACACCAGCCCTGGGGCAGGGACTGGAAGGTAGGGGGTAACAGGAAATCTGGTAATGGGGAAACCAGGGTTGAGAGTGGAGAGTGTTGACATGTCATGGGGTTGTTAACCAATGTCATAAAACAATGTGTGTACTGACTCTCTGATGAGAAACTAGTTTGTTCTGTAAACCTTCATCTAAAGTACAATAAAATGAAAAATAAAAAAGGAGAAAAAAATGGGCAAAGGAAATGAACAGATACTTCGCCAAAGAAAATATTCAAGAGGCCAACAGACACATGCAGTAATGCCCACAATTCACTAGCTATTCCCCACCAGAGAAATGTAATTCAAATCACAATGAGCTACCATCTCACCCCAACATTACCGGCCCAAATCACTAAAACAGGAAATAGCAAATGTTGGAGAGGCTGCAGAGAGATCGGAACTCTTATGCATTGCTGGTGGGAATGCAAAATGATACAACCATTTTGGAAAACAATATGGCACTTCCTTAGAAAGCTAGAAATAGAAATACCATATGATCCAGCAATCCCACTCCTAGGAATATATCCTAGAGAAATAGGAGTCATCACAGGAATAGACATAAGAACACCCATGTTCATTACATATCGTTCACAATAGCAAAAAGATGGAAACAACCTAGATGCTCATTAACGGATGAATGGATAAGCAAACTGTGGTACATACACACAATGGAGTATTAAACAATGATAAAGAACAACGATGAATCTGTGAAGCGTATCATAACGTGGATGAATCTGAATCTGGAGTGCATTATGCTGAGTGAAATAAGTTAATCACAAAAGGACAAATATTGTATGAGACCACTATTGTACTGAAGAGGTTTATACAGAAAAAGAAACAATCTTTGATGGTTACGAGGGAAGGGAGGGGGACTGGAGAAACACTAAATAGACAATTCATAAGTGGTATCTTTGGTGAAGGGTAAGGCAGTAAACAATATTGGGGAAGCCAGCACAATTTGTAGAAGGCAAGGCCAGGGAAGCTCCACTGACATATCCAAACTCCCTGAGGGACCAAATACTGGGCTGAGGGCTGTGGGGACCATGGTCTCGGGTAATGTCTAGCTCAATTGGCATCACATAGTTTATAAAGAAAATGTTCTACATTCTACTTTGGGGAGTAGCGTCTGGAGTCTTAAAGTCTGTAAGTGGCCATCTAGGATACTCCACTGGTATCACCCCTTCAGGAGCAAGGAAGAATGAAGAAAACTAAAGACATAAGAGAAAGATTATTCCAAAGGAGTAATGGACCACATCTATGATGGCCTCCACCGGTTTGAGTCCAGTACAACTAGATGGTGCCTGGCTACCACCACTGTGTGCTCTGACAGGGATCACAATAGAGAGTCATGGACAGAGCTGGAGAAAAACGAAGTACAAAATTCTAACTTAAAAAGGAAGACAGGAGAGGCGGGGCCAAGATGGCTGACTAGGTAGAAGCTACCTCGGATCCCTCTTGTGACAAAGACTCAGAAAAACAAGTGAATCGATCACATACATGACAATCTACGAACGCTGACCATCAAACACAGATCTAAAGAGTTGACCTGAGTGACAGAGACTGAGAACAAACAACCACGGGGAAGCAGCGACTATTTTCAGAGCCTGGAGCCTGCGTCCCAGTCAGGAAACCTTGGTGCCAGGCTTTGGACTGGGCGCAGGGGATCTGAGCATGGCATCCTGAGAGGGCACAAATACGGGGCACAGCCCTAGCCCCCTGAACTGACCTCAGGGGAAGCCCAGCCAGTGCATGCAGGCAGCGCAGCGACACGGCTGATAGGAGGAGAAGTCACCGGGAGGCAGCGACTGGTTTTGGAGCCAGAAGTGCGGCATCCCAGCCGGGGAACCTTGGCACTGGGCTGTGGACTGGAAGCGGAGGAACTAACTGTGGCTTCTGAGACAGCACAAGCACGGGTCACGGGCCTGACCCTTGGGGGCAATCTCTACCCAGCCAGCACACATAGGAGAGACGCCCCTCGGGAATCTCAGATAAAATAGTCATCCCAAGCAAGATAAGTAACTTTTATCTATATTTTGGGGTGTTACTCTCTCCTGTTTTTCTGAACCCTCCCCTCCCCTTCCCAGGCGGCTTCATTAACATTGGAATTTCCTGAGCCAGAGGGAGAACTGCTCCGCGGTTTTTCTTTTCCCCCTTTTTTTTTTTTGGTCTTTTCCTAACCCATTCTTCTGGCCTGAGAGAAGCAACCACAAAAAACCCAGGGACCAAAAATCCTTCCCTAATTGGACTGAAAGCACAGAACCAGCTCTAGCCAAGCATATGTGATTCACAGTCTGGAGCTTTCATCCCTACAGGGAACAAGGTGGCTATTATAATGCAAAGGCATTTCTGATAGGGATCTGACTGCATTTTTTTTTTAGCGGATTTACTGCAAAGACAAGTTTCCCAGGTCTGATACCTCTGCATATTCAACAGAGCCCTCACTGACCCACCACAGGGAACTGAGGGCTGAAGCTCCCCCCAGACCACCTAGCCTCCTGCCTTAGGGGCCTAAGGGGGGTGACACCTACCAATCTGTAGAGGTACTTGCATTGGGTGCCTAAGGTACAGCTGCAGAGCCCACCCACCAAAGTGCTTTAGGAATAGAGACGCGCCTACCTCACTGGCACTTGGGGGAAGCCTGTCAGCATCCTGCCCCCCCGGAGTGTGAACCCCTGCTGCTACTAGAATCTGGTGCACACAACTATCACCACTACTTCTCTAGGTGGATAGGTGACAGTCTACACCACACACTTGATGACCCAAAATCAGATCCTACTCAAGAATAGTGAATGGACTCTTAGGCTTATATATCTGGTAACAGCCCAGACCAGCTGGTAATAGGACATAACTGACTCAAGGGCTACAACAATCAAGACAGCGCAATCTAGTAGCCCATCTACGTATATTGAAAGAAAACAAAACAAGATAAGACTCAGTGAGCAAATATAAAACAAATCACTACAATATCTTAGTGATGGCTCGAAGACAGCAGTCAGTATCAAACCACATAAAGAAGCAGACCATAATTGCTTCTACAACTCCCCAAACTAAAGAATCAAAATCTTTCCCAAATGAAGATACAATCCTGGAATTGCCAGATGCAGAATATAAAAAAACTAATTTACAGAATGCTTCAAGACATCAGGGATGACTTCAGAAATGAAATAAGGCAATCTACAGAAAAAGCCAAGGAACACACAAATAAAGCAGTTGAAGAACTCAAAAAGATTATTCAAGAACATAGTGGAAAAATTAGTAAGTTGCAAGAATCCACAGAGAGACAGCATTCAGAAACCCAAAAGATTAACAATAAAATTACACAATTAGACAACGCAATAGGAAGTCAGAGGAGCAGACTCGAGCAATTGGAATGCAGAGTGGGAAATCTGGAGGACCAGGGAATTAACACCAATATAGCTGGAAAAAAATCAGATAAAACAATTTTTAAAAATGAAGAAACCCTAAGAATCATGTGGGACTCTATCAAGAAGAATAACTTGCGTGTGATTGGAGTCCCAGAACAGGGAGAGATAACAGAAAACAGAGAGAATAGTTGAAGATCTGTTGGCAGAAAACTTCCCTGACATCATGAAAAACAAAAGGATATCCATCCAAGATGCTCATCGAACCCCATTTAAGATTGATCCAGAAACAAAATCACCAAGACATATAATCATCAAACTTGCCAAAACCAAAGATAAAGAGAAAATTTTAAAAGCAGCCAGGGATAAAAGAAAGGTCTCCTACAAAGGAGAATCAATAAGAATAAGTTCAGACTACTCAGCAGAAACCATGCAGTCAAGAAGGGAATGGGATGACATATATAGAGCACTGAAGGAGAAAAACTGCCAACCAAGGATCATATTTCCAGTAAAACTCTCTCGAAAATATGAAGGCGAAATTAAAACCTTTACAGATAGACACAAGTTTAGAGAATTTGCAAAAACCAAACCAAAGCTACAAGAAATACTAAAGGAAATTCATCAGAAAACCAATAATATCAGACACAAGCACAACACAAGGTCACAGAACAGAACATCCTGATACCAACTCAAATAGGGAAATCACAAAAACAGATTAAAATTAATTTTAAAAAGAAAAAAATGCTCAAAACGGAATCATTGAAGTCAATATGTAAAATCTCACAATAATCAAAAAGAGGGACTAAATACAGGTGGCATAGAACTGCCATATGGAGAGAGATACAAGGCGATATAGGACAATACAAGTTAGGTTTTTACTTAGAAAAATAGGGGTAAATATTAAGGTAACTACCAAGAGGTATAACAACTCCATAACTCAAAATAAAAACCAAGAAAAACATAACTACTTAGCAAACACAAAGTCAAATACTATGAAAATGAGGAACATACAATCTACAAAGAAAAACGTCTCAGCACAAAAAAGTAAGTGGAAAAATGAAATTGTCAACAACACACATAAAAAAGCATCAAAATGACAGCACTAAACACATACTTATCTATAATTACGCTGAATGTAAATGGACTAAATGCACCAATATAGAGACAGAGAGTCTCAGACTAGATAAAGAAACACGATCCGTCTATATGCTGCCTACAAGAGACACACCTTAGACTTAGAGATACAAACTAAAACTCAAAGGATGGAAAAAAAAATCAAGCAAACAATAAGCAAAACAGAGCAGGAGTAGCAATATTAATTTCTGACAAAATAGACTTTAAAGTTAAATCCACCACAAAGGATAAAGAAGGACACTACAAAATGATTAAAGGGACAATTGACCAGGAAGATATAACCATATTAAATATTTATGCACCCAGTGACAGGGCTGCAAGATACATAAAACAAACTTTAACAGAACTGAAAAGTGAGATAAACACCTCCACAATTATAGTAGGAGACTTCAACACACCACTTTCAGAGGGGGACAGGACTTTCAGTAAGAAGCTCAAAAGAGACATAGAAGACCTAATTGCTACAATCAACAAACTTGACCTCATAGACTTATACAGAACACTCCACCCAACTGCTGCAAAGTATACTTTTTTTTCTAGCACACATGGAACATTCTCTAGAATAGACCACATATTAGGTCATAAAACAAACCTTTGCAAAATCCAAGACATTGAAATATTACAAAGCATCTTCTCAGACCACAAGGCCATAAAAGTGGAAATCTAACAGAAAAATTAGGGAAAAGAAACCAAATACTTGGAAACTGAACAATACCCTGCTCAAAAAAGGTTGGGTTATAGAAGGTATTAAGGAGGGAATAAAGAAATTCATACAATGCAACGAGAATGAAAACACTTTCTATCAAAACCTCTGGGACACAGCAAAAGCAGTGCTCAGAGGTCAATTTATATCGATAAATGCACACATTCAAAAAGAAGAAAGAGCCAAAATCAGAGAACTGTCCCTACAACTTGAACAAATAGAAAGCGAACAACAAAAGAATCCATCAGGCACCAGAAGACAAATAATAAAAATTAGAGCTGAACTAAATGAATTACAGAACAGGAAAACAATTGAAAGAATTAACAAAGCCAAAAGCTGGTTCTTTGAAAAAATTAACGAAATTGATAAACCATTGGCCAGACTGACTAAAGAAATACAGGAAAGGAAACAAATAACCCGAATAAGAAATGAGATGGGCCACATCACAACAGACCGAACTGAAATTAATAGAATCACATCAGATTATTATGAAAAATTGTACTCTAACAAATTTGCAAACCTTGAAGAGATGGATGAATTCCTAGAAAAACACTACCTACCTAAACTAACACATTCAGAAGTAGAACAACTAAATAGACCCATAACAAAAAAAGAGATTGAAACGGTAATCAAAAAACTCCCAACAAAAAAAGCCCTGGCCCAGATGGCTTTACTGCAGAGTTCTACCAAACTTTCAGAGAAGAGTTAACACCACTACTACTAAAGGTATTTCAAAGCATAGAAAATGACGGAATACTACCCAACTCAATCTATGAAGCCACCGTATCCCTGATACCAAAACCAGGTAAAGACATCACAAAAAAAGAAAATTACAGACCTATATCCCTCATGAACATAGATGCAAAAATCCTCAACAAAATTCTAGCCAATAGAATTCAACAACATATCAAAAAAAATCCAGCACGACCAAGTGGGATTTATACCAGGTATGCAAGGCTGGTTTAATATTAGAAAAACCATTAATGTAATCCACCATATAAATAAAACAAAAGACAAAAACCACATGATCTTATCAATTGATGCAGAAAAGGCATTTGACAAAGTCCAACACCCATTCATGATAAAAACCCTCAGTAAAACAGGAACTGAAGGAAAATTCCTCAACATAATAAAGGGCATCTATACAAAGCCAACAGCCAACATCACTCTAAATGGAGAGAGCCTGAAAGCATTTCCCTTGAGAACGGGAACCAAACAAGGATGCCCTTTATTACCGCTCCTATTCAACATTGTGCTAGAGGTCCTAGCCAGAGCAATTAGGCTAGACAAAGAAATAAAGGGCATCCGAATTGGCATAGAGGAAGTAAAATTATCTCTATTTGTAGATGACGTGATCTTATACACAGAAAACCCTAAGGAATCCTCCAGAAAACTACTGAAACTAATAGAAGAGTTCAGCAGAGTCTCAGGTTATAAGATAAACATACAAAAATCACTTGGATTCCTCTACACCAACAAAAACAACATCGAAGAGGAAATCACCAAATCAATACCATTCACAGTAGCCACCAAGAAGATAAAATACTTAGGAATAAATCTTACCAAAGAGGTAAAAGACCTATACAAAGAAAACTACAAAGTACTAGTGCAAGAAACTAAAAAGGACCTACTTAAGTGGAAAAACGTACCTTGCTCATGGATAGGAAGACTTAACATAGTAAAAATGTCTATTCTACAAAAAGCCATCTATACATACAATGCACTTCCGATCCAAATTCCAATGTCATTTTTTAATGTGATAAAGAAACAAATCACCAACTTCATATGGAAGGGAAAGAAACCTCGGATAAGTAAAGCATTAGTGAAAAAGAAGAAGAAAGTGGGAGGCCTCACTCTACCTGATTTTAGAACCTATTATACAGCCACAGCAGTCAAAACAGCCTGGTACTGGTACAACAACAGGCAAATAGACCAGTGGAATAGAATTGAGAATCCAGACAGAAACCCATCCACATATGAGCAGCTGATATTTGACAAAGGCCCAGTGTCAGTTAAGTGGGGAAAAGATAGTCTTTTTAACAAATGATGCTGGCATAACTGGATACCCATTTGCAGAAAAATGAAACAGAACCAAAACCTCACACCATGCACAAAAACTAACTCCAAGTGGATCAAAGACCTAAACATAAAGACTAAAATGATAAAAATCACGGAAGAAAAAATAGGGACAACGTTAGAAGCCCTAATTCAAGGCATAAACAGAATACAAAATTTTACCAAAAATGATGAAGAGAAACCAGATAACTGGGAGCTCCTAAAAATCAAACAGCTATGCTCATCTAAAGACTTCACCAAAAGAGTAAAAAGACCACCTACAGATTGGGAAAGAATGTTCAGTTATGACATCTCCGACCAGTGCCTGATCTCTAAAATCTATATGATTCTGTTAAAACTCAACCACAAAAAGACAAACAACCCAATCAAGAAGTGGGCAAAGGATATGAACACGCACTTCACTAAAGATGATATTCAGGCAGCTAACAGATACATGAGAAAATGCTCTCGCTCATTAGCCATTAGAGAAATGCAAATTAAAACTACGATGAGATTCCATCTCACTCCAACAAAGCTGGCATTAATCCAAAAAACACAAAATAATAAATGTTGGAGAGGCTGCAGAGAGATTGGAACTCTTATACACTGCTGGTGGGAATGTAAAATGGTACAACCACTTTGGAAATCTATCTGGCGTTTTCTTAAAAAGTTAGAAATAGAACTACCATGCGACTCAGAAATCCCACTCCTCAGAATATACCCTAGAGAAATAAGAGCCTTCACGAAGAGCTATATGCACACCCATGTTTATTGCAGCTCTGTTTACAATAGCAAAAAGCTGGAAGCAACCAAGGTGTCCATCAACGGATGAATGGTTAAATAAATTGTGGTATATTCACACAATGGAATACTACGCATCGATAAAGAACAGTGACGAATCTGTGAAATATTTCATAACATGGAGGAACCTGGAAGGCATTATGCTGAGTGAAATTAGTCATAAGCAAAAGGACAAATATTGTATAAGGCCACTATTATAAGATCTTGAGAAATAGTATAAACTGAGAAGAACACATACTTTTGTGGTTACGAGGGGGGAGGGGGGAGGGAGGGAGAGGGTTATATACTGATTAGGTAGTAGATAAGAACTACTTGAGGTGAAGGGAAGGACAATACTCAATACACGGAAAGTCAGCTCAAATGGATTGGACCAAAAGCAAAGAAGTTTCCAGGATAAATTGAATGCTTCAAAGGTCAGCGAAGTAAGGGTGGGGGTTTGGGGACTATGGCTTAAGGGGACTTCTAAGTCAATTGGCAAAATAATACTATTATGAAAACTTTCTACATCCCACTTTGAAATGTGGCATCTGGGGTCTTAAATGCTAAGAAGCGGCCATCTAAGATGCATCAATTGGTCTCAACCCACCTGGATCAAAGGAGAATGAGGAACACCAAGGTCACACGACAACTATCAGCCCAAGAGACAGAAAGGGCCACGTGAAGCAGAGACTTACATCATCCTGAGACCAGAAGAACTAGATGGTGCCCGGCCACAACCGATGACTGCCCTGACAGGGAGCACAACAGAGAACCCCTGAGGGAGCAGGAGATCAGTGGGATGCAGACCCCAAATTCTCATAAAAGACCAGACTTAATGGTCTGACTGAGACTAGAGGAATCCTGGCGGTCATGGTCCCCAAACCTTCTGTTGGCCCAGGACAGGAACCATTCCCGAAGACAACTCATCAGACATGGAAGGGACTGGACAATGGGTAGGAGAGAGATGGTGATGAAGAGTGAGCTACTTGTATCAGGTGGACACTTGAGACTGTGATGGCATCTCCTGTCTGGAGGGGAGATAGGAGGGTAGAGAGGGTTAGAAACTGGCAAAATTGTCATGAAAGGAGAGACTGGAGGGGCTGACTCATTAGTGGGAGAGAAAGTGGGAGTATGGAGTAAGGTGTATATAAGCTTATATGTGACAGACTGACTTGATTTGTAAACGTTCACTTAAAGCTCAATAAAAATTATTAAAAAAAGAATAAATATACAAACTTAGAAATGAGATGAGGGGATAACCTGAAGGGGGAAAAAAAAGGTTGAGTGCAGGGAACTTAAACCTCCCTTTCCACAGTGTATGAAGTGCTAACTTGGTTGACAAAATATGATGCTGAAACTACTATCCAACATGCCAACTCCAATCTTTTTTCTCAAACTGTAGGCTTCAATGCCCTATATTTTGGGAACAACATACATTATATCATCTTTTTTCCAATTTGTATATTCTCTGCAGTGCACCATTGTCTTATTTTCCTTTTATTAAGTTATTACAAATCATCTCTGAAAAGAGACATACTGAAAGCTTTCTGAGAAGCTGCAGATCAAAACTAAGTACAATAGTTTGATAAGAATGGTTATGGTATTTTAGGAGTACTCCTGATACTTTCAACATATGTATTGGTTGGTCACTTAGCAGTTTTAGAGCGATCTCAATATACGAAACACCCTGAGTATTATTTACAAGGATTGGACCTCTTCTAGGACATCTTTTTATAGTTATACATTAAATATATTTTAATTATTACTGTTCTTTGTAATAAAACATTTTCTTAGAAGAACATGCTTAGTTTGGAAAAACTGGAATTAAAAATATCATATATGAGAAAAGGGCTTAAAAATACATTTAGTTCTGTAGAATGAGATAGGCATTCTTTACTCCTCTTTCATGAAAATATGCGGTTCTACTTCAATGATGGAAACCCTGGTGGTACAGTGGTTAAGTGCTATGACTGTTAACCAAAAGATCAGCAATTTGAATCCACCAGGCTCTCCTTGGAAACTCTATGGGGCAGTTCTACTCTGTCCTATAGGGTCACTATGAGTTGGAATTGACTTGATGGCAATGGGTTTGGGCTTTATTTCAAAGATACATCAGGGAAAAAGTTACAGATTCAAATCCAAGACATTATACAGCATATTACTTAAATCTTTTGTTCTTCCTTGTGTGGGTCAAGAGATATGCAAATTACTGAGATTTTATGTCAGTTCTCATGGTAAGGGATTTAAGATAATTATTTTATTTCATTACTACAAAAATGCTGAAATATGAGTTAAATAATTTCCTTTAAAGAGATAAAAATTTAAGAAATGTATAGACATAAGATTCAAACCCAATTTCTTTGACTTTAAAGAGCTTATATCTAACCATTACTCTTGCCTCCCTAAGAACTTAATTGTTAATTAGTAGTGAAAAATCTCAGGCTTTTTATGTACAGAAAATTACGTTTTGTGTACTTGCTGTTTTTTAGGGGGGTGGAGGGAGTTGAAAAATAAAAGTCAATGAAAGTACAAACACAATCCAGTTAAGGAATCCTAAAAAAAAAAAGTATTATTTAAAATAAAAATAACAAGTGTCACAAGAAATTTGGTTTATGTGGTTAACCTTATGGAGGATATAAAAGCAGGGCTTTAACTGCTACCATACACAAAAATTAATTGCGGATGGATTAAGAACTTGAATGTTAACTTTAAAAAATAAATAAAGGACTACAAAGACAAACAAACAACAAAAAACAAGACAGGACTTGATAGCCAAACAGAGATGGGAGAAACCCTGAAAGTATGACCCCTGGACACCATTTCAGCTCAGTAATGAAGTCACTCCTGAGGTTCACCCTTCAGGCAAAGATTGGACAGGCCTATCAAACAAGACTTAAAAGTTGAGAAAAGGAGGAAAACTCTGGGTATTTTAAATAATATACTATGGTTATGAAAAAGCCGGTTCTCTCCTGTAATTAGGGTTTTTTTTTTTTTTTTAATTGTTGAGGGCCAATCATCCATTTACTTAGTGACATTTCCAAATTGTTTCTGCAAAGCTTGTATTCCTTGTCATGTCTGGCCACGGAAGTTTCTGTTCTGTTATCTCAATGGTGAGTTCATGATCTCACAGTGATTTCTTTAAATGCTTGTACCCAAAAAGAAAAAATAATACTCTCCCAGTCTTTGCAGATTGGCTCCGAACTGGGACATCCTTTCAATGCTAACACAGACTGCCTAAAACTCTGCCTTGGCATTTGCTTCCTGTTTGCATGGAGCCCAAAGATCTGCCAGAGGTGCAAGCCTAAGGCCTTGTCAGTATTTTTTTTTTTTATGAGCATGTCTCCATCCTTAGGCATGCACATTACACTTCAGATTCCTCAGTATGTATGGTAGCCCTTCACAGTCCTTATTCCACCAACAATCTTCCTCCCAGACTTCTTTTTTTCCAAGGTTTTGGATCTCTGTTTTCTCTGTCCTCCATCCTTTGACCCAGAAGGGAGGACCATTTCTTGGAGCTTTGTACTCCTCAATTTCCATCATACATTTGTTGTTGTGTGCTGTTGAGTCAATTCCAACTCATAACTGACCCTACAGGACAGAGTAGAACTTTGGTCTGTGCCACCTTGAATGTGTGCTCTCTAGGTACATTTTTCCTCCAACCACTCTGAATCTGCTACCAGCGGATATATGAGTGAGGAAATCAAATTCTATCTCTGGCGGCAGTGTCACAGGTCACTATGTAGGCTCAGGCTAACCATGACTGTCTTCTGCCCCAGGCAAGGGCCTTCATCCTTCAAAGGAAATGATGACATGTGGGCACTGGCAGACATTATATTTTGAATCAACACAGGGGTCTGGCTGAGGGTCAATAGGCCAGGTGGCTAGGTAAAGGCGGAGTGGGTGGGGCTAAGGTTTCTTTCCCAATCACCATGGAGACAGCCACAGGAAGGCTGGGTGGAACTTCTGATGGGACATGTCACAAACACTGAGCCAAGAGGAGAGGTCCGGTCTAACTGGCCAGTTCAGCAGAGTCCTCCATTTTGTCCATGGACACTCAATGGCCTCTTCTGGTTTGGCCACAGGAATTGAGCACATCAGGGAATATCTTCACAGGTGGAAACCCCTGATGTGGACAGGTTCAAGACACTGGGAGAGCAGGCCAGGTACCTGCACTCTACTTACTTGATATCAGTAGACATGGTGACCTCGATTAGCATCTATGGTCTCTCTCTGGATGTGTTCATTTGGAGAAATCTCTTCATTCTACCCCTGAGAAACATCATGAGTGCCTGAGAGAGAGAATGGAGATGAAAGGGGGAAGTCTTTTGGCTGTACCGGTTCCCCATGGCCAGAGAATATGAGGTAGTCTATCGGGATGGTCTTAGATACTGATGATTGACATGGGAAATACACCACGGGTAGACCCTGGCCAGGTGGAGCTTGTGGGCAGATGCAAGCCCCTCTGGCGACTACTAATTCTGCTGATACGTTGTACGGTGGAAAACCCCGCCAAGTGGAAAGGGTAGATAAGATTGACCTATACCAGCCAGGGGCCTCTCCTGAGACTAAAGATCCCAACCTGGTCTCAACCTCATCACCTCAGCACACACTATGTCTGCACATATAATTCTGCCTTTATCTCTGAATGTTTTATGCTACTAGGAAAAAAAGCATGCCACTCAGCCAAAGGTAGTTCCGAGAAAATGAAGTGAAACTGCCATTTTCAAATGTTTGCTCTGTACGTGTCCCCTGCCTCTGGTGGAACAGGGTGTAGCTGGCCTCCGAAGACAAGGCCGAAACCCTGGCAGCCAGGGCCCCAGCAGTCCAGAGGCTTCTGGACGTGGGGATGTGGATGACCTGTTTGCCACATACAGGAGGGAGTCTTGGGCCCTAGACTGGCTCACCATTCAATTCTACGTAGCCCAGTAAGGTCACTGGCCCTTGGCTGGTGCCTCATTGAATGTGTGCTCTCTAGCGATATTTCTCCTCCTGTCATGATCATTCTGCCACCAGGGGATATGTGAATGTCAAAGTCACCGTCTATCACTGGCAGCAGTGTCACAAGTCACTAGAGATCGAGGCACAAGCTGACCTTAGCTGTCTCTGTCCCAGGAAAGGGCCCGAACCCTTTATTCCAGACGGTGACACCTCTGCCCTGGTGGACATTAATTCTGACAACACAGAGCACGGGGTGAGGGTCAGCAGGCCATGCAGGCTGAGTGAACATCGGGTGGGTGAAGCTAAGGCTTGTTTGCTATCACCAAGGAGACAAGCCTCAGAAGAGTGGGAGGAGCTTCTGATGGGCTAGCTGACAACTACTGAGCCAACGGTAGAGATCTGGCCCACCTGGAGGATGATACAGGGCCCTCCATTGTCACCTGTGACACAGTGGCCACCTCTGGCTGTGGCCAAAGGATTTCACCACACCCTGGGAAAGGCAGTTCAGGCAGATGGGAGCCCCTGATGTGGACAGGTTCAGGGCATTGGCAGAGCATACCAGGTACCTGTTTTCCACTTTTCTGAGAGTATCAGTAGGCAAGGCATCCCCACTCAGCTTCTCTTACCTCTCTCTGTCTCTCTCTGGATGTGTTAATTCTGGGAACTCTCTTTATTCTACCCCTGAGACACATCACAGCTTGGAGTGCCTGAAAGAGTGCCTAGAGACAAAAGACCAAAGGCGGAAGGCCTCTGGCTGTACTGGTTGCTCATGGGCAGAGAAAGGCAGATAGTCTATCTGGAAAGTCTAAATAGTAGTGATTGATGAGGGAGCTACACCACGGGCGGACCCTGGCCAGGTGAAGCTTGCTCACAGGTGGAAGCCTCTCCGGAGACTACTTATTCCAATGACAGCTTGTATGGAAACACCCAGGCAAGTGGAAGGGGCAGAAAACATTAATACATACCTTCCAGACACCTATCCTGGGTCAGAAGATCCCACCCTGACCTCCGTCTTGTCATCTTCTCAGCACACACCTCCATGCACACATCAAATCCGCCTTTCGCCATGAACACCTTCACCTGCTAGGAAACACTTCAGCCACTCAGTCAAAGGAGATTACAGGCAAAGTCATGCAAAACGAGCATTTTCAAAATTGTGCCATCTGCTCGTCCACAGCCTCCGGTGGCACACTGCATATGCATCAGGTTTGCCAGGACAATGCCGAAATCCTGGCAGCCAGGGTCCCAGTAGTCCAGAGTCTATGGATGTGGGGATGTGGATGGCATGTTTGCAACCTACAACAGGGAGCCCTGGGCCCTAGTGAGGTTGAAACTTGAGCTCCACAATGTGTACTATCTTCCTTTGCCTTTGGCCTGTGTCGCCTCGAATGTGTGCTCTCTAGGTACATTTCTTCTTCAACCACTCTGAATCTGCTGCCAGTGGATATGTGAGTGTGGAAATCAGTATCGCTAGCAGCAGTGTCACAGGTCACTAGGTATCTAGGCTCAGGCTGACCTTGGCTGTCTTCTGCCCCAGGAAAGATCCCTAATCGTTCAAACTAAATGAAGACACACGGGCACTGGCCGTCATCATTTTTTTCATCAACACAGGGGCTGGGTGAGGGTCAACAGGCCAGGTGACCAGGTGAAGGCCGAGTGGGTGGGGCTAAAGTTTGTTTCCAATCACCATGGAGACAGCCACAGAAAGTCTGGGTGGAACTTCTGATAGGACGCCACACGAACACTGAGCCAGTAAGAGAGGTGCGGCCTAACTGGCCAGTTCAGAACAGTCCTATGTTTTGTCCATGGACGCTCAACGGCCTCTCCTGGCTTTGGCCACAGGAATTGAACATACCCAGGGAATATCTTCACAGGTGCCACCCCTGGATGTGAACAGGTTGAACATACTGGGAGAGCAGGCTAGGTCCCTGTGTTCCACCTACTTGAGGATATCAGTAGGCAAGGTGACCTCACTCAGCATTTATGGTCCCTCTCTGGATGTGTTCATTCATAGATATCTCTTTATTCTAACCCTGAGAAACATCACAAGTGCCTGAGGGAGAATCTGGAGATGAAAGGGTGAAGACTTCTGGCTGTACCAGTTCCCCATAAGCAGAGAATATCAGATAGACTATCTGGATGGTCTTAGAAACTTTTTATTGACATGGGAAACCATCAGAGATACGTGAGTGTTGAAATCAACATCTATCACTGGCGACAGTGTCACAGGTAACCAGGTATTTAGGCTCAGGCTGACCTTGGCTGTCTTCTGTCCCAGGAAGGGACATTTCAAAGGAAATGATGACACTTGGGCACTGGAGGACATTACTTTTTTCAATCAACACAGGGGTCACCGTGAGGGTCAGCAGGCCAGGTGAAGGTCAAGTAAAAATAAAATAATATTTTAGGTGGGGCTAAAGCTTCTTTCCCAATCACCATGGAGACAGCCACGGCAGACTGGGCGGAACTTCTGTTGGGACTGGTCACAAACACCGAGCCAATAAGAGATGTCCGCCTTAACTGGCCAGTTCCTTAGAGTCCTCCATTTTGTCCATCGATACTCCATGGCCTCTTCTGGCTTTTGCCACAGGAATTGAGTACACCCAGGGAATATCTTTACTTCTGGCAACCCCTGATGTGGACATTTTCAAGACACTGAGAGAGCAGGCAAAGCACCTCTTTTACACTTAGTTGAGGATATAGGGTCGCTATGAGTCAGAATTGACTCGACGGCACTGGGTTTTGTTTTTTTTTTTCAGGATATCAGTAGGCAAGGTGGCCTTATTTAGCATCTATGGTCCCTCTCTGTACGTGGTCCCTTGGAGAGTTCTCTTCATTCTACCCTTGAGACACATCACAAGTATGAGGGGCCTGAGAGCCTGGAGATGATAGGGGGAAGGCTTCTGGCTGTACTGGTTCCCCATGGGCAGAGAATAGCAGTTAGCCTATCTGGATGGTTTCATATACTGTTGACTTACATGGGAAAGTCACCACTGGTGGACCTGGCCAGGTGGAGCTTGTGGGCAGATGCAACCTCTCTGGCGACTAATAATTCCGCTGATCCTTTGTATGGTGAAAAACCCCCTGCCAAGTGGGATGGGCAGAGAACATTGACCCACACCTGCCAGGAGCCTCTCCTGGAACTAAAGGTCCCAACCTGGTCTCAACCTTGTCACCCTCTCAGCACACACCTTGCATGCACACATAATTCTGCCTTTCTCCATCAGTGCCTTATCCTACTAGGAAAAATAGCATGCCACTCAGTCAAAGGCAGTACAGCCCAAATGAAGTGAAACTGCCATTTTCCAATTTTTGCTCCCGACAGGTCCACTGCCTCTGGTGGAACACTGTGTATGTGGCCTTCCTCCAAAGACAAGGCCGAAATCCTGGTAGCCAGGGCCCTAGCAGTCCAGCGGTTTGCCACATAAAGGAGGGATCCTTGGCCCTTGACTGGGTCGTCATTCATCTCCACGATGTCCACTACTGGCCCTGGCCTTTGGCCGATGTGTCACTGAACATGTGCTCCCTAGCGATATTTCTCTACCCGTCACTGTCATTCTGCCACCAGGGGATATGTAACTGTGGAAGTCACCATCTATCACTGGCAGCAGTGTCACAAGTCACTATAGATCTAGGCACAAGCTGACCTTAGCTGTCTTCTGCCCCAAGCAAGGGCCTGAATCCTTTATCCCAGATGGTGACACCTGGGCCATGGCGGACACTAATCTTTATCAAAACAGAGGGCTGGGTGATGGTCGGCAGGCCAAGTGAAGGCCGGGTTGGCGTGGCTAAGGCTTGTTCACCATCACCATGCAGACAGCAACTGGAAGAGCGGGCGCAGCTTCTGAGGGGCTGGGTAACATGTACTGAGCCAATGGGAGAGATCTGGCCCACCTGGCCAATGACATACGGCCCTCCTTTGTGAGCTATGACACTTAGTGGCTACCTCTGGCTGTGGCCACACGATTTCAGCACAACCTGGTAAAGGTTATGCAGGCAGATGGGAGCCTCTTGTGCAGAGAGGTTCAGGGCATTGGGAGAGTAGGCCAGGTATCTGTTTTCCACTTTCCTGAGGATATCAGTAGGCAAGGTATTCCCACTCAGCATCTCTTGCCTCTCTCTGTCTCTGTATGTGTTCATCCTCCAAAATCTCTTCATTCTACCTCAGAGACACATCACAACTTGGAGTGTCTGAGAGACTAGAGATGAAAGGGTGGAGGCCTCTGGCTATATTGCTTGCCTATGGGCAGAGAAGAGCAGGTAGTCTGTGTAGAAGGTCTTGATTACTGAGAGGAGCTACACCACAGGCAGACCCTGGCCTGGTGAAGCTTGCAGACAGATGGAAGCTTTTGTGGAGAGTACTAAATTTGGCTGACACATGGTATGGAAAAACTCGGCCAAGGGGAATGGGCAGAAAACATTGACACATACCTGCCAGAGGCCTAGCTTGGGTCTGTAGATCCCACTCTGGTCTCCACCTTGTCTGTACACATCAAATCCTCCTTTCTCCATGAATGCCTTCTCCTGCTAGGAAACACAGCATGGCAAACTCCACCAAGGAGAGTACAGGAAAAGACAACTGAAACTTCCATTTTCCACATTTTGCCGTCTGCTGGTCCACAGCCTCCAGTGACTCACTGCACATGTGTCAGGTCTCCTAAGACAAGGCCGAAATCCTGGCAGCCAGGGCACCGGTATTCCAGTGTGTGTGGATGTGGGGATATGGATGACCTGGTTGCCATGTACAGGAGGGTGCCCTGGGCCCTAGACGGGCTCCCACTTGAGCTCCATGATGTCTGCTATTTTTCATGACCTTTGGCCCTTGCCCCCGTGACTATGTGCTCTCTAGCTCCATTTCTCCTCCAACCACTCTGAATCTGCCACCAGGGGATATGTGAACATGGAAATCAACACCTATCAGTGGCGGCAGTGTCACAGGTCACTAGGTATCTAGACTCAGGGTGACCTTGGCTGTCTTCTGCCCCAGGAAAGGGCCCTAAGCCTTCAAAGGAAATGATGACACTTGGGCACTAGCGGACATTATTTTTTTCATCAACACAGGGGTCTTTGTGAGGGTCAACAAGCCAGGTATTCCAGGTCAAGGACAAGTGGGCGGGGCTAAGGCTTCTTTCCCTATCCCCATGGAGACAGCCACTGGAAGACAGGGTGGAAATTCTGATGAGATGGGTCACAAACACTGAGCCAATAGGAGATGTCCACCCTAACTGGCCAATTCCGCAGAGTCCTCCATTTTGTCCACTGACACTCAACTGTCTCTTCTGGCATTCACCTCGGAAATTGAGCACACCCAGGGAATATCCTTACATGTGACAAACCCTGATGTGGACAGGTTCAAGACACTGGGAAGGTAGGCCAAGTGCCTTTTTTCCACTTACTTGAGGATATCAGTGGGCAAGGTGTCCTTATTCAGCATCTATGGTCCCTCTCTGTATGCATTCCTTCAGAGAGTTCTCTTCATTCCACCCCTGAGAAACATCACAAGTACCAGTGCTTCACAGAGAGCCTGGAGACGATAGGGGGAAGGCTTCTGGCTGTACTGGTTCCCCGTGGGCAGAGAATAGCAGGTAGTCTATCTGTATGGTCTTAGATACTATTGACTTACATAGGAAATTCACCACGGGCGAACCCTGGCCAGGTGGAGCTTGTGGGCAGATGCAAGCCTCTTCGGTGACTAGTAATTCCGCTGATCCTTTGTATGGCAAAAAAAAAAACCCTGCCAAGTGGAATGGGCAGATAACATTGACCTATACCTGCCAGGAATATCTCCTGGGACTAAAGATGCCAACCTGGTCTCATCCTTATCGCCTTACAAGCACACACCTTGCCTGCACATATAATTCTGCCTTTCTCCGTGAATGCCTTATCCTGCTAGGAAAAATAACATGCCACTCAGTTAAAGGCAGTACCGCCCAAATGAAGTGACACTGCCATTTTCCGATTTTTGTTCCCGACAGGACCACTGCCTCTGGTGGAACACTGCTTATGTGTCTGCCCTCTGAAGACAAGGCTGAAATCCTGGCAGCCAGGGAGCCAACAGTCCAGTGGTTTCTGGATATGGGGAAATGGATGACCTGTTTGCCACATACAGGAGGGAGCCTTGGGCACTAGACTGGCTCGCCATTCAGCTCCACGACGTCCACTACTGGCCCTGGACTCTGTCTGGTGCCTCCGTGAATGTGTGCTCTCTAGCCATATTTCCCGTCCCGTCACTATCATTCTGCCACCAGGGGATATGTGATCGTGGAAATCACCATTTATCACTGGTAGCAGTGTCACAAGTCACTAGAGTTCTAGGCACAAACTGACCTTGGCTGTCTTCTGCCCCAGGCAAGGGCGTGAATCCTTTATCCCAGATGGTGACACCTGGGCCGTGGTGGACATTAATTTTTATCAACACTGAGGTCTGGGCCAGGTCAGCATGCCAGGTGAAGGATGGGTGTGCGGGAATAAAGCTTGTTCACCATCACCATGTTTCCAGCCCCCGGAAGAGTGGGTACAGCTTCTGAGGCGCCAGGTCAGAAGTACCAAGCCAATGGGAGAGATCTGGCCCACCTGACCTATGACATAGGGCCCTCCATTGTGACCTATGACACTTAGTGGCCACCTCTGGCTGTGGCCACATGATTTTAGTACAACCTGGGAAAAGCTAAGCAGGCAGATGGGAGCCCCTGGTGCAGAGAGGTTCAGGGAACTGGGGGAGCACGCCAGGTACCCGTTTTCCACTTTCCTGAGCATATCAGTAGGAAGGCATCCCCACTCACCATCTCTTGCCTCTCTCTCTCTCTCTCTGAGTTCATTGTACAAAAGCTCTTCATTCTACCCCTGAGACACATCACAACTTGGAGTGCCTGAGAGACTAGAGATGAAAGGATGGAGGCCTCTGGCTGTACTGCTTGCCCACGGGCAGAGAAGAGCAGGTAGTCTGTGTAGAAGGTCTTGATAGTAGTGATTGTTGAGGGGAGCTACACCACAGGCAGACCCTGGCCTGGTGAAGCTTGCAGGCAGATGGAAGCCTTTGCGGGGAATACTAATTTGGCTGAGACATGGTATGGGAAAACCAGGCCTAGAGGAATGGACAGAAAACACTGAAACATACCTGCCAGAAGCCTAGCCTGGGTATGAAAATCCCATCCTAGTCTCTACGCTGTCATCGTCTCAGCACATACCTTGCCTGCACACATCAGATCTGCCTTTCTCCATGAATGCCTTCTCCTGCTAGGAAAAACAGCACGTCACTCAACCAAAGGAGAGCACAGGCAAAGTCAACTGAAGCCCCCATTTTCAAGATTTTACCCTCTGCTGGTCCAAAGCCGCTGGTGGCACACTGCATGTGCGTCACTTCTCCGAAGAGAAGGCCGAAATCCAGGCATCCAGGGCCTCAGCAGTCCAGAGTCTGTGGATGTGGGCATATGGATCACCTGCTTGCCACGTACAGGAGGGAGGTCTGGGCCCTAGACCGGCTCTGCTTGAGCTCCACAACGTCAGATATTTTTCCTGAACTTTTGCCCGTGCCCCCGTGAGTGTGTGATCTCTAGCTACACTTCTCCTCCGACCACTCTGAATCTGCCACCTGCAGATAGGTGAGCATGGAAATCAACATCTATCACTGGTGGCAGTGTCACAGGTCACAAGGTGTCTAGGCTCAGGCTGACTTTGGCTGTCTTCTGCCCCAGGCAAGGGCTCTGATCCTTCCAAGGAAATGAGGACACGTGGTCACTGGTCGACATCCTTTCTTTCATCCACACAGCATTCTGGGTGAGGGTCAAGAGGCCAGGTAGGCCAGGCGAAGGTCCACTGCAGGAGCTAAGGTTTGTTTCCCAATCACCGTGGTGGCAGCTACCGGAAGACTGGGTGGAACTTCTGATGGGACAGGTCACAAACACTGAGCCAATAGGAGAATTCTGGTCTAACTGGCCAGTTCTGCAGAGTCCTCCATTTTGTCCATGGACACTCAACCGCCTTTTTCTGGCTTTGGCCACAGGAATTAAGCACACCCAGGGAATATCTTTAAGACAGGTAGCAAAGGCCCTGAGATTGGAGGGTGACTCTTTGAGAAATAGCAAAGAGGCTACTGTGGTTATAAGACAGGGATCAAAGGCCTGAGAATAGAGGGTACCTGTTTGAGAAATAACGAAGAGACTAGTGTAGTTAGAGGAGAAGCAAGTAAAAGAGAAATAGACTGTATTCTAAGAGAGAAAATAGGGGGATGAGTGTGGAACCTAGAGACTTTGTAAGAGAAGGAGCAGAAGGGCCCCCTTCTGACTTTCAGAAGCAGCTGGAGAAAACCAGACCCAGGGACATGCGCAGAACATACACGTGTGACCTTCCACCAGGGGCAGTGAGGGGCTACAGCCCCAGCCAGGGAATCGAACCCAGAGAGCGAGAGACTGCACAGGTGTGACACCCCATAATAAGTCCTGCTACGCATCCCAGAGGCCTCCAGGACAGGAGCCATCTGGGAAAGCTGCTGTGGCTGCACCTTAGTTAACATAACCCTGGCCTGAGCCTATGAATAAACATGGATCTTTTCCTGCCCAAGAACTTTGAAAAACTCGGGCCTGTCTTTTGTTCTGTGAGATGAGGGTAAGCCTTGCTCTAGGCTCTCCTTGTCTCCGCCTGCGAGACTCTTCAAAAATGCTTTGCTCTTATGGAAAACTACGTGCCTTACCTGCTCATTCTTGACCAGTCAGGGGCAAGAACCTTATTCCAGCAACAATTTTGGTGAGCCAGGAGGCACAAAGGGATCCTTTGCATCCCGTTCCTGGACCCAAGGCAGTGGAGAGGAGAATTCCCTGACCCTGGCGGTGAACGAAGCAGCTGCTGAGACTGATTTATTCTTGCGTTTCTCCGCCAGGTAAGGACTTCTCCCCTTTACTCCTCACGGCCCGACCTTAGTTTCATATTCCTCCCGAGCAAACTTCCTGTTGTTGCGTCTGTTTCTCCTTAGAAATGTGAAGTGCAATGATGAGGAGTCAAAAGAAATCCAAGTGGCAGATGAGTCGCTCACGCGGGTAAGGCCACCTGGGAGTCCTCCATGGACGGGTGTCTCATACTGTGGGGGCTGGAGGCACTAGTGAAGGGTGAAGCATCCCCAGAGCGATGGGCCTAAACTGACCCTAGGGACCAAGGGACACCTTCTAAAGGGTCTCCAGTGCGACAGGTCATTTGACCCTAGGGACCAAGAGATACCTTAAACCTTAGGGACCAGGGATCTTCCCATCAGAAATTACTACAGAAAGGTCCCATCAGAAATTACTACAGAAAGGTCTCAGGATTGTCCCCAGTGAGATGGGTCATTTGACCCTAGAGACCAAGGGACACAGTCCACGGAGCATCCCCAGAGTGACGGGGTTTCAAGCCCTAGGAACCAAGGGATGCCTTCTGTTTGACCCCAGGGAGTAGAGAATTTCTGACCTGTTGGTAGTGCACTCTTGGCAGGAACTGCAGCCTGCCCCTTTTCCTCTCTTTGCTCTCCTCTCAAGCTGGCCTTTTGTCCAGCCACTTGTTCCAGCCGTCTTTTTGTGCGTCTGGATATTGTCTGCCTCTAGATGGTACACCGTGTTTCTGGGGGAATGGATGTAGAGGTCTCTGTTTAGATGGAGAGATTGAAGCCCCTCTCTTCCGTATTGGGGTTAAGAGGTATCTGGAAAATCAAAGTGGAGATGCAGATATGCCTAGTAATGTGTTAGGCCTCACTAAGCCATTTCTGACTTGTCTAGTCCAAGCTTTCTCTGTTTGTCTTATATGTGACCGGGGCTCTATGGGAGATTGAGGCTGTGAGGTTGTCTCACTCGCCTCTGTGTCTTATGTGTAATGTGTGTGTTGTGTAGAAACTAATTGGTGAAGAGAAATTCAGGTTGAATTGGAGCATGCTTGTAGAGACTCCTGAGAATTTACTGACTGGGCTGTTTACTGAGCAATTGGTCATCTTTTGCTGTAGGTGGTTTGAAGAAAAAAGGTAATTTCGTCTTAAAGGGAAAGTAGTTTCAGAACAGCAGAAGAGAAAGAAATTGTTGTCTTTTGCCTTTCAAAATGTCTGGAATTGGGATTACTCCCTCCAGCTTCCAGTCTCCCTAGCTACCAATTGGATTCGTTTACAAAATTGCTAAAGGGCTTTGGTATTTACTGGGTAGGTAGCCTTTCAAAATGCCTCTATATGTAAATGAATCCGAATGGGCTCATCTTGTCTTCTACCTTGAGTTAAAAGGTATGTAGGGTGGGGCAATATCAGTCCTCGTTAGCCCCCAGCCCTCAGCTGCCAAGGCCACAATGGAACATGTCTGAAATGGCCTGGAGAAATGTTAATTGGTCAGTTATGCAGGAACCTTGTGGTTTCCAAAGCCACTTGATAAAATTAAATTGGAAAATATGAGAAATAGTAAAAGTCGAATGAAAATTTGGAATATTTAAAGAAACTTTATTTCAATTAGTTATGTTTTATCTTTTAGGTAACTTATTGATGTTAAATTGAATCTGCTTCTAAGACATAGGTTCAGTCTGTCATTAGAATAAGATTCCTGAGTCAGAAACCAAGCCATATGGCTTTAAGAAAAAACTAAGGTTTTTTAAGATCTTTGGGTTAAATAACTATTGTTTCTTGGTAACTTACGATAAACTCCTGACAAGTTTGAAAGTCACAAAACTTTTCATAAAGAAAAAGTGCTAAAAAGGTTTATTTAATATGATATAAATTACATGGAACATGTTTTTAAAGTTGTAAGAAGTGCCTGATTTTTTCTTTTTGGGTTGTTGCTAACTTCGTTGATTTATCTTTGGAGTCTAACACCATTAAAAGGTTTGAATGGAGAATTCACATCATTTACCTATGAAGTGATTTTTGTTGCTGTTCAGGTATTTAGAGCCTTAACGGTCTTGGTATATTCTTGATATATCCTGACTGCATGGTGTTGTGTCTCAATATTATGCGTTACATCTGAAGTTCTTTAAAAATATGGTTAATGGTTTGTAACTGATTTCTGTCAGGTCTTTCATCATCAAGGATTATGTATTACCAATTAATCATGCCTATATTAAGTTTTTGTCAGCTACAGATAAGTTTTTACTTTACTGATTTCCTGAAAACACTTGACCAAAATATCTAAAGGGCACTATGGGTTTTATGTGAGAATACCCCTGATGCTTTAAGGTCCGACTTTCTGGAGATAAGAAACCATATTCTTCTTTTTTCCTAAATTATCTAACTAGTGGGTTTAAATATTGTAACTCTTGAATTAAAAGTTCTTGTTGACAAACTTAACAAAGTTGTGGATATCATGACCAGAAAGGTGTCTGAAATTTGCGCCATGATTTTACAAATTAGAATAGCAATCTTAGGCTTGGCAGAATGCTGAGGCACATGAAAAACAGTTACTGATGCTGCTCATGTGTGAACAAACACCTCAGGAAATTTGTTTCCTTGGTTCAAAAGCCTTAGAGTCAAGGTTTTGAAACAAGCTGCTCAGCCATATTTTGAACCGTACCTGAGCCATTTTTTCTCTTCTTTCTTCCTTCTCTTCTTTCCCTCCCCCAGCCCATCCTTGCCTCCAAGTAAGATCCTGATGTTAGCTCCCCAAATGGTTAAGTGTTAACCAATGTTTCCTCTAAGACTGTGGGAAAAAAGTGATATTGATCTAAGCCTGTCAAATAAGATGAAGGATGGCACCAGGTACTCCCTGAGCTGATGGGATAATGGCAGGAAAAGATCAACATGTTTGAGATAGGACCACCAAAACCAAACAAGAAAAAGAGCGCACATTCCACAAGTCCCTAAAACTTATGGCCCCTTTTCCCTTAAAAACCCGAACCCATCGGTAGTCTGGTGAGACAGACGACTTTAGGAGGCGATCATTCCCCTCTGTCTCCATACACCGGTATATCTAATAAAGCTCTTGCTACCCACCTCACCCCGTCTCAAGAACTGGCTCTCTGCGGCAGGCGGCTCTAACTCGTGAACTTGCGGTAACAGCTTCAGTGGTGAATTCAGACAATTAGCCTAATGTTAGTGTTTCTGTTCTACCCCCTGATTTGCTGTAAGGTGCCTGAGATCTTAAAAACAGATAGTATTGAATATTTTTAATCGAAGATTCTATAACAAGATCATGCCATGAAAGACTTGTACATAATTCTCTTAGAATCCAGATTTCTGACTTTCATAGAAGTTGGGGCAACCCACACAGGCCATAGCCTTTGGGTATCCTTTTATAAACAATTGTCCAGATAAACTAGCAAGACGATTTTGCTCTGGGCAATGTGCTTTTTTTTGAAGAATTCAGTCTGTTTTGAAAAACTGACTCCAAAGATTAGACTGAGTTATGTTTCGGGTAAATATACAGAAAATCATGTATCTTAAACCAGATTCTCAGAGATCAACCTCATGGCTCAGACTTCATCTTGTCTTAGATTCCAGTTCTGCTTCTGAATAAGTGACCCCTGACTGTTAATAGGTAAACCAAAGAGGGACAGCTTGCCCTCAGTGAGAATGCTTAGTATATTTTAGATGGATTAACTGAAGGCCTCCAACAAGAAAAGCCAATGATGAAAACTTAGTTGCCACATGTAAGTTTTTCTGTATTTTCTGTTTTCTCTGGACAAACTTTGTGTGTTAAAGGTAATTTTAAGTTTATCATCCTTTGTAAAACAAGAGTCAGAAGAAAGCCCATTGGTCCAACACTCAGGGTATGGTTGGTAACTTTAATTCCTATTTATGGTATATTTAAATAGGAGACATCTTTAAGAAATTTATGCAAAAAAAAAAAAAAGATTAGAGAGTGTGTAGAAGACCCTGAGAGATTTAAGGATGAGTTCATGAAATGCAGCTTGAATTTTAATCTGACCTAGAGAGATGTGATGGTCATTTTAACTCACTGTTGTAGTATGGATGAAGAGACTAAGATCCTGACTAAGGCTAGAGAACAGACAGATGGTGGTAACTGTCCACAACCAACACATGTTATTTTCAGACTGGGAGGAGAAACAGTCCCCAGTGCGGAGCCAAATTGGGATTACAATAGAGATGGTAAAAAAAAAAAAAGCCAATTATTTAGTTCCATGTGTAATAGGCAAGATTTAGAAGTGTATAGCCAAGCCTGTTAATTATAATAGGGTAAAAGAAATTACCCAGACAGAAGAGAACTCAGCAGGCTGATTGAGGCTTTGAAGAAATAGTCTGACCCTGAGTGTCCAAAAGAAAACACTTTGCTAACTATGATTAAAAAGAAACAGCGGAAGATAGAGGCAGGACCCCAGACGCCACTCTCATGACTGGTTGAGGAAGCCTGTAAGGTCTTTAAGAGCAGGGAACTGGAAGCAGAAGATAAAATGAGGAAAAAGCCCCGAATGTTGGCAATAGCACGTCAGGACCCACCTCGAGGTAACCCAACAGGATCTTAAAGATGACGGCCTCCACAAGAATTTCTTCATCGGCTGGTGAGTATCAAGCCAGACCAATGTGGGTATTAAAAAAAGGAGAGGCCATTAAGGTGGATTGCCCTGAGTGTTCTATAACAGGGTGCCCAGTTGACTTCCACCAGAAGCCAGTACAGGCAGGCCCACAGTGCCTGATGTCCCTCTTGGAAGAGGAGGAAGAGTAGCCCTATTGACAAGGCCCAGAAGTCCACTCAGCTCCTGGCCAGAAGACCATCACTATTTCCACAACAGAGCCTTGGGTTACTCTTGACATGGGAGGTAAGGAGAGTGAATTTTTGCTAGACACGAAAGCTACCTTCTCTGTTTTAACCCAAAATCCAATCATGACTGTATAGTCATTGGTGTTGACAGGAAGCCTAAGGTAAACAACTTTACTTTTCCCCTTTCCTGGGGTGGGCCAAAGAATGTAAAAAACAACAGGGGGAGGTCAAGATACTTGGTGGGCAGTGTAGAAAACATTCCCCTCTATTACTTGGTTTCTACTCTTTTGGGGCCCACCTCCTAGATACCCCAGAATTAAACTTAAAAGTGTGCCAAACTTTGAACCCTGCCACCTTTTTATACAATCGTCAGCCAGACTGGTATTATTGAGACAAGAGCTTTACCACCAGAAATATCGGCCCAAAAAGCTAACTGCCCTGGTGCGTGCCCTAAGAGAAAAGAAGGGTTTTTTTCTTAGGATGAGACAGGATGGATGAAGAATGGTGAGGGAGTATATGTTCCTGAGTACTTATTATGGAAAATAGTAAAAGCGTTCCATGATGCCACACACTATGGCAGGGATGCCCTCCTAAGACTATTGTCTAATGTATAAAAAGAAAAGGGCTATTAAAACAAATAGTTCCCCGATTTAGACCACCAAGGTCTTTCCATGACAGAAGCCACCGTAGTGTCTACAGCCTTAACGGGGGGAATAATATTATTATTCCCTGCCTGTTTAAGCTTTTAGTCAGGCCAAGATCCTGGTCATGCAAGGCTACCAACTGATTCCCTAAGATGGGGTACTGATAGTAACTTAGATCAGGTAGTGAAAGACTTCTGCTCCGTTAGGAAAAACAATGCCCAGTCCAGCATGTAGAAGTTACAGAAGCAGAGACCTTCATCCACATTCCCATAAAGATTTATGGGGTTGAATCTCTCGGGGGAGTAATACAAGTGAGCAAAGGCCTGAGATTAGAGGGTGCCTGTTTGAGAAATAGTGAAGAGACTGGTGTGCTTAGAGGAGAAGCAAGTAAAAGAGAAATACACTATATTATAAGAGAGGTAATAGGGGGATGAGTGTGGAACCCAGAGACTTCGTAAGACAAAGAACAGAGGGGCCCACAAATCTGCCAAGTAACAAGAAATAGGCCAGGGCGCAAAAACAAAGCCATTCGCCAGAGCATTGGGGTAGGCAGGGTATCTAAAAACAGCTCACAAAATTCCTTAAAGTTGCTTTTCAGAAAAAGCTGCAGAAAACCAGGCACAAGGACATGCACAAAACATCCACCTGTGAATGCTGTGAGACCTTCCGACAGCGGCAATGAGGGGCTACAGACCCAGCCAGGGAATAGAATCCAGAGAGCAGGAAACTGCCCAGGCGTGACATCCCATGATACATCCTGCTACGAATCCCAGCAGCGTCCAGGACAGAAGACATCTTGGAAAGCTACTCGCCAAGCACCTTAGTTAACATATCCCCACCTATGCCAATAAGTAAACACAAACCTTACCCTGCCAAAGAACTTTAAAAACTCAGGCCCTTCTTTTATTCTGTGAGATGAGGGTAAACATTGCTCTAGGCCCTCCTAATCTCCAATTACAAGCATCTTCCAGAAAGATACATGCCTTACCTACTCATTCCTGACCAGTGAGAGGCAAGAACCTTATTCCAGTAACATCTTAATAGCTGGAAACCCCTGCTGTGGATAGGTTTGACACACCTGGAGAGCAGGCAGGTTCCTCTGTTCCACTTATGCTAGGACATCAGTAGGTAAGGCGCCCTTCCTCAGCATCTACGGCCTCTCTCTGTATGTGTTCATTCAGAGAAATCCCTTCATTCTAACCCTGAGACACATCACAAGTATGAGGGGCCTGAGAGAGAGCCTGGAGATGCAACAGGGGAGGCTTCTGGCTGTACCGCTTCCCCGTGGATAGGGAATAGCAGGTAGTCTCTCTGGAAGGTCTTAACTTCTGTTGACTGAAATGTGCAATACAGTAGGTTTGGAACCTGAACAGGTGGAGCTTGTGGGCAGATGCAACCTCTCCGGCGACAAATAATTCCGCTGCTGCCTTGTATAGTCTAAATCTCCCCCTGCCAAGTGGGATGGGCATAGAACATTGACCCACACCTGCCAGGGGGCTTCCTGGGACTAAACATCCCAACCTGGTCTCAATGTCGTCACCCTCTCAGCACACACCTTTCCTGTACACATAATCCTCCCTTTCTCCATCAGTGTCTTATCCTCCTAGGAAAAAAAGCATGCCGCTCAAAAAGGCCGATGCCAGGGAAATCGAGGAGACACTGCCATTTTCCAAATTTTTGCTGTCTATATACCCCCGCCTCCGGTAGAAAGCTGCGTATGTTGGCGGGCTGTGAAGGCAAGGTCAAAACCCTGGCAGCTCGGCTGTCCAATGGTTTATGGACGTGGGGACATGTATGACCTCTTTGCCACATACAGGAGGAATCCTTGGGCACTTCACTGGCTCGCAATTCAGCTCCACGACGTCCACTCCTGGCCCTGGCTTTTGGCTGGTGCCGCATTGAACGTGTGCTCCGCATCGACGTTTCTCCACCCGTCACTATCATTCTGCCACCAGGGGATATGTGAGTGTGAGAGTCACATTTGTCACTGGCAGAACTGTCACAAGTCACTAGACTTTTACGTACCACTGACCTCGGCTGTCTTCTGCCCCAGGCAAGGTTCCGAATCCTTTATCCCAGATGCTGACACCTGGGCATTGGCGGACAGACATTTTTATCAACACAGAGGTCTGAGCGAGGGTTAGCAGGCCAGGTAGGTGAAGTGAAGGCCAGGTGGGCGGGGCTAAGGCTTCTTTGCCATCACCATGGAGACAGTCCCCCCACCGCAAAAGTGGGCGGAGCTTATGATGGGCCTGGTGACAAGACTGAGCCAATGGCAGAGATCCGGCCCAACAGGCAGATGACACAGGGCCCTCCAGTGTGACCTATGATACCTAGCGGACACAGGATTTGAGGACACCCTGGGAAAGGCTACGCAGGCACAAGGGAGGCCCTGGTGCGGACTGGTTCAGGGCACTGGCAGAGCAGGCCAGGTACCTCTTTCCCACTTCCCTGAGGATATCAGTATGCAAGGCATCCCCACTCAGCATCTCTTCCTCTCTCTCTCTGTCTCTCTCTGGATGTGTTCATTCTCTGAAATCTCTTCCTTCTCCCCCTGAGTCACTTCACAGCTTGGAGTGCCTGACAGAGTGCCTAGAGACCAAAGAGCAAAGGGGGAAGGCCTCTGGCTCTACTGGTTGCCCATGGGCAGACAAGATCTGGTAGTTTATCTGGAAGCTCTAGAGAGTAGTGACTGATGGGGTAGCTACATCACCGGCGGACCCTGGCCAGGTGAAGCTTGCTGACATGTGGCAGCCTCTCCGGAGACTACTAATTCCGCTGGTAACATTGTATGCAAATACCTGGCTGAGTGTGAAGGGCAGAAAACATTGACACATACCTGCCAGAGGCCTATCCTGGGTCTGAAGAGTCCACCCCGGTCTCCAGCGACTCATCATCTCAGCACACACTTTGCCTGCACACAGGGAATCCGCCTCTCTCCACGAATGCCTTCTCCTGCTAGGAAACACAGGATGGCACTCAGCCAAAGGAGAGCTCAGGCAAAGTCAACTGAAGCCCGCATTTTCAAGATTTTGCCCTCTGCTGGGCCACAGCCTCCGGTGGCACACTGCATGTGCCTCACTTCTCCGAAGACAAGGCCGAAATCCGGGCATCCAGAGCCCCAGCAGTCCAGAGGCTGTGCATGGCGGCATACGGATCACCTCTTTGCCACGTACAGGAGGGAGGCCTCGGCCCTAGACTGGCTCCGCTAGAGCTCCACGACCTCAGCTATTTTTCCCGACCTTTGGCCCGTGCCCTTGTGAGTGTGTGACCTCTAGTTACACTTCACCTCCGACCACTCTCGATCCGCCACCTGCGGCTACCTGAGCGTGGACATCAACATCTATCACTGTCTGCAGTGTCACAGGTCACTAGGTGTCTAGGCTCAGGCTGACCTTGGCTGTCTTCTGCCCAGGCAAGGAGCTTAATCCTTCAAAGGAAATGAGGACACGTGGTCACTGGCCGACATCCTTTCTTTCATCTACACAGCGGTCTAGATGAGGGTAAAGAGGCCAGGTGGGCCAGGTGAAGGCTGAGTGCGGGGCCTAAGGCTTCCTTCCCAATCACCATGGAGACAGCCACCGCAAGGCTGGCCGGAACTTCTGACGGGGACGGGTCACAAACTCTCAGCCAATAGGAGAGGTCCAGCCTAACCGGCCGGTTCCGCAGAGCCCTCCATTTTACCCATGGACACACAACGGCCCCTTCTGTCCTTGGCCACAAAATCGAGGGCACCCAGGGAATAACTTCACAGTAGGCAACCCCTGATGTGGACACGTTCGACATACTGGGACAGCAGGCAGGTACCTCTTTGCCACTTACGCTACGATATCAGTAGGCAAGGCGCCCTTCCTCAGCATCTATGGCCCCTCTTTGTATGTGTTCTTTTAAAGAAATCTCTTTTTGCTACCCCTGAGACACATCACAACTATGAGGGGCCTGAGAGGGAACCTGGAGATGAAACAGGGGAGGCTTCTGGCTGTACCGCTTCCCCGTGGCTAGAGAATAGCAGTTAGTCTCTCTGGAAGCTCTTAGCTTCTGTTGATCGACATGGGCAATACGGTAGGGGCGGACCCTGGCCAGGTGGAGCTTGTGGGCACACGCAACCTCTGGGGGAAGAATAATTCCGCTGCTGCTTTGTATGGTGTAAACCTCCCCACGCCAAGTGGGATGGGCACAGAACATTGACCCACACCTGCCAGGGGCCTTTCCTGGGACTAAAGATCCCAACCTGGTCTCAACCTTGTCACCTTCTCAGCACATACCTTTCCTGCACACATAATCCTGCCTTTCTCCGTCGGTGCCTCATCCTACTAGGAAAAAAGCATGCCGCTCAAAAAGGCCGATGCCAGAGAAATCGAGGAGACACTGCCATTTTCCACATTTTTGCTGTCTACATATCCCCGCCTCCGGCGGAAGGCTGCCTATGTGGCCGGGCTGCGAAGGCAAGGCCGAAATCCTGGCATCCCGGGCCCCAGCAATCCAGTGGTTTATGGACGTGGGGACCCGGATGACATGTTTCCCACATACAAGAGGAATCCTTGGGCCCTCCACTGGCTCGCCATTCAGCTCCGCGACGTCCACTGCTGGCCCTGGCCTTTGGCCGGTGCCCCATTGTGCGAGTGCTCCGGAGCCATGTTTCTCCACCCATCACTATCATTCTGCCACCAGGGGATATGTGAGTGTGGGAGTCACCATTTGTCTGTCACTGGCAGCAGTGTCACGAGTCACTAGACTTCCAGGTACCAGCTGACCTAGGCTGCCTTCTGCCCCAGGCAAGGTCCGGAATCCTTTATCCCAGATGCTGACACCTGGGCACTGGCCGACATTAATTTTTATCAACACAGAGGTCTGAGTGAGGGTCAGCAGGCCAGCTAGGTGAAGTCAAGGCCAGGTGGGCGGGACTAAGGCTCCTTTGCCATCACCATGGAGACAGTCCCACCACCGGAAGAGTAGGCGGAGCTTATGATGGGCCTGGTGACAAGACTGAGCCAATGGCAGAGATCTGGCCCGCCAGGCAGATGACACAGGGCCCTCCATTATGACCTATGACACCTAGTGGCCACAGGATTTGAGCACACCCTGGGAAAGCCTACGCAGGCTCAGGGGAGCCCCTGGTGCGGACTGGTTCAGGGCATTGGCAGAGCAGGCCAGGTACCTCTTTCCCACTTTCCTGAGGATATCGCTACGCAAGGCATCCCCACTCAGCATCTCTTGCCTCTCTCTCTCTGTCTCTCTCTGGATGTGTTCATTCTCTGAAATCTCTTCCTTCTCCCCCTGAGTCACTTCACAGCTTGGAGTGCCTGATAGAGTGCCTAGAGACCAAAGAGCAAAGGGGGAAGGCCTCTGGCTCTACTGCTTGCCCATGGGCAGACAAGATCTGGTAGTTTATCTGGAAGCTCTAGAGAGTAGTGACTGATGGGGTAGCTACATCACCGGCGGACCCTGGCCAGGTGAAGCTTGCTGACATGTGGCAGCCTCTCCGGAGACTACTAATTCCGCTGGTAACATTGTATGCAAATACCTGGCTGAGTGCGAAGGGCAGAAAACATTGACACATACCTGCCAGAGGCCTATCCTGGGTCTGAAGAGTCCACCCCGGTCTCCAGCGACTCATCATCTCAGCACACACTTTGCCTGCACACAGGGAATCCGCCTCTCTCCACGAATGCCTTCTCCTGCTAGGAAACACAGGATGGCACTCAGCCAAAGGAGAGCTCAGGCAAAGTCAACTGAAGCCCGCATTTTCAAGATTTTGCCCTCTGCTGGGCCACAGCCTCCGGTGGCACACTGCATGTGCGTCACTTCTCCGAAGACAAGGCCGAAACCCGGGCATCCAGGGCCCCAGCAGTCCAGAGGCTGCGCATGGCGGCATACGGATCACCTCTTTGCCACGTACAGGAGGGAGGCCTCGGCCCTAGACTGGCTCCGCTAGAGCTCCACGACCTCAGCTATTTTTCCCGACCTTTGGCCCGTGCCCTTGTGAGTGTGTGACCTCTAGTTACACTTCACCTCCGACCACTCTCGATCCGCCACCTGCGGCTACCTGAGCGTGGACATCAACATCTATCACTGTCTGCAGTGTCACAGGTCACTAGGTGTCTAGGCTCAGGCTGACCTTGGCTGTCTTCTGCCCAGGCAAGGAGCTTAATCCTTCAAAGGAAATGAGGACACGTGGTCACTGGCCGACATCCTTTCTTTCATCTACACAGCGGTCTAGATGAGGGTAAAGAGGCCAGGTGGGCCAGGTGAAGGCTGAGTGCGGGGCCTAAGGCTTCCTTCCCAATCACCATGGAGACAGCCACCGCAAGGCTGGCCGGAACTTCTGACGGGGACGGGTCACAAACTCTCAGCCAATAGGAGAGGTCCAGCCTAACCGGCCAGTTCCGCAGAGCCCTCCATTTTACCCATGGACACACAACGGCCCCTTCTGTCCTTGGCCACAAAATCGAGGGCACCCAGGGAATAACTTCACAGTAGGCAACCCCTGATGTGGACACGTTCGACATCCTGGGACAGCAGGCAGGTACCTCTTTGCCACTTACGCTACGATATCAGTAGGCAAGGCGCCCTTCCTCAGCATCTATGGCCCCTCTTTGTATGTGTTCTTTTAAAGAAATCTCTTTTTGCTACCCCTGAGACACATCACAACTATGAGGGGCCTGAGAGGGAACCTGGAGATGAAACAGGGGAGGCTTCTGGCTGTACCGCTTCCCCGTGGCTAGAGAATAGCAGTTAGTCTCTCTGGAAGCTCTTAGCTTCTGTTGATCGACATGGGCAATACGGTAGGGGCGGACCCTGGCCAGGTGGAGCTTGTGGGCACACGCAACCTCTGGGGGAAGAATAATTCCGCTGCTGCTTTGTATGGTGTAAACCTCCCCACGCCAAGTGGGATGGGCACAGAACATTGACCCACACCTGCCAGGGGCCTTTCCTGGGACTAAAGATCCCAACCTGGTCTCAACCTTGTCACCTTCTCAGCACATACCTTTCCTGCACACATAATCCTGCCTTTCTCCGTCGGTGCCTCATCCTACTAGGAAAAAAGCATGCCGCTCAAAAAGGCCGATGCCAGAGAAATCGAGGAGACACTGCCATTTTCCACATTTTTGCTGTCTACATATCCCCGCCTCCGGCGGAAGGCTGCCTATGTGGCCGGGCTGCGAAGGCAAGGCCGAAATCCTGGCATCCCGGGCCCCAGCAATCCAGTGGTTTATGGACGTGGGGACCCGGATGACATGTTTCCCACATCCAAGAGGAATCCTTGGGCCCTTCACTGGCTCGCCATTCAGCTCCGCGACGTCCACTACTGGCCCTGGCCTTTGGCCGGTGCCCCATTGCGCGAGTGCTCCGGAGCGATGTTTCTCCACCCATCACTATCATTCTGCCACCAGGGGATATGTGAGTGTGGGAGTCACCATTTGTCTGTCACTGGCAGCAGTGTCACGAGTCACTAGACTTCCAGGTACCAGCTGACCTAGGCTGCCTTCTGCCCCAGGCAAGGTCCGGAATCCTTTATCCCAGATGCTGACACCTGGGCACTGGCCGACATTAATTGTTATCAACACAGAGGTCTGAGTGAGGGTCAGCAGGCCAGCTAGGTGAAGTCAAGGCCAGGTGGGCGGGACTAAGGCTCCTTTGCCATCACCATGGAGACAGTCCCACCACCGGAAGAGTAGGCGGAGCTTATGATGGGCCTGGTGACAAGACTGAGCCAATGGCAGAGATCTGGCCCGCCAGGCAGATGACACAGGGCCCTCCATTATGACCTATGACACCTAGTGGCCACAGGATTTGAGCACACCCTGGGAAAGCCTACGCAGGCACAGGGGAGCCCCTGGTGCGGACTGGTTCAGGGCATTGGCAGAGCAGGCCAGGTACCTCTTTCCCACTTTCCTGAGGATATCGCTACGCAAGGCATCCCCACTCAGCATCTCTTGCCTCTCTCTCTCTGTCTCTCTCTGGATGTGTTCATTCTCTGAAATCTCTTCCTTCTCCCCCTGAGTCACTTCACAGCTTGGAGTGCCTGATAGAGTGCCTAGAGACCAAAGAGCAAAGGGGGAAGGCCTCTGGCTCTACTGCTTGCCCATGGGCAGACAAGATCTGGTAGTTTATCTGGAAGCTCTAGAGAGTAGTGACTGATGGGGTAGCTACATCACCGGCGGACCCTGGCCAGGTGAAGCTTGCTGACATGTGGCAGCCTCTCCGGAGACTACTAATTCCGCTGGTAACATTGTATGCAAATACCTGGCTGAGTGCGAAGGGCAGAAAACATTGACACATACCTGCCAGAGGCCTATCCTGGGTCTGAAGAGTCCACCCCGGTCTCCAGCGACTCATCATCTCAGCACACACTTTGCCTGCACACAGGGAATCCGCCTCTCTCCACGAATGCCTTCTCCTGCTAGGAAACACAGGATGGCACTCAGCCAAAGGAGAGCTCAGGCAAAGTCAACTGAAGCCCGCATTTTCAAGATTTTGCCCTCTGCTGGGCCACAGCCTCCGGTGGCACACTGCATGTGCGTCACTTCTCCGAAGACAAGGCCGAAATCCGGGCATCCAGGGCCCCAGCAGTCCAGAGGCTGCGCATGGCGGCATACGGATCACCTCTTTGCCACGTACAGGAGGGAGGCCTCGGCCCTAGACTGGCTCCGCTAGAGCTCCACGACCTCAGCTATTTTTCCCGACCTTTGGCCCGTGCCCTTGTGAGTGTGTGACCTCTAGTTACACTTCACCTCCGACCACTCTCGATCCGCCACCTGCGGCTACCTGAGCGTGGACATCAACATCTATCACTGTCTGCAGTGTCACAGGTCACTAGGTGTCTAGGCTCAGGCTGACCTTGGCTGTCTTCTGCCCAGGCAAGGAGCTTAATCCTTCAAAGGAAATGAGGACACGTGGTCACTGGCCGACATCCTTTCTTTCATCTACACAGCGGTCTAGATGAGGGTAAAGAGGCCAGGTGGGCCAGGTGAAGGCTGAGTGCGGGGCCTAAGGCTTCCTTCCCAATCACCATGGAGACAGCCACCGCAAGGCTGGCCGGAACTTCTGACGGGGACGGGTCACAAACTCTCAGCCAATAGGAGAGGTCCAGCCTAACCGGCCGGTTCCGCAGAGCCCTCCATTTTACCCATGGACACACAACGGCCCCTTCTGTCCTTGGCCACAAAATCGAGGGCACCCAGGGAATAACTTCACAGTAGGCAACCCCTGATGTGGACACGTTCGACATCCTGGGACAGCAGGCAGGTACCTCTTTGCCACTTACGCTACGATATCAGTAGGCAAGGCGCCCTTCCTCAGCATCTATGGCCCCTCTTTGTATGTGTTCTTTTAAAGAAATCTCTTTTTGCTACCCCTGAGACACATCACAACTATGAGGGGCCTGAGAGGGAACCTGGAGATGAAACAGGGGAGGCTTCTGGCTGTACCGCTTCCCCGTGGCTAGAGAATAGCAGTTAGTCTCTCTGGAAGCTCTTAGCTTCTGTTGATCGACATGGGCAATACGGTAGGGGCGGACCCTGGCCAGGTGGAGCTTGTGGGCACACGCATCCTCTGGGGGAAGAATAATTCCGCTGCTGCTTTGTATGGTGTAAACCTCCCCACGCCAAGTGGGATGGGCACAGAACATTGACCCACACCTGCCAGGGGCCTTTCCTGGGACTAAAGATCCCAACCTGGTCTCAACCTTGTCACCTTCTCAGCACATACCTTTCCTGCACACATAATCCTGCCTTTCTCCGTCGGTGCCTCATCCTACTAGGAAAAAAGCATGCCGCTCAAAAAGGCCGATGCCAGAGAAATCGAGGAGACACTGCCATTTTCCACATTTTTGCTGTCTACATATCCCCGCCTCCGGCGGAAGGCTGCCTATGTGGCCGGGCTGCGAAGGCAAGGCCGAAATCCTGGCATCCCGGGCCCCAGCAATCCAGTGGTTTATGGACGTGGGGACCCGGATGACATGTTTCCCACATCCAAGAGGAATCCTTGGGCCCTTCACTGGCTCGCCATTCAGCTCCGCGACGTCCACTACTGGCCCTGGCCTTTGGCCGGTGCCCCATTGCGCGAGTGCTCCGGAGCGATGTTTCTCCACCCATCACTATCATTCTGCCACCAGGGGATATGTGAGTGTGGGAGTCACCATTTGTCTGTCACTGGCAGCAGTGTCACGAGTCACTAGACTTCCAGGTACCAGCTGACCTAGGCTGCCTTCTGCCCCAGGCAAGGTCCGGAATCCTTTATCCCAGATGCTGACACCTGGGCACTGGCCGACATTAATTGTTATCAACACAGAGGTCTGAGTGAGGGTCAGCAGGCCAGCTAGGTGAAGTCAAGGCCAGGTGGGCGGGACTAAGGCTCCTTTGCCATCACCATGGAGACAGTCCCACCACCGGAAGAGTAGGCGGAGCTTATGATGGGCCTGGTGACAAGACTGAGCCAATGGCAGAGATCTGGCCCGCCAGGCAGATGACACAGGGCCCTCCATTATGACCTATGACACCTAGTGGCCACAGGATTTGAGCACACCCTGGGAAAGCCTACGCAGGCACAGGGGAGCCCCTGGTGCGGACTGGTTCAGGGCATTGGCAGAGCAGGCCAGGTACCTCTTTCCCACTTTCCTGAGGATATCGCTACGCAAGGCATCCCCACTCAGCATCTCTTGCCTCTCTCTCTCTGTCTCTCTCTGGATGTGTTCATTCTCTGAAATCTCTTCCTTCTCCCCCTGAGTCACTTCACAGCTTGGAGTGCCTGATAGAGTGCCTAGAGACCAAAGAGCAAAGGGGGAAGGCCTCTGGCTCTACTGCTTGCCCATGGGCAGACAAGATCTGGTAGTTTATCTGGAAGCTCTAGAGAGTAGTGACTGATGGGGTAGCTACATCACCGGCGGACCCTGGCCAGGTGAAGCTTGCTGACATGTGGCAGCCTCTCCGGAGACTACTAATTCCGCTGGTAACATTGTATGCAAATACCTGGCTGAGTGCGAAGGGCAGAAAACATTGACACATACCTGCCAGAGGCCTATCCTGGGTCTGAAGAGTCCACCCCGGTCTCCAGCGACTCATCATCTCAGCACACACTTTGCCTGCACACAGGGAATCCGCCTCTCTCCACGAATGCCTTCTCCTGCTAGGAAACACAGGATGGCACTCAGCCAAAGGAGAGCTCAGGCAAAGTCAACTGAAGCCCGCATTTTCAAGATTTTGCCCTCTGCTGGGCCACAGCCTCCGGTGGCACACTGCATGTGCGTCACTTCTCCGAAGACAAGGCCGAAATCCGGGCATCCAGGGCCCCAGCAGTCCAGAGGCTGCGCATGGCGGCATACGGATCACCTCTTTGCCACGTACAGGAGGGAGGCCTCGGCCCTAGACTGGCTCCGCTAGAGCTCCACGACCTCAGCTATTTTTCCCGACCTTTGGCCCGTGCCCTTGTGAGTGTGTGACCTCTAGTTACACTTCACCTCCGACCACTCTCGATCCGCCACCTGCGGCTACCTGAGCGTGGACATCAACATCTATCACTGTCTGCAGTGTCACAGGTCACTAGGTGTCTAGGCTCAGGCTGACCTTGGCTGTCTTCTGCCCAGGCAAGGAGCTTAATCCTTCAAAGGAAATGAGGACACGTGGTCACTGGCCGACATCCTTTCTTTCATCTACACAGCGGTCTAGATGAGGGTAAAGAGGCCAGGTGGGCCAGGTGAAGGCTGAGTGCGGGGCCTAAGGCTTCCTTCCCAATCACCATGGAGACAGCCACCGCAAGGCTGGCCGGAACTTCTGACGGGGACGGGTCACAAACTCTCAGCCAATAGGAGAGGTCCAGCCTAACCGGCCGGTTCCGCAGAGCCCTCCATTTTACCCATGGACACACAACGGCCCCTTCTGTCCTTGGCCACAAAATCGAGGGCACCCAGGGAATAATTTCACAGTAGGCAACCCCTGATGTGGACACGTTCGACATACTGGGACAGCAGGCAGGTACCTCTTTGCCACTTACGCTACGATATCAGTAGGCAAGGCGCCCTTCCTCAGCATCTATGGCCCCTCTTTGTATGTGTTCTTTTAAAGAAATCTCTTTTTGCTACCCCTGAGACACATCACAACTATGAGGGGCCTGAGAGGGAACCTGGAGATGAAACAGGGGAGGCTTCTGGCTGTACCGCTTCCCCGTGGCTAGAGAATAGCAGTTAGTCTCTCTGGAAGCTCTTAGCTTCTGTTGATCGACATGGGCAATACGGTAGGGGCGGACCCTGGCCAGGTGGAGCTTGTGGGCACACGCAACCTCTGGGGGAAGAATAATTCCGCTGCTGCTTTGTATGGTGTAAACCTCCCCACGCCAAGTGGGATGGGCACAGAACATTGACCCACACCTGCCAGGGGCCTTTCCTGGGACTAAAGATCCCAACCTGGTCTCAACCTTGTCACCTTCTCAGCACATACCTTTCCTGCACACATAATCCTGCCTTTCTCCGTCGGTGCCTCATCCTACTAGGAAAAAAGCATGCCGCTCAAAAAGGCCGATGCCAGAGAAATCGAGGAGACACTGCCATTTTCCACATTTTTGCTGTCTACATATCCCCGCCTCCGGCGGAAGGCTGCCTATGTGGCCGGGCTGCGAAGGCAAGGCCGAAATCCTGGCATCCCGGGCCCCAGCAATCCAGTGGTTTATGGACGTGGGGACCCGGATGACATGTTTCCCACATCCAAGAGGAATCCTTGGGCCCTTCACTGGCTCGCCATTCAGCTCCGCGACGTCCACTACTGGCCCTGGCCTTTGGCCGGTGCCCCATTGCGCGAGTGCTCCGGAGCGATGTTTCTCCACCCATCACTATCATTCTGCCACCAGGGGATATGTGAGTGTGGGAGTCACCATTTGTCTGTCACTGGCAGCAGTGTCACGAGTCACTAGACTTCCAGGTACCAGCTGACCTAGGCTGCCTTCTGCCCCAGGCAAGGTCCGGAATCCTTTATCCCAGATGCTGACACCTGGGCACTGGCCGACATTAATTGTTATCAACACAGAGGTCTGAGTGAGGGTCAGCAGGCCAGCTAGGTGAAGTCAAGGCCAGGTGGGCGGGACTAAGGCTCCTTTGCCATCACCATGGAGACAGTCCCACCACCGGAAGAGTAGGCGGAGCTTATGATGGGCCTGGTGACAAGACTGAGCCAATGGCAGAGATCTGGCCCGCCAGGCAGATGACACAGGGCCCTCCATTATGACCTATGACACCTAGTGGCCACAGGATTTGAGCACACCCTGGGAAAGCCTACGCAGGCTCAGGGGAGCCCCTGGTGCGGACTGGTTCAGGGCATTGGCAGAGCAGGCCAGGTACCTCTTTCCCACTTTCCTGAGGATATCGCTACGCAAGGCATCCCCACTCAGCATCTCTTGCCTCTCTCTCTCTGTCTCTCTCTGGATGTGTTCATTCTCTGAAATCTCTTCCTTCTCCCCCTGAGTCACTTCACAGCTTGGAGTGCCTGATAGAGTGCCTAGAGACCAAAGAGCAAAGGGGGAAGGCCTCTGGCTCTACTGCTTGCCCATGGGCAGACAAGATCTGGTAGTTTATCTGGAAGCTCTAGAGAGTAGTGACTGATGGGGTAGCTACATCACCGGCGGACCCTGGCCAGGTGAAGCTTGCTGACATGTGGCAGCCTCTCCGGAGACTACTAATTCCGCTGGTAACATTGTATGCAAATACCTGGCTGAGTGCGAAGGGCAGAAAACATTGACACATACCTGCCAGAGGCCTATCCTGGGTCTGAAGAGTCCACCCCGGTCTCCAGCGACTCATCATCTCAGCACACACTTTGCCTGCACACAGGGAATCCGCCTCTCTCCACGAATGCCTTCTCCTGCTAGGAAACACACGATGGCACTCAGCCAAAGGAGAGCTCAGGCAAAGTCAACTGAAGCCCGCATTTTCAAGATTTTGCCCTCTGCTGGGCCACAGCCTCCGGTGGCACACTGCATGTGCCTCACTTCTCCGAAGACAAGGCCGAAATCCGGGCATCCAGGGCCCCAGCAGTCCAGAGGCTGCGCATGGCGGCATACGGATCACCTCTTTGCCACGTACAGGAGGGAGGCCTCGGCCCTAGACTGGCTCCGCTAGAGCTCCACGACCTCAGCTATTTTTCCCGACCTTTGGCCCGTGCCCTTGTGAGTGTGTGACCTCTAGTTACACTTCACCTCCGACCACTCTCGATCCGCCACCTGCGGCTACCTGAGCGTGGACATCAACATCTATCACTGTCTGCAGTGTCACAGGTCACTAGGTGTCTAGGCTCAGGCTGACCTTGGCTGTCTTCTGCCCAGGCAAGGAGCTTAATCCTTCAAAGGAAATGAGGACACGTGGTCACTGGCCGACATCCTTTCTTTCATCTACACGGCGGTCTAGATGAGGGTAAAGAGGCCAGGTGGGCCAGGTGAAGGCTGAGTGCGGGGCCTAAGGCTTCCTTCCCAATCACCATGGAGACAGCCACCGCAAGGCTGGCCGGAACTTCTGACGGGGACGGGTCACAAACTCTCAGCCAATAGGAGAGGTCCAGCCTAACCGGCCGGTTCCACAGAGCCCTCCATTTTACCCATGGACACACAACGGCCCCTTCTGTCCTTGGCCACAAAATCGAGGGCACCCAGGGAATAATTTCACAGTAGGCAACCCCTGATGTGGACACGTTCGACATACTGGGACAGCAGGCAGGTACCTCTTTGCCACTTACGCTACGATATCAGTAGGCAAGGCGCCCTTCCTCAGCATCTATGGCCCCTCTTTGTATGTGTTCTTTTAAAGAAATCTCTTTTTGCTACCCCTGAGACACATCACAACTATGAGGGGCCTGAGAGGGAACCTGGAGATGAAACAGGGGAGGCTTCTGGCTGTACCGCTTCCCCGTGGCTAGAGAATAGCAGTTAGTCTCTCTGGAAGCTCTTAGCTTCTGTTGATCGACATGGGCAATACGGTAGGGGCGGACCCTGGCCAGGTGGAGCTTGTGGGCACACGCAACCTCTGGGGGAAGAATAATTCCGCTGCTGCTTTGTATGGTGTAAACCTCCCCACGCCAAGTGGGATGGGCACAGAACATTGACCCACACCTGCCAGGGGCCTTTCCTGGGACTAAAGATCCCAACCTGGTCTCAACCTTGTCACCTTCTCAGCACATACCTTTCCTGCACACATAATCCTGCCTTTCTCCGTCGGTGCCTCATCCTACTAGGAAAAAAGCATGCCGCTCAAAAAGGCCGATGCCAGAGAAATCGAGGAGACACTGCCATTTTCCACATTTTTGCTGTCTACATATCCCCGCCTCCGGCGGAAGGCTGCCTATGTGGCCGGGCTGCGAAGGCAAGGCCGAAATCCTGGCATCCCGGGCCCCAGCAATCCAGTGGTTTATGGACGTGGGGACCCGGATGACATGTTTCCCACATCCAAGAGGAATCCTTGGGCCCTTCACTGGCTCGCCATTCAGCTCCGCGACGTCCACTACTGGCCCTGGCCTTTGGCCGGTGCCCCATTGCGCGAGTGCTCCGGAGCGATGTTTCTCCACCCATCACTATCATTCTGCCACCAGGGGATATGTGAGTGTGGGAGTCACCATTTGTCTGTCACTGGCAGCAGTGTCACGAGTCACTAGACTTCCAGGTACCAGCTGACCTAGGCTGCCTTCTGCCCCAGGCAAGGTCCGGAATCCTTTATCCCAGATGCTGACACCTGGGCACTGGCCGACATTAATTGTTATCAACACAGAGGTCTGAGTGAGGGTCAGCAGGCCAGCTAGGTGAAGTCAAGGCCAGGTGGGCGGGACTAAGGCTCCTTTGCCATCACCATGGAGACAGTCCCACCACCGGAAGAGTAGGCGGAGCTTATGATGGGCCTGGTGACAAGACTGAGCCAATGGCAGAGATCTGGCCCGCCAGGCAGATGACACAGGGCCCTCCATTATGACCTATGACACCTAGTGGCCACAGGATTTGAGCACACCCTGGGAAAGCCTACGCAGGCTCAGGGGAGCCCCTGGTGCGGACTGGTTCAGGGCATTGGCAGAGCAGGCCAGGTACCTCTTTCCCACTTTCCTGAGGATATCGCTACGCAAGGCATCCCCACTCAGCATCTCTTGCCTCTCTCTCTCTGTCTCTCTCTGGATGTGTTCATTCTCTGAAATCTCTTCCTTCTCCCCCTGAGTCACTTCACAGCTTGGAGTGCCTGATAGAGTGCCTAGAGACCAAAGAGCAAAGGGGGAAGGCCTCTGGCTCTACTGCTTGCCCATGGGCAGACAAGATCTGGTAGTTTATCTGGAAGCTCTAGAGAGTAGTGACTGATGGGGTAGCTACATCACCGGCGGACCCTGGCCAGGTGAAGCTTGCTGACATGTGGCAGCCTCTCCGGAGACTACTAATTCCGCTGGTAACATTGTATGCAAATACCTGGCTGAGTGCGAAGGGCAGAAAACATTGACACATACCTGCCAGAGGCCTATCCTGGGTCTGAAGAGTCCACCCCGGTCTCCAGCGACTCATCATCTCAGCACACACTTTGCCTGCACACAGGGAATCCGCCTCTCTCCACGAATGCCTTCTCCTGCTAGGAAACACAGGATGGCACTCAGCCAAAGGAGAGCTCAGGCAAAGTCAACTGAAGCCCGCATTTTCAAGATTTTGCCCTCTGCTGGGCCACAGCCTCCGGTGGCACACTGCATGTGCGTCACTTCTCCGAAGACAAGGCCGAAATCCGGGCATCCAGGGCCCCAGCAGTCCAGAGGCTGCGCATGGCGGCATACGGATCACCTCTTTGCCACGTACAGGAGGGAGGCCTCGGCCCTAGACTGGCTCCGCTAGAGCTCCACGACCTCAGCTATTTTTCCCGACCTTTGGCCCGTGCCCTTGTGAGTGTGTGACCTCTAGTTACACTTCACCTCCGACCACTCTCGATCCGCCACCTGCGGCTACCTGAGCGTGGACATCAACATCTATCACTGTCTGCAGTGTCACAGGTCACTAGGTGTCTAGGCTCAGGCTGACCTTGGCTGTCTTCTGCCCAGGCAAGGAGCTTAATCCTTCAAAGGAAATGAGGACACGTGGTCACTGGCCGACATCCTTTCTTTCATCTACACAGCGGTCTAGATGAGGGTAAAGAGGCCAGGTGGGCCAGGTGAAGGCTGAGTGCGGGGCCTAAGGCTTCCTTCCCAATCACCATGGAGACAGCCACCGCAAGGCTGGCCGGAACTTCTGACGGGGACGGGTCACAAACTCTCAGCCAATAGGAGAGGTCCAGCCTAACCGGCCGGTTCCGCAGAGCCCTCCATTTTACCCATGGACACACAACGGCCCCTTCTGTCCTTGGCCACAAAATCGAGGGCACCCAGGGAATAACTTCACAGTAGGCAACCCCTGATGTGGACACGTTCGACATACTGGGACAGCAGGCAGGTACCTCTTTGCCACTTACGCTACGATATCAGTAGGCAAGGCGCCCTTCCTCAGCATCTATGGTCCCTCTTTGTATGTGTTCTTTTAAAGAAATCTCTTTTTGCTACCCCTGAGACACATCACAACTATGAGGGGCCTGAGAGGGAACCTGGAGATGAAACAGGGGAGGCTTCTGGCTGTACCGCTTCCCCGTGGCTAGAGAATAGCAGTTAGTCTCTCTGGAAGCTCTTAGCTTCTGTTGATCGACATGGGCAATACGGTAGGGGCGGACCCTGGCCAGGTGGAGCTTGTGGGCACACGCAACCTCTGGGGGAAGAATAATTCCGCTGCTGCTTTGTATGGTGTAAACCTCCCCACGCCAAGTGGGATGGGCACAGAACATTGACCCACACCTGCCAGGGGCCTTTCCTGGGACTAAAGATCCCAACCTGGTCTCAACCTTG